>NW_026571190.1:17209737-17556554 GCF_026225935.1 Boleophthalmus pectinirostris | reverse complement strand
AAAATCGGGCACATCCTGAGTCGTCTGTGGAGCTACAGACGAACAAAACCAGAGCAGAGACAGTTCATCAACTGAAACATGAACTGGAATCTTTGAGAGTCCAGAACAGGACTTTGAAATATGAAAAAGACGTGATAAAATCCCAACTCCCTCAGCGTGACTTGGAAGAACGCCTTGCCGCTTTAAGCTCTCTAATTGATCCCGTCCGTGCAGACAATCGGGCACTTCGCGAGCGGTGTTCGGAGCTGCGGACGAAAGTAACGAGCGTCGAAACAGTCCAAGAGCAAATCAGAAAACTTGAGGACGAACTGAAATCGCTGACAAAGCAAAACGGTGCTTTGGCTGAAGAATACGCCAAGTTAGAATCCAAACTCCACCAAGGAAACACAGAGGCACGTTACGCTCAGTTGAAATCTGAGACGGACTGTGGCTTGGTCAAAAATGGGCTTTTACGGGAGAAGATCTTGGAGATGAAGCGGAAGATTGCGAATGAGTTGTGCTGGAGGAAGAAATGTGAGGCCTTAGAGTTGTCACTGAGCTCCCTAAAGAGTGAAAATTCGGAGCTGAACAAACACCTTAGGAATAAAACACAAGAGTATGACGCTCTACGGCTGGAGGAGCACAGGTACAGGGAAAAAGTGGAGAGGATGCAGCAGATGAGGGCCGACAACAACCAGATGCTGCGGAAAATCACCGCTTTGCAAGAGAGAGCGCTGGATCTCAAAGCCATGCGGGAGACTTTCAGGAACATTGATATGGAAGACAGCAAGGTTAAAGAACTGAATAAGAAGCTGTTGAAGAAGAAACAGAAGCTCCAGAAAGAGGTAGAGAAGTACAGCTCCACTGAGAAGGATCTCCAGGCGGTCACGGCCGCCATAAGCGATGTGAAAACCGAAAACCACAACCTCCACAAACAAGTTCTGGAACTTGAAGATGACACTGGAAGCAAGAAGCTTCTAAAATCTCATCTGGAAAGGCTTAAAGGTGAGAGGAAAGCGCTTCTACGACGCCAATGTGACCTACAGTTAGATATTGCTGGTTTGGATGTGGTCGGTAAAACGGGTCCTATCAAATATTTACTGTCTAAAAACAAAGAGTACATAAAGACAGTCTTGAACCTGCAGGGTATCAATGACAACTTGGAGGCACAGTACTGCGCTGCATTTGCCGACCTGCCAAGTCCGGAACTTTTGGAATTATTAAACCAGAACTTGGAGAATAAGGTCAAAGCAATGAACCAGCTAAACCATGACCAAAAGTATGAGGAATTCCTCATGAGTTTACCTCAACAGAAGGTACAACCACAAGTGTCAGGAGTCAGGAGTTCACTCAGGAGTTATTTTAGAAGGTAGCTCAGGAGTTACAGCTGCTGATGTTGGTCCACTGTTTTAGATCCATCACGTATCCAGTGGCTTTTGGGATTCCCAGAGGCTTCGATTTAGCTGCTTTAAACCAGTAGCACAAGTGTTTGCTATAGACCAGGGGTCTCAGACTCGCGGCCCGGGGGCCAACTGCGGCCCGCGGAAAGATTTTTTGCGGCCCTCCACTTGATTCCAAAGAATAATGTCAGTGTGGCCCGCGGTAGATGTAAGCACAATCTCACCCCCCTACCGCGGGCCGCACTGACAGATGAAGCTGCAATCGGTGCCCATGCAGATTCACAACAGATTATTAACGCAGTTTACATCCCAAAACTCAATTTACAGCAGTTGTGAAGCAACGAGTCTAAGTGGATCTGTTAATACAAGTACACGTGCACATACGGCGTCACCGAAGAACCAAAACAAACCACACATGGTGGTACACGTGTGCGCACTTCACTTTACGCTCCCACAACCACAGCATCAGAGCGCAGAGGAGGCGCTGACGCAATTCCCCTGTTCATAAGTATGGGACCTTTATTGGAGGGGCTAATAAGAAATAAAAAGACATTGACAGTCTGTTTACCTGCTCAACACTCGGTGCGTAACTTGCTGGCAACCCGATGACCAAACTCCACCTGTGCGTCGCCGAAATCCACGCGCACTCAGCGGCAAACACAGCTGTCCCATCAATATGCAAGCACCACAAAACTGCAGTGATCTATTCCAGAGGCTTGGCGACATGTTAGCAAAAAGTACGAGGCAAAAACAACCCTACTAGCATCAGGATCCGCAGCGGATCCGCTTTCGGTCCGCCAAATCTGCCCCACAGTCCGTCCGCTTTGCGGATCCGCTGCGTATTTGTTCCGTATTCGCATTCTGACTGTTGCTAACCCTAACCCTTGGATGGCCTGCTGTTACAGAGAGAATCTGCGGTTAAATCATCTTAGATCCACACTGTGAACGTACTTTTAACACAACACTTTGTTTTTGACACAATGATTTGTACTATCAATGCGCGGATCCGCGGGTAACCCGGTTCGGATTCGCTGCGCGGACGCGCCACTGACTCAGCCGTTATCAGAACCTGAGAGAAAGAAACAACATCCACCTGTTGTCTGTGGATTTCACTGTAAGTAATAGTTTAAAAGTTAATTGTATTAGTCATCATTAATGTACATAACGTTAACGTTATATTGTGGTGTCTGTACATCTGTGACTCTGTGTGTTTTATCAGTTTTGACGAGCGCAGTAGGAAAGTTAGCGACAGAAGCAGCTGACGTGATGAAGACGATGTGAGGTCAGGAGTCAGGATAACTCCATCTCTTGAGGTAGATCCCAGTCTAAATACTATTTTTATATAAAGCTACTTATATTCTTGTATATTTTTACGATCACAGAATTGTAATTCTGCTCCGTGATCATTGGTCGTGTTTAACGGGCTCGGCTCTGGCTGGACGCCGCTCTCGGCGCTCTCCCTTCGGCTGTGGAGCGACGGTGACACCGGTGTCTGATCTGGTTGTGTTTTTAACCAGAGATAATTATTATTTGTGTAGACTAGAGTGTTGACTGTTGAGTTGAGACTAAAGTGCAGTCATGTCAGTGCCTTAATACAATAATTTAACGCAACGTGCCATAATACAATAACGTAACGTAATAAAAAGCACAACTTTTAACAACAGCTAATGTTAGCTAACCAACCAGATGACATCAGGAGCCCCTGTCCTTCTGCTGAATGTCCCCATCAGGAGCCCTGCACACTGATCACAAAAGTACTTTTAATGATTTTTGTGACAGTGAAGATTTAGTTTGGAGTCAGATCTGACTTTGTCTCTAACTTGAGACGGTGCTTCAGACTTTCAGTGAGAGATGTTGACATGAACACTAATGTGTCACATCTATATTACACTGATATTGACTCTGAACACCATCATAAATTGATTATTATATTTTAAATGTTGTGGTAAAAGTAAATGTAGTAGAGTATTGTGTATTAACAGCAGTGAAATACGTCTCATGTTCATACTCAGGCTTATACTAAAACAAAAGAGTTCAGTTTTACTGCGCTAAAGTATTTCCTATGAGTTAAATAATGTTTTTCATCTCTGTTTCAGAATATACTATGGTTAATAAGAAGATGGACAGAACAGCATGATAAAGACCCTCTGGAGGTAAATACTGCACTTGGATTAAACACTGGGGCCTGAAATGATCCAAACTGATATTTGTGTTTCTCTTATTTGATGTTTTACAGAATTCCCTCTGCTGGGCCAAGTTCCAAAAATGTAGAGACAGACCCTCTGTAAGTTTACTGTATTATCCTACTTTTATTAACTTTCATAACTAAACATATGCACATTATAATCACACCTGTTGTTGTGCATATTGTTTCTTTCAGAACCTGCTGTGGTGGAGTTTAAAGACTGACCCTCTGTAAGTGCACAGATCTCTCCAATCAAGTGTTTACCTTTCATGTTCAAATCACACAGCCACTGTCATGACTTACAATGTTCTTCACAAACCTGAACTCTAACTCCTTACAAGAATAAGAGGTGTAATGGGGTGTTTAATACACACTGGTGTCATTTCAGATGCTGTGAGAAAGGGGAAGCCCAGAGCTGGACACTGACAGACTGGATCTTCACCAGTAGGACTGAAGAGGAGCCAGACTCACTGCACCTCTGCCTCAAAACCTCTGCCTCAGACTGAAGCTAAAGACAGAGGCTCTGAAGCTCCCACACTGCACACTATAAGAACAACCACCCGTCTAATTGTTCTGTGGTGGTAAACACAAGTTAAGTTTTAGTTTTAAACAGTATGGTATGGCTACACTCTGTCTCATCTGTCCAGGCTTTTACTCATATAGCTTATATTTGTTTTTTGCCATTTAAAAAAAAACAAAAACTTTGCTTAACTTGAATTATTTTTAGTAAAAACTGTAAATTGTCATTTTCATATTAAGAATGAAGCATTGGTTAACTCAAAGGGTATATAAGTCCTATAACATTAATAATAATTATTCATGTCCTAAGATTTCTAATTAATGATTTAAATAAATATTGTTTACAATGTAAAAAAAAAAAAAGTTTCTTTTTTTCTTAACTAATGAGATTTAGTGATAGGATATCACTGATCCAACTTTGAAATTGTTTAAGTTTATGTTTTTAAATTTAAGCCTTTATATCCTAGTTTTAATACTTGCTGTAAAAGTTTTATGTACAATTACAATGCAAATGCTGCTGGTGTGTATTTAGGTCAGTAGGAAGTGGATCAGTATTAAATCTGAAGCATATTTAGGCTCCTAACGACACAATAAACAGATCCGCGGCAGATAACCCGGTTCTGAAAGCGGATCCAAAACGGGTCCTGGGCGGATCCGCGAGATACGCAGCGGATCAGCCGCGCCTCCGCCGCGGATCCGGGCTTATTTTGACGGATCCGCGGCGGAGGCGCGGCTGATCCGTTGCTGATCCGCGGCGATGTGCAAGTGAACTCCGATGCGGATCCGTTCTGCGGATCCGCCGCGTATATTTTTTGCTATGTGGGAAGCGTCTTCCATCCATGTTTGACATCCGAGAAGCAGATACACTCCAGTGTGGTGCTTTCACACCGGCAAACGAACCAAAACTGGTCCGATTAACGAGCCTCTGTATCCCGGTAGAACAGTGATATCTCCAGTAACCAATACTGATGTTCCCTGTTAATACCGCGGGCGTCCTCATCTCAAATTATCACCACGAACTCATAAAACAGCAACGTAGAACTTTCTACAAACTCACCGCATCAGTTCTGAGTTCGGGTAACAGCAGAAGCCAACAGCGTTCAGCGTAGCGCGCAGCTCCTCAGGACGGGGCTGGGGTCTGGTCCTTGGTTTTCTGTCGTCCTACAAGCGCGTTGGTCAGATGGTCCGGAGGCTCCATCCTCCATGTGCTGGTTCCAGACGGTGGCGAACAAGATCAGTGCGCAATGACTGGGTCTGAGCGGGTACGTTCCGCCGTCTGCGCGCTGGTTCCCTGTTCCGTGCGGGGAAAGTGAGAATGTTCTGTGGACTACACCTACAGGTCTGTGCTGCTCCTGTCCTCCGCGCTCAAGAACCGCGGCTGGTTCTGAGGTTGTGCAAAGCATCCGGACAGAACGTGAATCCAGTTTAGTTGGTGTCCGCATTTGGTTCTTCCCGGGAAAAGCGCTTTTCACTCCCCGCTCCACGTCGTCTGAGCCCGGACAGAACCGGAGCTGCTCCTGCTGGTTCGGGACTCCGGTTTGGATCTAGTCCGACTGTATTTCTCACACTAGGCTAAAAGCAGGACATTTTTAAAGGTGAATCAATTGAATGGGCGATTGCCTATTGCCATAAAATTATTTGATTAATTAAAGCCTAAAATAACAAATGCTGGTTCCTACATGATCACGGGGAACAAAGGGACCTCTGTGCAGGTCCTGAACAGAAGTACATGTAACGGAGTTAAAAATGCAAAAATTTTTTTGTTTGTATTTCATGTTTATTTGTAGTTTATGTGAATTTTATCGTTTTAAAGTTTTATTTTGAAAACCCGGAAGTCCGCACTGCTCCCCCGTGTATTTTATTTTGGTAGTTTGGCTTCCCCTCTGAGTGGCTCGTTGGAAACTGCAGAGGAGGGAATAAAGCGGACTGACTCCACACTGTGTCCAGTCTCCTTTATACGGCCTGACGAAGGACCAACAACCGTTACACTGGTGCCGTGACCTCTCGGATCTCCTGATCTGCTCAACGCCGATCGCCGTGGTTGCCCTCCTGCCGTGCTGACTTTCACCTGCGCCTTGGTCTGGTTCTGCTGAGACGTGGCTGGTGCAATACAAGGACTATTTGAGGGTGTTTATTTTCGGTTACCAAGAAAGTGAATTATTTTGGTTACACAACGCAAGTACAGTTTGACGTTATACTTTTGAGTAATTAACATGGATGATTTCGCCACTCCAGTTTTACCTAAGGGTCGAGGGTTATGGAGACGTGATGCTAGCAGTGGGAATGTGGGACGTCCAGCTACAATGCCTGAGGTTTTTACGGATGTTGGTGGGTTTACTAGTGACAAGGTACAAACGTCTACTCCCAACAGTGATGTTACTACCATTCACCAACTTACTGATATGATGGGCCAGATAGGTGCCCAGATTGGTGAGTCGATAGTGGCTAAGTTAATGTCAGCTGGTATTGTTAATCTGTCCAGTGATGCTCAGACACCCACTCCCGCACCCTCTCCCATGTGTGACGTGACCAAATGTGACTCTCCCCATGTGACAGTGCATGTTGCACCTGACCGTGAACTACAGACATTTAGAGGTGACAGTACTGACAAGGTTTCAGTCCAGGACTGGATTGACATGACTAAGACTTACCTCAGGAAAAAGGGGACACCGTTGTGTGAACAGGTTGAAGAAATCATGGGACATTTACTGGGCAAAGCCAGGGACGTAGTTAAGATAGCCCTCCGTGGTAACCCTGACCTTGATGCTGTAAATAAGCCCACTGTAATTTACGATATTCTGCTGCGTTATTTCAGTGATTCCCCCTCGTGTCTTCCTCTTGCAGACTTTTATGCTACCCTGCCGAATCACAAAGAAAATCCTGTTGACTACTGGATAAGACTGAATAAAGCTGCTGACAGAGCACAAGAGGGTTTGCAGAGACAGGGTAATGCGACAGGCAGTTTGAATAATGAAGTGGCTCTCATGTTTGTTAAACATTGCCCTGACCCGGAACTGTCCTCCACGTTTAAATGGAAGCCTATTCATGAGTGGTCATCAAAAGATGTTCAATTGAGAATTGATGATTATCAGGGAGAAATGCGGGCGAACCAGAGAGCATATGGTGCTACACAGCTCAAAGTCCACGCTGCTGCTTTGACCCCTGAACAGCCTAGTCCAGTTAACCTGCCCGATCAGTGTCAGTCAGTTAGTTGTTGTCTCCCTTCTGCTGATGTTAATGTGCAGGCACTTCATAGCCACACCAGTTTTGCCACACCCCCTGCTCCACAAGCTGCGTCCGTCCCTGTTGTAGCCCAGAACCTCCAGCAGTCAGAGGAGAGGTTCCTGAGTCGTATGGTTGAGATGTTTCAGGAAGTGTTGGATAAAGTGCAGCTGCCCAGAGCCCGTCCTGTGGTAAACAGTGGACCTTTTCGTGCTCGCCAACGCCGTCCCAGAGAGTCAAGTTGCAGAGTGTGTGACACCGCAGGTCACTCCACGATCTCACACTGTTTGTCCGAGAGACTGTGCTTCGAATGTCTTGCTCCTGGCCACACTAGATCCAAATGCCCCCGTGTTACATCTGAGTCGGGCCCTCCCCAGAATCAGGGAAACTGAGTGACCTGTATCCGGTGGGAGGCAGTACAGGTCCTGTCAAACACTCCCAATCTGACTTGTTTTCTGATGCTGAGTCTGTGTATTCTTCTGCTCTAGAGTCATGCCCCAGCCATGAAACTGTCGTGTACCAGAACGTGCAAAAGATAGGCAGTAGTGACAGCCTTTTCTACACTACCGTGTCATTTGGTGGTACAGTTAAGATGGGTGGGATGTTAGATAGTGGCTCTATGGCTTGCAGCATTAGTGAGAGTGCAGAACAGACGCTCAGGAAGGCTGGTATACTTACAGATGCAATGCTGATTACTGCAGATGTGGTCCTAGTTGGTTGTGGTGGACTACATGTTAAACCCAAGTGTGCTTTTGAGGTAGAGATGGAAGTCTATGGTTGTAAAATGTTAGTCCCCACACTTGTGGTCCAGGGCCAGCACGATGATGTCATTGTTGGTGCGAATGTGATTAAGCATGTATTCCGTCAGTTGAAACAATGTGATTCATATTGGCAAGCGGTGTCCAGTTCCCCTGACAACCCTGAATCTTTGCAGTTTCTCTCTATGCTCTCAGGTCTAAACAAGTGGCAAGGTGATTCTATTCCAGACAAAGTTGGCACAGTGAGGTGCAACTCGGCTACCTGTCTCGAGCCTGGGCGTGAGTATCTCCTGTGGGGTAAGCTGCCGAAGAATACACCCGTGTCCCCAGGTGCTACTGTGTTGACTGAGCCCACCTCTTCACGCCCAGCTCCCCGAGGTGTTATAGTTGCCAAAGTTGTCACCCATCTATGGGGCGATAGATGGGTCCCTGTCAGACTCATTAACACATCTAACAGACCAGTGCTCATTAGGCGTAATGCAAAGTTGGCCGATGTGTACACTTGTGTGGCTCTCGAGGACATTGACTCTGATAGCAATATAACCACTGTGTCCCAGAACAATACGTCAACTGTGCCGACTACAAAACTTGAAACAATAGAGGAACAGTTTCAGTCTATGGGCCTCACCAATGTTGACATTGACTCATGCGAAGTGTCAGATGAGTGTAAACGTAGGATGGCTAACCTTGTCTTACAGTACCAAGACATCTTTTCACGCCACCATCTGGATTGTGGAGAGGCGAAAAGCTTTGTACACCGCATACGCCTGTCAGATAACAGACCATTCAGACTGCCATACCGGCGTGTTCCACCGAGCCAGTACCACAAGTTGCGCCAGGTTCTGACAGAGATGGAGGAGAAGGAGATTATCAGAAAGTCAAACAGTGAGTATGCTTCGCCACTGGTGCTGGTATGGAAAAAAAATGGAGACCTTCGTATTTCCACTGACTTCCGTTGGCTGAACAAAAGAACACTCAAGGATGCTCACCCTCTCCCCCATCAATCTGATTGCTTGGCTGCACTTGGAGGCAATTGTTTTTTCAGCACCATGGATTTGACATCCGGTTTCTATAATATGCCGCTTCATGAGGAAGACAGAAAGTATTCGGCCTTTACCACTCCAATGGGCCTGTATGAATACAATCGTCTCCCACAGGGCCTCTGTAATAGTCCCGGTAGCTTTATGCGTATGATGACCAGCATTTTTGGAGATCAAAACTATCTAAGTCTCCTATGTTATTTAGATGATCTCTTGGTCTTTGCGCCGGATGAAAACACAGCACTTCAGCACCTTGAAATGGTGTTTAGCAGACTGCGTGGCTACAACTTAAAGCTGTCACCCAAAAAGTGCTTTTTCTTGCGGAGGTCTGTAAAGTTTTTGGGCCATGTCATTGATGAAAATGGCGTCTCGACTGACCCTAGTAAGGTTGAGAGTATCTCTAATATGTCCTGTACTGATTTGATGGAGCTGGATGGTGTGACTCCTTCCCCTAAGCGTCTCAGGTCATTCTTAGGGATGGTGAACTACTATCAGCATTTTGTGCCAGGTTACTCTGCCAAAGCCAAGCCCCTGTTTGATCTCCTGAAAGGTGAGAAAAAGAGAGGGAAGAATAAGTCCAAACTCCAATACAGAAGACTGTCAGCCTCTGATTGGACAAGTGCCCATGTCCATGCCTTTGAAAAGCTGAAAGAGTGTCTGTTGAACGCCGTGGTCCTAGCCCACCCTGACTTCTCCCTTCCCTTTGTGCTCTCTACCGACGCCTCTTTGGATGGTATAGGCGCAGTTCTGTCTCAAGTTAAAGAGGGTGAGTCACGTGCAAGACCCATAGCCTTTGCGAGCAAGTCGCTATCTCAAGCTCAGAAAAACTATCCAGCACATAGGCTTGAGTTTTTGGCGTTGAAGTGGGCTGTGTGTGATAAGTTTAGTCATTGGCTTAAAGGTCACACTTTTTCTGTTTGGACAGATAACAATCCATTAACTCACATACTGACAAAACCAAAACTTGATTGCTGCGAGCATCGTTGGGTAGCCAAACTTGCCAGTTATGATTTTGACATTAAGTACATCCCGGGTCAACAGAACGTTGTAGCTGATGCTTTGAGTCGTGTCCCGTTTGTCAGAGGTCCCGTGGGCCAAAGGTTGTTTGCTGAGCCATATCATAGCCTCGTCAGTCAAGCCAGAGATGTGTCAAATGTTTCTGTCCGAGAAGCTTTTTGTTCTTCCACGGGCTGTGACCTCGATCTATCAGGTGCTCAGCAGTGTGTGCGCCCCCTTCAAATGCAGTCTAGTGAAATATCTGCTGTTTTGCAGTCCCATGTGTGTTGGGACACGGGCCCTAGAGTTTGTGCTGTTGCTGCCCTGCAGTTTTTACCCCAACTTGTCTCTTCTGGACTTGACACCCTGCCTTCATACACTGAACAAGAACTGCGTGACGGCCAACTCAAAGACAAAACCATCTCCCGTGTGTTGTTCTATGTTGAGAGGTGTCGGAGACCAACGAGGAGAGAAAGAGCAAAAGAGCCTGTCTCTGTGATGAAATACCTCAAACACTGGGACAAACTCTCTGTTAGCAATGGCGTCCTGTACAGAGTCTCGAGAGATCTCAAAACAAAGTCAAAACGTCACCAATATATTGTGCCAGATTCGCTCAAAGCTGAGGTTCTGCGTGGTGTACACGATGAGGCAGGTCACCAAGCCCAGTCCCGTAGCCTTAGTCTGACCCGCCAACGATTTTTCTGGTTGACTCTGGACAGAGATGTGAGGGACTATGTCCGCAAGTGCCAACGCTGCATTGTTAGTAAGACAGTTGACCCTGAAGGCAGAGCCCCTTTAGAAAGCATTGTCACATCTCGACCACTTGAGCTTGTGTGTATAGATTTCTGGTCTGCTGAAGATTCTCGAAATAAGTCAGTTGACGTGCTTGTTATTACAGACCATTTTACCCGTATGGCACAAGCCTTCCCCTGTAGGGACCAAACAGCCAAACAAGTTGCGAAAGTTCTATGGGACAAATACTTCTGTGTGTTCGGGTTTCCAGAAAGAATCCACAGCGATCAGGGACCAAATTTTGAGAGCCAGCTAATCAGTGAGTTGCTGAAAGTTTCAGGTGTCAGAAAGTCCCACACTACGCCATATCACCCCATGGGAAATGGTTCAGTAGAGCGTTTCAACAGAACCCTTGCTGGTATGATTCGTGCGTTGCCCCCTGAAGCCAAAGCTGACTGGCCTCGTAGGTTGCAGACGCTGACTTTTGTCTACAATTGTACTTCCCATGAGTCCACAGGCTTTCCCCCATTTTACCTTATGTTCGGCCGCGTCCCCCGTTTGCCAGTCGACGTGTTGTTCCGTTCTGTCCTTCATGATTCTACTGTAGCTGGCTATGACAGATATGTTGAGTCCCTTGTCACTGACCTGAAGGAAGCAATGTTGGTTGCCCAAGAACATGTCAGAAAGGAACAACACAGGCACACTCTGCTTTACAACAGGAAAGTGAAAGGATCAAACATTGAAATTGGGGAACAGGTGCTTCTTGCAAACAAAACGGAGAGGGGCAAAAGAAAACTCGCGGATAAATGGGAGTCAACGATCTACACTGTGACAGATGTCAATCATAAGACTCATACTTACAAAGTCAGTGATAACAGTTCCGGGAGAGTAAAAATTGTTCACAGGAACCTGTTATTGCCAGTTAGCTTTCTCCCAGTTGAGCTCTGTGACGTGTCAGACAATGATTCGACATTCGCTAGTGGCTGCTCTGTTCCTAGTGTGGACGGGAATGAGTCAGTTTGTGAAAGCGAACACGGGCCTGTTCAAGACCTCTCTGTGTCGGTTGACTCTGAACGACGAACTCTAGAGTGGGTTACACGGTTGACTGAGCCAGACTCAACTCAGGCCGCCATTTCTGACATTGTGACTGTTGTCTCTGTTCCCCATGACTCTGACCTGTCCCCTGAGTACTGCCCAAACATATCGGACTGTGTCTCTGGACATGTGACTGGTCCCGGTTCTGCCACTAGAACTGGACTGCATGACTCTAGTTTTGACAGTCGGATTGCTACTGTTGACCAGACTGTGACTGACTCTGTTGATCAGTCCCAAGTACACACTAGACGTGGTCGTTTGGTTAAACCTGTGAATAGACTTATTCAGACTATGTCACGTCAAGATGTTATTCCTGTCACTTTGTGCTAGACATGTTCACAGATCTGTGTTTCGGATCCCTTGCTAGTTTGATTTTGAGTGTATGTATCTGCCCTTTTGGTTTCTGGCAGTTCAGTTGAAATGTAATTTGTCTCCTACCACTGTCATGTGAGATGGTACAGTTGAGCCTGTAATGTGTAAGGGGTTTTGTGGGGTGTACAAGGCACCCTACTGCCAGTAGTTGGGTTGAGGGTTTGGTACCCCCCCTCATTCCACTTCATCCTCTTGGGATACTTTTACGTTGGCCTTTCTTAGCGGGACCCCCTTGGTGTAGTGTCGTTATTTGTCCATGAGGCATTTTTGTACTGGTGGCTCGAGAATGATAAAATTCAGTGGGGGTGGATGTAACGGAGTTAAAAATGCACATTTTTTTTTGTTTGTATTTCATGTTTATTTGTAGTTTATGTGAATTTTATCGTTTTAAAGTTTTATTTTGAAAACCCGGAAGTCCGCACTGCTCCCCCGTGTATTTTATTTTGGTAGTTTGGCTTCCCCTCTGAGTGGCTCGTTAGAAACTGCAGAGGAGGGAATAAAGCGGACTGACTCCACACTGTGTCCTGTCTCCTTTATACGGCCTGACGAAGGACCAACAACCGTTACATACACACCCCCATTTTTGACTCACTCTGGAGCCACACGTTCGCACGTTCTTGCTCTGATCTTCGTGTGTTACATTCTCTGTATTGGCCATTGTTGGTAAAATATTTCGAAAATGAATCGCGGCTGCGTCTGGACAATCTGTTACTGCGCTGGAGTCGTACAGCGCGTCATTACAGGCAGGAGACGCGTTTCTCCCATGATGCATCTAGAATAGTTCGTTTGGACCTGCTGTCTGTGGTTTGGACCCGGGTTCGCGTTCACACCAGAAGAACCGCACCAAAGTTGGTCATTTGGTGCGGATTCAAGCGAACCGAGACCACCTCTTTTTGAGGTCTCGGCCCACTTGAGTTGGTCCGGGTCAGAGTCCGATTGACGCTTTCACACCAACGCAAACGAACCGAGCTAACCACTTCTGGTTCAAATGGATCGTTTGGTGCGCACCAAATACTGTCGGTGTGAAAGCACCTAATACAGGTCAAGGCTCACTGATGAGCATCTTCAATCTATCCAGAGGATCTCATATGCTTCCTCCTGCAAGCCAAATATCTCTCAGAAGAAAGAAGAAGAGTAGACGTATTAGTTTAAACTTACGTTCTGAATACATTTTCATGTTCTGAACTGTTATTAAAGATTAAGAAAGTGTGTTGCGTGTTGTTCTTTCTCTCTCCTCTTTTCCCGTGCAACCGCTATTTATCGAATACTCAATGCGGCCCAGCCTCACTCAGACTTTATCTAATGTGGCCCCCAGGTAATTTGAGTTTGAGACCCCTGCTATAGACCTAAGGCTGTGTTGGTTTAACAGCATGACCGTAGGTCTGACAGCAGCTACACTCGAAACATGAGTGTTGTTTTAACATGTGTTTAAAACAACACAACATGTTTGATCTCAACACATCAGTGAGGTCTATTTGGGACAACACAACTTGTATTAATTGTGACGCAGTTGATGTGACACATATCAACTGTGTCACACTGTATTGTCACATACATTGTGTCGATATAGTGACACAAGGATCCCAGTTCCCCAACACAACACGTGTCATTCAACATGTTCATCAATATGAATAAAGATGAAGATACAAGTTGAAAAAATGTGTTTACTTTGGAATGTTTATTTTTCTGTACATGTAAATATATCAACAAGCTCAAATATGTATTTATTTTTATTTATTTATTTACTTATTTATAAGGGAAGCCCCTTGAGATGCAGGATCTGAGCCTCCGCGAGCTCCGGTCTGACCGTGTGCTCCGATTCTCCGCGAGGTCCGAGCTCCACCCCGGTCGTGGGCTCCGAGCTTCGGTTCTCAGGTCTTTTCCTCCATCTCTTTCCGATGTCTCTGAGGCATCCAAATAGAGGCGTCCAGCACATTTTTTGGGGGGAGTCACTGATTTACCCAGATACCACTGGAAAAAAAAAAGTGATTAGTCCATTTCCATTTCATTATATTATGACTTTGTTTCCCAAGAAATATCAGTCCAAGTTTATAACAGTGATTAAGAAAGTATTACTACTGTAGTGTTTATTACTCACTGAATAAAAAAATTAAAAATGATATTAGTAGTACAAAAATGTATTCAGTATTTTTTCTTGGGCCTTCACTGATTACCTCGAAGGCCCTGAGGTTCCCCTCTGTCACAAAGCAGCGTGGACAACTGTGGCGCCGACAGTTTTACAGTGTTCTGTTGAAATGGACTGTCCTGTCAAACTGAGCTACCTGCAGCCTAACGTAGATATTCTGCCACAAATCTAACACATACACGCACATGATTACACGTTTAACTGGTCAAAAGACACAATAAAACCAATACACTTTTAAAATGTGACTTCTTACTCCACTTCTGCCTCGGAAGTTCAAATCGACGGCATTTACACTGGAACAGCACTTGGGGGTGTTCGTATGTGCAGTAGTGCTATGTAGCTCAAAACGACAGGTAGCTCAAATCGACAGTACACCGGCCCTCCCAATGAGGTGTCCCTTATTTATTTTGAGGGAGTTTGCAACCCTAGATACATCTAAAATCGTCTAAATTACCTTAAAGTTTTGAAAACGGTGATGTGATATGCTTTATTAAATATTATTATCATTGTTAACAGCGCCACATACAGGTGTGGCAGGCGTATTACATCGTTTTCGCTCATTGCTCCGTTGTCGTGTGGATGTGAATATTTACTGATCCGGCACATGTGTGGACGCAAATTTTTTTCAACCCGCAAAGAAAAAAAGTCTAGGAGCGTTGTCGTGTGGATGTAGCCTCAAAAACATTTAAAGGTGCACTATGTTATTTTTTCTGGTGGAGTTTGTGTTGGCGCACAAATTTAGGCCCCGTTTACACATACATGGGTATTTTTAAAAATGGAGACATTTCCCTTCGTTTGTTCACATCGTTTACACGCAAACGCCTTAACCACTTCCTTGCTGCAATTGTTTATTATTATTATTATTATTATTAATGTACGTAAAAGGCATAATTAAATTTAAAATATTAAATAGTTACATTAAACATAAGGTAAATATAACATTTGACGACAATATCAGTGCTATGGAAATCTTTAAATCAGTAACCTTGATAATCAGTCATTTAGGCTGTTAATAAATTGTATGTGAGATTTTTTATGTTATACAAAGTCAAGATCTCATTGTCTGGCTCCTAGTTTGTTAACAGTTTACCTCATTCTTAGCCATTATCCTCTGTGAGTGTCCTGGTTCTGGTGCTTTTTATGCTAAACTAAACTGCTATGTTCATCTTATGTATGTAAGTTGTCTCCCCAACTGAGTGTAAAAGCTGTGTGCTCAATGGATTGATTCAGACTAAGGACAGAATTGACATGAACTGATACATGAGTTGATTTGAGAAATGGGTTAATGTTGCTTTCTTAAATTATCAACATTATCTTACCAAGGAAGAAGGTCACAATGTAGGGCACAGGCATCAGAGCCCAGACAGCTCCAAGTGTTGGGTTGTAAGTGGCTTCTGCGATACCAAGGATGAAGCCTCCACCCACCCAGGTCGCTGCAAAGAGAAATATCAAAGAACGTGAGCCACAAAACCAATGCAAATTATCACGCAAACAGCTGGGGTCATTCACCTGTCAATGTAAAGACCCCGACCAGTAGATTAATGTTGCGTCCAGCTAAGAGTGTGATCTCCATGCCGTCTCCGGTACACATCTTCTCCATTTTCCGAGAGCGCATTGAGGCCCAGATGCCCGTCCCCAAGATGACCAGGTAGAAGACGGCCATCACCACCAAACCAGGCACGTTCAGCGCCATTGGGACCAATCACACTCTCCCTGTGGATAAGACAAGAATAACAACTGAGAATAAGTATTGTCACTACTGTGATAAATAATTTCACATAGTTACAATTTTAGTGTATCTGGGGATCCATATGTTAACTGCACAGACAGCAGTACTTTCTGCACTCAAGCTGCGCACGCATCTGCTGTGTTCATAAACAATTAATCCATCTGTACTGTGGGGGTGAAATCTGCAGCTGCTACTAGTGTGGACTGAACGGACAGCAACAATGGAGAAATGCTGTTCCCTAAATGCTAATCTGAACCCTGGTTGGATGAGGATTCAAAATTTTATATGAAGATGAAATCTAACACATTGTTTCATTGTTAAATAATGCTGTCTGTGGTTCTGTATGGGCATTGACAATGACATTGAACTGATAATGAACTAGCAGTTATACTAGGGAATTTACAACAAAAACAATATAACAAATGAGAGAATAACAGAATAACTAATGTTGTTCTGTCAAGATAGAACACCGCATCAGCAGATGTCTTCTGTGTATAGTCTTCTGACTTGCCACGGTTCTTCACTTCAAGTGTGACAATGCTATGTGTTCAATATTCAAGTCTCCTCTGCATAAAACATCTGAAAAATATCTTAAAAATTAAATAAAATAAAAAATCCGGTGAGTGAGGTTACTTCTTCACATATCTAACCTGTAACCTGGCCTGATGGTCTAATCTACTTCTCTCTGTAAGTGTAGTGCCCTACTGGTGAACATTCCAGACAAGACAATAACACACCCATGGAGACAAGCATGTGGCATAAACTCCACCAGAAATGGTACATTATTTAGACAGTGCACTCACTGCTAAAACTAATGTGTATAATAATATTTTTGGATTTGTCTTGACTGTCTCACAACTATATGGTCAACAGGAATTTGCTTACAGGCTGATGATGTCTCTTTTAAAATGGTGATCAAACAATGCATTTACAGTGTGTTTTCTAAGAGTTTCAAAAAACACAAACTAGATACAAAATAAAATAAATAAAAAATAAGAATGACAGCAAGAGACAGAGACCTACCCATAACAATGAAAATAGTGGAAACCTTGACAGGTCACCACAAGCTTAACATGTATGTGTACATAGAGCAGCACATGCATGTTGTGGTCATGGCATTGACATATGGCATCTAAAAATGGTAAAAAGGAGTCTATTACTATGTGTGTTAATCTTATGCTAGTTGGCACTGACTTGCATCCACTGCTTTACAGATTAACATGTTTAAAGCCGTCAGCAGGGATAATGAAGTTTTACTATTTCCTTCCAATCACTATTTGCGGAGTGACATATCTTGGTTGTATTTTTGTATTTATTTGATCCTTTGTATTATGTAAGAATATTAAAAGGCTTTTGTTCTGGCAGTAGTCATAAACAACAGCCATACAGCCCCCACCCAGTCATTATACTGCATAGTACGTATGGGCAGCCAGGAATGAAAGAATGCACTTGGGATAGTGGCCAGAGAAAAGGGAAGTGTTTGTTAAAGGAAAGGAATGAGATAGGGGTAGGAGTCGAATGTATGCGTCCTGTATGGGTGTGTTGTGATGCATAGGGGGCGGGCAGGACGGGGGGGGGGGGGGGGGCTCACTGCCAAAGTCAACAAAAGCCTGAAAAGCTCTCACGTGGCTCTTGTGCTCTCTCTACTGTATATGAGCATATGCACTGTATGTTTACAACTGCACAATCGGTAGGTACGTCGTGAATATGGAATACAATAGCTCAGATTTTCCTCTCAGTTATAATGAAAGACATAAGGTGTGAGGAGTGGAAGTAGAACTTATAGCTAACTCTATAACTTAAGTAGCCCATAACAAGTAAGTACAAATGTATAAGCCATCTTTAAGCACGCATTACACATTTTATCATTTATACTGTAATTCTAATTGCTTTCCATATCGATATATTTGCCAAATCAAATATATACGTCAATCAACCTATCATAGAGAAATAACAAATATGACAGTTGAGATGATTTGTGCTGTTAAACAACTCCCATCACAACATATTACATTTACAAGCTAGCTTTTACTATATCCATAGTTACACACTCACCTTTGATGTTGGAAAATATGACAGGTTTCTGTATGAACAGTAGCCTGTCAGAAACTGTTTAACACTAACTAGCTAGTGTGTTGCCATGGTAACTTGGAACACAAAGATTATCCACAATTGGCATCAGGCTAGGGTTTATGAAAACTTGGTGTGTCCTTATTAGGGATGGGCATGATTAATCGATTAATCGATAATTGATCATTAAGAATTTCATTGATTACGTTAATTTTAATCGACAAACCGAATGTATGTTGCTGTGCGTAGCGTGACCAAACAGGGGTCCGTACGTGTAGCTCTCTGCACTCAGAAGGAGCGAGCAAACACAAACAGTCAGTCAGCCTGCAGCGTGCCGAAGCACAAATGTGTATTTAACGATGATTTGTACAAGAAATTCCACGCTTTCTGTTGCGTTCGGGACAAGTGGGAGTCCATGTGCACAGTGTACAAAGCAGCACATATGTTTCGGTGTCCAGTGGGAAAAAGCTTTACCAGGTGAGAGTCGCGCAATGTCGATGACGAGTCCCAACCTCCCACCCCCCATACAGTGTCCTGGTTTTGACAAACGCAAATATGGTCACACTAACCTGTATTCCACTGAATCATGTCTTTTAATCCGACAGAAATTGACCGCATCAGCGACACAAGAGCTGTAGTTTTATCTTCGCTGAGTTTATGCAAATTAGCGATGTGGTTTTAAGTTTCGTTTCTGTGAGAGTTGCACAAAACTGAATTAAACACATTATAATGTCAAACGGATTAATGTGGCTCTAGAGTCGTTACGGTTTATATGTCGTAAAGTTGAATTTATTTATGCAGATTAGTAGTG
Source organism: Boleophthalmus pectinirostris (assembly GCF_026225935.1). Classification (NCBI taxonomy): domain Eukaryota; kingdom Metazoa; phylum Chordata; class Actinopteri; order Gobiiformes; family Gobiidae; genus Boleophthalmus; species Boleophthalmus pectinirostris. The sequence continues at coordinate 17,537,500 of NW_026571190.1, read as the reverse complement.
CAGATAGTAATAATAATGATGATAATTTTCATATAAAAACGTTAATGATTAATCGATAATCGATCGTTAATTCTTCCGACGATCGATTAAGAAAATTTCATCGAATGCCCATCCCTAGTCCTTATCCTAGGGTGACCAAACGTCCGTTTTCCCCCGGACATGTCAGTATTTTGCGTCCTGTCCTGGGCATCCGGGTTTTTTTTTTTATAAAGTGATGCAAATGTTGGGGTTTTCAGTACCGTTCATTAAACTGAGTGTCTCTCGTAGTTCTCTGTGACTCAGAAGGAGCGAGACACAAACAGTGGTCCAGTGGTCCTCTGGTCCTGGTCTGGTCTGGGTTTCAGTCCGGCTCTGGTCCCGGTCTGGTCCCGGACCTGGATCAGTCCTGGTTCAGTCCGTACGAGGTGCAAAAGTCCGGCATCGCAGTCACGGAAGTCACGTAAACGGTCGTTATTCGTTTTTTTCCATTCTTCATTTAAACACAAAATCGAAAACTGAAAAAATGAATCGTTATCCGTTTTTTAAATTTTGGTTTTGGAGACAAATAATGAAGAAAACTGTTGTGTTTTCGTTTTCTTATTTTTGATTTTATATTGAAAAACGAATGAACGAATGATACCCAGTACAACACCGCACCCGCCCGTTAACCGGAAATTATATCAAACTTTTGCGCTGCCTACGCCATGGACTGAACCAAGACCAAACCAGGACTAACCCAGGACTGATTCCAGGACTGAAGAGGAGGACTAATCCACGACTCAACAAGGACTAAACCAGGACTAAACCTGAACTGAAACAGGACTCACCGTCGGAAAGGACTTGGAGGAGAAAGGACCTCACGCTGCAATAGGAGGGTTTCAGTCACGTGATCACGATGAAGCGCGAAAAGCTGGGTTTCACGTGACGTCACAGGGCTACGTTTGTCAGCACGCAAAATTAGATGGAGGGCAGGAAGTGAACCAAGCCCCCAGGTTCCAAAATGGCCGCCCATTCAAGTCAATGGGCTGAGCTCAATGGCGCATGATCCCAGATTAGCCTAGCCTGGCTAGGTACTTCCGGTGGCTGTGGGCCGACCGAGCATGCGCAGTAGTGCTCTTTTCTCCCACGGGCACACGCGAATGCACGCGAACGCACGCGAACGCGCGCACGGTGCGCGGGTTCGTGTATCACGTGATCGCTTTGACCAATCAGAGCGAGAGGAGCTAGAGCGAAGCAGAGCGTATCCGAAGCTAATGATTATAAAGCGTTTGTTAAGACAACTGAAGGATTTTGAGCTGAGAAAAAGTGCATGATCTAAAAATAGGTAAAAATCGCCACAAAATCCGACATTTTTGAAAGTTGTAGGTGCCCTGTCAGCCGAACACGAGCAGTTTGTGATTACATTGCGCTCTATGAGAAAAATCTCTCGGCCCATGGGATTTTTTCGACTGTAGTACCACTGAGTGGCCACTACGTCAACTCGAGGCAGCTACAAGCAGCAATACTGTATCCAGTTATTTTAATAGATCCATGAAGTGAACTGACTGGAGGAAAATGCCGATGTGTTGTGTAGTTTACGGCTGTGCCAATTGTTCTAACCGAGAGAAGGAAAAGCGATTTTTTTTAGAGTACCGAATATAGTCGTCCACAAAAGTCAGAAATGGGAAAAGCTGACAGAAAAAAAAGTGGATTACAAACCTGTTACCCAGATAGACTGGTTACTGCCAATACACTGCAGTTTTTCCCATAACAGTCTATACACATAAAATAAGAGAAACACTCAACCCTGGCGAAGACCAAACGATAATCATCATTTAGGCGTTTTGCACCAAGGTTGAGGACCCATTCACTGACAAAAAAAAGTTATATGCCTCCAAACTTTTGTACGCCTTCATCTGTTGTCTGGTGTAGAACGATGTCTGAAGAGCTAAATAGTTCGTGATATCCTCTGCCTCGATTGTCGGCAAATCTTTTACTTCGGTTGAAAATTCTCTCATTTTCAATAAGATTGGGTCATGCCAAATATATTTGTCAACTAACTGCTCGTACTTTTGCCTTGCTACTGGCTCTAAATCCTTACAATAAGAACTCTTCTCCATATCTGTGTTCTCCAGAGCCGTGTTTGTCATGTTTGTCTTCTCTTCCTGCCCTCCACCTGAAATTCACGCATCATCATGATCACGTGACTGAAACAGCGTTCTCTCTCAAGTCCAAGATTAGCCAAGATTCTTGGTTTAGACGAAACCCCCCCCCCCCCCCCCCCCCCCCCCGTGTTCGGGTTTTCACAAACGGAAACACCCTATAAGCCTTATCCAGCAACCATAACAGTAGTCAATTCTCATTCATGCTAAAACAATATAAGCCATGCATTAATGACATTTGCATAACATCATATTTATCATTTAAATGACATGAAAATGTAGCCTATTGGTGGATAAATCACTAGAATGTCAAAAGATTAAGTTTAAGATTAAGTCATCTGTTTTGCCAAGATCTTTGTAGTTATGAAAATATGATGACAATTTCCCAAAAAAGAATGCTGTTGGACATGTTTTCAATGTGCAGTTCAGCTCTTTTCTGAATGACTGAGAAACTAGCATTCAGACTTTTGTCATAAAACCAGGGTCATGCTGCAGCTTTCCTGTGGCCAACATTCAACATTAGAAAGCACGACTTGTGCTTTCGAATGTTGCAGTGGGTCAAATATCCACTTTTATTTTTTTCAATATTAAACTCCTGGATTCAATTAAGGACATATTTTGAATCTGCCATCGAATTCAAGAGAGTGCCAACTTAATTTTTAACATATGTGCGCTTAGGGCCATACACAATGCATCAAAGTATGGACTGGAACACGTCCAATGAAAACAGCTGTCTGATATTTAAAGTGAAATCGTAGTATGTAAATGTGGCAACCGAGGGGTTCAACACTCCGGGAAATGTTAAGTTTTATGATGTGTTGCTGCAACAACGCCACCCCAAATCTAGTTTGGGGAAATGAAATCTAAACGTAAGGCACACAGGTAAGCATATCATTAAGGGAGAGAGAGCCAGGTTCCATCATTTGCACAAATCTTTATTTCTTTTCTATTTTAAAAGACAGATTTAAGTGGTTTAAAAGTAGCTACATCCATAAAAAAATAAATAAATCAGCAAACAGTAAAACACTACAGTGAGAAAACGAGTACACAATATTGAAAATGCAAAGCAAAACCCCAAAACCCGAAGCAAAACTGAAGCAAAACAAAACAGAGCAAAACCAAAATAAAACAAAAAAAAAAAACAGAGGTGGTGTCCTCACGCCGCTGCAGGCCCCCGCTGACACCTAGAAAATTAAATTTTGGAATTAAAATCGGAGCCTGCAGTGCAAGGATCTGAGCTAAACGTACCGTGGTTGAAGGTGACAGTGCGTAATCCCCAGGCTGAATCAAAGGCAACTACACAGGATAACGCCGTCCAGAAGTGGTCCAGACAACGTGGACCGGCACACGCTACAAACATACAATTTAGAGGGGTTTGGCACAGGTAGCACGTGATAAGGGTTTGGTTACCTGCCGCCGCGGTTTAAGAGACACGGCGGCGCACCGCCAAGCGCAATGGGGAGGGACTCGCTCGGCTCACCCGTGGAGCTACAGAGAGACACCGGTAAAAGTATGGGCACGGATGAATGAGTGGAGGAGTATCGGGCGTGCATTACCTTATCAGGGAGACGAAAGCGCGCCCTAGGTGCTCCGTGATTCGGAGACGCGAGGGACTGATGTGGTGAGAGCACCGGCCAAGCAGCGACACTAAAAGGAAACGTGATGGGAAATTTGATGTAACGGGCATGGAATTTACAAAGTGAACGTTACCTGAGCTGGAGGACAGAGCGGCCACAAGGAGAGGCCCGGAAGAGCGTGTGAGCCAAAAGGCGGAACGATTGAGAAGGGAGCGCTTAAATAGCCCACCAGCGCAGCGCCACGGAACGCCAGGTAAGAGCACCTGCAGCCTAGACCCTCAAAGCCGGTCTTGCCACATAAACATAGTTTTTGTGAGATAAGAAACGTGGTTCTATGTACAGTGGTTATGGTCTGGTGATTTTGCTGTTGAAATTCCTCTTAGATTTTGAGGAGCTGTGGGCACCTGGGAGGACTGTCACGTGCAGTGCTCCATGTGAGGTGGGTGTGTGGTTGGATAGGAACAGTCAAGGCTTTACTCAGCACCCCTCAAATTGGTCTGCTGCTGAGTCCCTCCAGCTTAACCAGTATAATGCAAACACATACTTATCCAGGCCGCTCTGGGACAGTGGCTGCACTCTTTATCAAATTATTAATAACCCATCTCCCATTTCAGCGTGACAAATAAATAGCAGGGTCACGTGATGATGCATGGTAACTTTCCATATGCAGGCATAACTGACGGCATAAAGCCTGAAAAGACAATTTTATCTAAAAATCAGGTTTGTCAAGTTCAATTTCCTCACTTGAAGAACAAAAATCTAAATTTTACCTTAAAAGTTCAGTACTCAATAGCAGTTTTGATAACATAATCATAATAAAAACAACTATTGTTTTAGACAATGTAACGTCATTTTCAAAACAAAACTATTGAATTCCTTTCATCATCGATATTATTATCATTCTTCTACTAGTCCGGATCCAAGCCATTTTAAAACTTGGAATTTTTGAAATGTATTTTTCTCATTAGGAGCAAAAACAAATCACAGTATGTTTGAAAAGAAGTAGAATAAAGCCTTAATCTGGTTATTCTGATAACAAACAGGCTATTTGCCGATTGTCACCACATTTTACATAAAAGAATATGCACACACAGATTACATAGTTTATGTTAGCTGAATACTTGTCAAATGAGTATCTAATTTGTTATTTGACAACAAAGAAATACAACTTTATGTAACTTAGTGTTTGTTCGTTATTGTTGTCTTCTGATTTATAATTAATTACAATTACATCAAGCCACTGGTGGTAGCAGTGCCTTGATGTAACAAACACTAAATCTCTTGCTTGCATCTGAAAATATAGTGTACAAGAAAGCACTGGAGATTACAGCAACTGACTTCTAACTCTGGTCCACTATTGGATTTACGCCAGAGATCCAACAGATGCAAACCATTTACATGCATGGGAAAACTGTAAACACATCACTTTCAGACTAAAGCACTACATGACCCTAACCCCATAATGTAAGCCTATAAAAACACCATAAAAGCACTGATTTAAGTGTGCCCTTGACAGTGTATCCAAGTGGCTTTTGTAACTTTTTCTTTGCTATTGAGACATTTTCAGTTTTTCTCTTTTACACAGGTGAAGTATGCTGACAGTAAAACTCTTTCTACTAAAATAACCCTCCCACTACACACGCCTCCCCATCGCTGCCTCTCAGTAATTTTCCATTCAGCAACCAGCCTCCTGCACCCCTGCACTTCTGCCACAACTCAAGGCCTCCTGTTAAGACGTGGAGGTACATCTCAGGCCTTCTGGTCATCAAATGAGACCTTGAAATTGGAGCAGGCTACAGTCCAGCTAAAATAAAACGTCATTTACTATGAGAAAGCACTGGGAATACTGCCAAAATGTTTGCACAGCTACATAAACAGTTATCAATAACATAAAGACAACTATTCAGTGTAGACAGCCAGCCTATTTCCACACACTAGGTACTTTTGACTGTCAGGAACATGTGATTCAAAACTTATCTTTAATCTGAATAGGTATTTGAATAGGATTAGTCTAAAGAGAAATTCAATTTACTATACAGCCAAAGGATGTTTTGTTTACATAATGAGGAACTGTGACACAACTTTTGGCAATACTTCATTGCACGAGTAAAAATAGTATTACTACTTCATGTATGCTGGCTGTCAATGCATTTCAAATACTAAGAATTACATAAAGTGTAATAGAAGTTGTAATACTGTATGTCACTTAACAAAATCAATGATATAGCATAACATTCGCACCCGTGGCCTAAAAACCAATTTGGCTACAGAGTAATTTCAGTCAGAGCTATTTCAAGAACAGGCATGCACTTTCACTTAGTGTCACTACTTGACCAAGCTAAAATGTCTTCAAATCCACATACATGTACACACTGGTGATTTTGTGTCTATAAAATAAACAGTTATATTATGCTATAGGACACTGTTAGGACAATCTTGCATTCTTGTTAGATAAAGCATTCAGATACATACCTAGATTAAAATAATGATAGTGATGTGAAGAGTGTGAAGTTTCTTCTTTTTTTTACTCAGTAGCAGAAGCAAATAGTAGATAGACAAAGTTATATAAGTTTTGATCCAACAGGTGTGGCGCTATAGGTACAAAAATATCCACCAATCAAACTAAAGGAGTTCTCTTTTTGTGCAGAGGACCACAGAGAATGATGGTAAAAAAGTTCAAAGCCCAACAGGAAAATTATGGTAGCCTCTGAAGTAGCCAGCCTCCCTCTCATTTTAAACCTCAGGAGGTGGGAGGGGTCACCACGACATACAGGCCCAAGTGAAGCTGCCATTGCTGCCACCTGATTGGTCCATACATCAAGTTCAAGTAACCAATTAGTGAGCAGATCAGCCAAGAAGACTCTTGCCCCCTCCTTACTCTCTATTATAGGCTCTGTTCCTCATGAGAATGAATGTGGGTTGTGAAACCTGTTTCTCCTGTATCTGTCCCTGTATAATGCCAAGATGTTGTTATTTTCATTCTGATTCTAATTTGTCTTGCACTTTTAAGTGATTTATAATAATACAAAAATGTTGGTGTAAAAATCTCAAACAAATAGAAGAAATTATGGAAAATTTGACTCAATACATTGATTATATTTGATTGCTATTGCTTGGGGATATTTTGGTGTTAAGTCCATGTAACCTAATGTCTTATGTAACCTAATAATCACAAATGTATGATGTCTAGCATCTCTGACAAGCTCCTACAGCTACCTCAAACTTTTCAGACTCCCTTTAAGTTCTTATATTTCTTTATAATAGTGCAGCCACAAACTGACTCCTATCGTCGCTATACCAGCTTGTGTGGTGGAAATTTTAGTATTGGGTGTTGTTCTTTCTGTTGTTCCAGTAAGAAATGTTAAAAGCCACACTATTCTTTGTCTAATCCTGTCTCTCACAGGAAGGCTATAGGTACCTTTGTTAGCCATTTAGATGTCTGCTGTTTATGTCACACTTAACATGTAACATAAACATGTATATGTGTGTGTGTATATATATATATATATATATATATATATATATATATATATATATATATATATATATATATATATATATATATATATATATATATATATATATATATATATATATAATGATATATTGATTTTGTCCATAAGGAATTTCTGCTAAATAAATAACTAAACAAAACATTGGATAAAATCAATATTTATTGCAAGTGATTTTATTTTTGTTAAATTTCAAACTGAGTCTAAAATCAAACTAGCTGTAACAGAGTGTGTGATGAGGAACAAGGTAAGTAAGGAAGTAAGTCTTTATTTATATAGCACTTTTCACAGACATTTTTTTGTCCCCAAAGACGCTTTACAGAGCATTTTTCATTCACTCTATACCTGGTAAGCTACTATTGTAGCCACAGCTGCCATGGGGCAGACTGAAAGAAGTGCAGCTGCCATGCCAGTCGGCGCCATTGGTCCCTCCGACCACCACCACTCACACACACTCACACACACACACTCACACTAGGCAATGTGGGTGAAGTGTCTTGCCTAAGGACACACAATGATTGAACTGATTGTATTTAACTGACCATGACTATCAACTGTTTCCGGAGGAAACCCATCCAGACACGGGGAGAAACATGCCAACATGATCAGATTTTTTTTTAGGTGTGGTGGTTTTCAGTTTACCAAATATGTTGGTAGCATCTAAAACTGCTGTCACACCTTGATGATTTAGCCATGGTAAAATATGGATAGGATTTTTTTAGGTGTGGTTGTTTTCAGTTTGAAAAATATGTTTGCAGAAGTTGAATTTAAGATAGGTGTGGTGATTGGAACAGCTTTATTTTATAGCTTCAGGTTTTATTTAAAAATATACATTTCACACATGACAAATAGATGTATTAAGTGTATGTTAACTTTAGATGTTAATGTAGTGTTTTTTTTTTAATTTTTTTATTATACCTCAGCTCTTAATATAACAATAATACAACTCATTCATATGATATTAGCAACAACAACATCCTCCCATGATATAAATTGTTGTTGTTGAAATTATTATTATTTGCACCTCCGTGCTTCTGTGTCTCTTCACGCTCATCTTCTCCCTTTAAGACATGCATATTAAACTGACTCCTCATCTGAATATGCTGCATGTGCATTATTTTTGCCTATTTTTTGTACTCAAAACCTTTCTTTAAACTGACCAAGCCTATAACCTTGGTTATGCAAGGCTTACTGTATTATTGAAAATGTTTAATTTGCTTTAAAAAAAAAATAAAAAAATAAATTAAATGTATTAAAAAATAAATAAATAAATAAATAAAAAAAATATATAAATTCCACCTCCTCTAGTGCCCAGTCCACTCCAGGTTACGGAGCGTATACCGCATTCCAGCTGCCCACGATGTGCAGCCTGCATAAACACCGGGAATCGCGGTCTTTCCCCACAGAGAGTCAGCTGCAGTGTAGCCGCTGAGAGTACATGAATGTCTGTTGCTTTTTTCTTGTTCAAGTAGCAGAATCATCAGTGGAACATTATTCACTCTAAATACGCTATTATGATATATTTGATAACTTCTTAACCCTCACGCTCTCTTCGAGGTCACATTGACCCAAAGAAAAAAAAAATCCTTCCCGCTCTCTTGGGGCGGGTCAATCAGACCCAAAAATGTATTTTCTTGCCTGGTGAGAATTTATTTGAAAAAAATGTTTTGGGTGTGATTGACCTGCTCCTAGAAAGCGGGAAGGAAAAAAAAAAAAAAATTCGGGTCAATGTGACCCAGAGGAGAGCGTGAGTTAACTCAGTAAAGCTAGGGTGACCATATTTCCGTTTGTGAAAACCTGGACACCTTTTGGGGGGGGGGGGGATTACCTCAGATTTTTTTTTAGTGCAATTTTGCAATTTTTTACAGCGTATGAATGCGTATTGTGTATTACAAGCGGGTAGTAATTACACACGGGTGGGTCAGGACTAAACCAGGCCTAAACCAGGACTAATCTTGGACTTAAGAGAGAAAACGCCGAGCAGTTTGTCCGCAAAGCGCGATCAGGCAATTCCCGCGTTTAACTCCGTGAGGTACGGAGCTGAGCCGGTCCTTTCTCCTGTGGTCACCTCCAAGCCCGTCCTGACGGTGAGTCCTGTTTCACTTCTGGTTTAGTCCTGGTTTAGTCCTGTTTTAGTCCTAGTTCAGTCGTGGATTAGTCCTCCTTTTCAGTCCTGGAATCAGTCCTGGGTTAGTCTTGGTTCAGTCCGTGTCGTAGGCAGCGCAAAAGTTTGATATAATCTCGGGTTAACAGGCAGGTGCGGTCCTGTCCTGCGCGGGTGCGGTGTTGTACTGGGGGTCTCCAAAAATGGACCCGTGCGGGACTCTGCGCTGTTGGGCTCCATTATGGAATAAATGAATCTTCAGTTTGTTACATAAAGGCGGAAAATAACATAAGGACGACAGCAGCAACAAGTTTTAAGAAGGAAGTAAAAAGGGTTGCACCTGTCCTGTCTGAGAAACGTGTATAAAATGTGTGTTGAGGGGTTTTACAGCCTTAAAACAGATAGAATAATTGTAAAATATAAAGTTGACAACTTCGCGGATTTCACCTATTTTTAGAACGTACCTCCCACGATAAGCGAGGGACACTGTACTCTCACCTCGCAACCTGTGCACATGGCCTCCCACTTGTCCCGACCGGGACGAAAAACTGAGAATTTCTTGTATAAGTCATTGTTAAATGCGCATTTGTGCTTCGGTATGTTGCAGACTGACCGACTGTTTGTGTCTGCTTGCTCCTTCTGAGTCACAGACGTAGCGTCTGTGACTCAGCGAGACGCTTAGTTTAATGCCCCTAATGAAAGGTACTGAAAACCCGGACATTTGCATCACTTTATTAAAAAAAACCCGGACGCCCCGGACATGACGCAAAATACGGACACGTCCGGGGAAAAACAGATGTTTGGTCACCCTAAGTAAAGCATGCCCAAGGCTAAGCGCCAAGTAGCAGTTACTGCTAGCACAATATTACAGTCAGACATTTGTACACTGTATAGTCCTGGTAAATTCAAATAATTAACATCTAACATTTTACAGTATTATAAGTATAAAACTGCTACCAAGACATTTCAAAAGTTTTAACTTACATGTGTCCCGCTACCAGCGCAGTGCAGCTAGCATATAAAACTGCTGCCATCTGTAGCTCTCCGGCTGGAAACGTTACAGAAGCCCAACACATTCAAAATACTATATTTATGTGTATACTTTGAATACTGCATATTCAAAATACACACTTTGTAAGTGTTTGACGTTAACACTGTGAATCAACAACTACTCGTTTTATGTCAACACTGTGAATCAACACTGTCATAGTTGGAAGAACTCTTGACTATGTTCAAACACATCTGGACTTTCCTCACAACAACACCAACACTGTGAATTTAACACTTGAATTTGCTGTGTACCCAATAATTCCCCAGCCCTATATAGTTAGAAGAACGTAGTCCCCTTGCTCATACACACAAAGCCAGCTAACTTAACTTCTTTAGAATTATCAGATGGATTGGTTGATTGGCCCTGTGTTTATCAGTACCTTACCTTACCCCATCTGAATCTGGGGAACTGGAGAACATGGGTATGCACCCTTCTTGCTGGTTTAACATTTAAAGACAAAATTTACTTAATCTTTAATTTTGATATTTTTTGTAAACCAAACCAAAAAGTCTCTAACTTTTGCTACATCCACTTAAACATTGTCCCCAAATGCACAAAGCACATACCTTCTGCACATTTTTCACAAACAAAATAGGCTGTATTTACTCTAAAATAGGCAATAGGCTTAGCTTAGCATATGGGTGTGCTACATAAATTTCTCACTGCTGTATGCAAATGGGTACTTCCTGTTAAACCAGGCTTTATCTCAGAGTAGGATCTAAAAGAAAGTCCAAAGCAGTGGTCCTATTCCTCAGCTAAACTACTAAAAAGGAACTCCAAAAGGTTCCTACAGTACTAACACTCCAAATCATTGCTATGACAGTTCTCCGCCTTCGTTTGAGTCCCTTCGTTGTGAATTCTGCAGATTGGTCCTGATTTGGAAACATACAGACTCTCTATAAAGGCCATTGGAACAAACCTGAAGATATAGTTCCTGAGTCAAAGTGACCACCATCAGAGAAGAAAAGAAGAAAGGCCTTAGAGAGAGCAGAGCAGGAGTCCAGTGGTGAGAGTGAGCTTCTCTGCTGATACACATCAGAGGCAGTTTCAGAAAGACTAAGATGAGTGCAGCATTACACTGTTCTACTCACTACTCAAACTACTCAAAAGAGAAGTTTCATTCAGGCCATGGGAAATCTCAAACTCAATAGTGTAGGACACCCTGAGCCACATTCTTATGGCCAAAGAATAATTATCAACAGTGAGTGATGTTTGTCCTTCTGAATCAGATTTAAAAAACAAAAAACAAAAAAACACTTATGTATAGTGAAATATAATGCAATGACATACATAATACAAAAAATTTGAAAGAAGAGACTGTGTCTATAATTTGAGAGAAAATTTCAGCTACAGGAGCCTTATGCATGGGCAGCCTTTAAAAGCAGACATGTAACCATTTAATGTACTCTATGGACTGGACTCAGTGGTGAGGTGGTGAGATTAAAAAACAAAACAACAACAACTATATACATATACATATATATATATACATATATATATACACACACACACACACACATATATATATATATATATATATATATATATATATATATATATATATATATATATATATATATATATATATAAATAAATATAAGATATAACCATAAACAATTATCAGCCAGCCAGTGTCCAATTACTCTATTTACTTTTGACTGCCAGGAAAATGTGACTCAACACATCTCTAACATCTCTAATCTGAATAGGCATTTGAATAAGATTAGCCTAAGAAGAAAATGAATTTACTATACAGCCAAAGGACGTTTTGTTTTGTTTACATGAACTAGTATTAACTTCATGTATGCTGGCTGTCAGTGCATTTCAAATACTACCAATTACGTAAAGTGTTAACATTTTAATTGTAATATGTCACTAAACAAAATCTAAAAAACAATTTGGCTACAGAGTAATTTCAGTCAGAGCTATTTCAAGAACAGGCATGCACTTTCACTTAGTGTCCTTACTTGACCAAGCTGAAATGTTTTCAAATCCACACACGAACGCATTGGTGATCTAGTGTCTATAAAATGCTGAAATACACTTTTGGATATTGTTGCGACAATCATCATTGTTAGATAAAGCATTCAGATACATATCGAGGTTAAAATAATGATGTGAAGAGTGGTTTCTTGGTACAGAAGCAAGCAGTAGATGGACAGACACATACAAGATTTGATCCAACAGGTATTCTAAAGGAGTTATCTTTTTGTACAGAGAACCACTGAGGAGGATGGTAAAAAAGTTAAAGTCCCCCCAGCACTTATTAGTCAGCAGAACCTAGTCCCCCTGCTAATGTACACAGAGCCAGAGCCAGCTAACAAATTTCTATAGAATTATCAACTAGATTAGTCCTATGTTCTCCTGTACCTTCCCCCAGTAACTCTGCTCTGGTCTCTGAATGTTGTGAAAAGCACTTTTGAACTTTTTGCAGTGAATACTTCGAATGCACAGAATGCATAAGGTAAGTGAGCTAACTGCAATCCAATTAAAATCAACTGGTTTGGCAAAAAATTGACATTTCGACTATTTTTTGTGAGTGATTCTAGACCACAAATTGCGTTAGAAGGCACATGCAAATCATCTGTGTGGTAAAATGGCCAGAAGCATTGGTGTACTATATAGATGCTTATATTAATTCCTAAAACATGACATACTCTGTACTGTGCTCTTGTGGAACCATATTTCAATTACTATACCGAATTGTGAGGGAATATCCACAAGATCCTTATGCAAAGATTATATATCTTACAAAAAAGAGACATACAGATTATATATCAGTCAGGAAATTGAGATAATACAAATGCTTTATTTAAGAAATCACAATGTTTAAAGCTTAAAGATATTGTTAAACTTAAAATCAGTCAACTTGTGTATAGTGAAAAATAATGCAATGACATACAATATACAAACATTTTTTAAAAGAAGAGACTGTGTCATGGCTGGTCCTCCCTCCCCTGTGTGTGTGTGTGTTTGTGTGGGCAGAGTCTTCTGGTCCTCTGATTCGCCTCACCTGCAAGGAATCAAGAGCCAACTACTTGAGACCTGCTCACCTGCGAGACTCTGCCAGATTGTTTGCTACCAACACACGGTGAACCTCTTGGCTCCTCATTCTGAGTTTTTTGCTTTTTACCTTTTTTGCCTCGACGTTTTACTTACCTGCTTCTTATCTGGTGTTCCCTGCCGTCTCCAGCCCAGCTCCTGCCCTGCTCCAAGCCCTGCTCCTGCTCACATTCTACCTGTAGTAAATAAATTATCCTTTTTCATTTTTTGTGAACCGGTCTCCAGTCCATTTTTTGGGTCCCTCCTCGCCACATAACAGTCTGTCTACAATCTTGAGGAGCAAATTTTGGCTACAGCACCCGTATGCATGGACCACCTTTTAAAATCAGAGGCATAACTGTTTATGGAGTAGCTATGGCAGGTGTCTCCAACCTGTAGCTCATGAGCTACCAGTAGCTCTCCACCTCTGTCCAAGTAGCTTGCCAAGGGATTTCTAAATCACACGTATTGTCCTATTGAGTCAAATTTTATGAATTAAATGTCTATTATTATTATTGTAAATCTATCATTGTGATACCTGACTTTGTGCATTCATAAATAAATCCAGTTTTATGTTTTATCTAAATGTACCCTATCTAAGTCTTGCCTTGGCTCTTATGTATATTTTAGTTCCTGCAGTCAGTAAAATTAGTAGCTCTCTAGAATTTTCAGTTTTTATAGGTAGCTTACCCGAGGAAAAAAGTTGGAGATCCCTGCTTTAAGGAATGGACTCAGTGGTGAGATTAAACAAGGTGGTAATTTTAATTTAAATTTTATTAAAAAAAAAATAAAAGTCTGGTTTTAAATAGTATACCACAGCACAGAAACAGATATATTTTTAACAGTGGACTCTGGTCAGTTTTAGTGCTTTTAGATCTCACTGTGGCCTTTGACACAGTTAACCATGAGATTTTACTGGCACGCCTGGAATCTTGAGTTGGGATCAAAGGAGCAGCTTTAAATGTGTTTAAATCTTACCTCTCAGGAAGACATTTCTCAGTGAGTATTGGCACTTTCTCATTTGCTAAAGCCTCTGGGGTCCCACATGGCTCAATCTTAGGCCCAATTTTGTTTTGTCTATTCTGTCCCTAGGGTTTATTTTCAGAAAACACAAAATTCCTTTTAATTGTCTTGCAGATCATATACAAATTTATATGCTTCTTAAACCTGATAGCAATGTGTGTCAGTCACTCCAGCGTTGCCTTCAAGAAGTTAAAGACTGGGTGAAATAAAATGTTCTTAATTTAAATTAAAGTGATATAAACCACTCTCTTGGCCTTCTATCTTCCAATAGATATCCCTATGTAAAAAAAATCTTGGAGTCACAACTGACAGCTCTTTTAAATCAGATAAGCAAATAAGCACAGTGGTAAAAACAATCTTTTTTCAGCTTAGACTTATGGCTAAAGTCTTCACTTTACTTTTGTTTTTTCACTGTCTTATTTGCCTTTAGACCAGTTGGAGAGTCATTTGTCTGAAGTCATTTGTCATTTGTCTGAACTACTGTCAGTGTATTCTCTTGTTAGAGCCCTGAGGTCATGTGACCAGTTGCTTTTTTCAAAAGTTCCCACTCCTGACTTAAAACCATGAGAGACAGAGCATTTGCAAATGCTGGTCTCAAACTATGGAATAGCCTCCCACTGACCATTTGATCTACCTCAAACACTGAAACTTTTAAGTCTCTATTAACAACTGACCTTTTTTGCACTGGCGTTTGACACAAGCTTAGCACTGTTGTTTTTACCTCCTGTTTTCTTGTTTTATAACACCGTTGTATTTATTGCATTTTAACAACTGTTTTTTAGTCATTTTAAATTTGTACAACACTTTGGGCAGTGTTGTATTTTAAGTATGCTTCATAAATGAACCTTGACCTTGACAAAAGTGTTAATTGAGAACTATTAAAAAGGAGATTAAAATATGTTTTGTTTAAGAAGCATTCTGTTAATATGAAGATATGTAAATTGTGTGCAAATAGTTTTATCTAAAATGTGTTGGCAATCATCAGTTTATCAACACATTTTACATGAGGAGTGGAACCAGAATAAGCCTTTGGCTTCATTTGACTCTTTCATTAGTTCCTAATGTTTGAGACAAATACATTTTAAAATTTCACTAACTAAAGTGAAAACAATGAAAATGTGTTCTGAGAAAGAAACAACATGAACCGATGAGATATGTACCTTTTGGAATATAAAGATTGATATGAAAACTGTGCTTAACTGCTAACACAGTTTTTAGTTTATGAAAAACAAACTCACCTCTCCAAATGATATGTTTGTCTGAGTGGCCTCTCTCTCTCTCTCTCTCACTGTTAGTGGGAGAAGAGAACTGGCCTTTTTCCTCCACAAAGCGCTGCTTGTTATGTCCATATGGTTCACTCTTTCAGGGCTTTACCTTAATAGTCTGTCCAGATAGCAGGGTCTGGTGGCTGCACTTTTCCTCGAGAAACCAGACGCCAACTAGGCTTGTACACAAAGATGAAAGCACGCATTGATGTGCAATAAATATTTGTAGACAGAAAGACATCTTTATTCATCACAAAAAGTGAATGGCTATTTGTCTCACGTGAACCAGACATTTCCAGACAGTTGTGCATATTTTCATACTGGTGTTAAGAAGAAGAGGGAGATATATAAAAATATATATATAATTTTTCTAAAAACCTATTAAATCAGGATGAATACAAACTGAATACAAACTGAATACAAATACATTTGGGCTGTAATGTTTCAAATAAAGGTAAAAGTGATGCATCAGCACTTTTTGTTTCATTTAACAGTTTCATCACATTTGTGCAATACTTAAAACTCAACCAAAACATTCACAGGTGCATTTGACCACCTTTCTGGAGGTACACTTTACTGTCCCCATCCCCAGGGAAATCTGCCCTCTGCATTTGCCCCATCCTTCAATGCTGCATCCAGGGATCCATCGCCAGATTTGAGCTAGGCTTGGTCCGGACTACCATAGCTGGAGGAATTTACCTGTGATGCATATTTTGTATTGATGGGGGAAACTGTAGAGTCTGAAGAAAACCCGTCCAGACTCATGGAGAAAAAGAAAAAAGTACACACAGAAAGTCCCGCTTGTGAGTCAAAACCCACAACCTTCTTGGAGTGAAGCGAGAGTGCTAATAACTATGCCATTCACTATTTTCCTGTATTAAGAAAAGCTCAAGAATACCAAATGCTTGGAAAGGCGCAGAGTCAGACATATTTTGTGGATTAGACTTTCTGACAGGATAAGTCAGGGTTATCTTAGCTCCTCTTTGGTCTCCCTTCTTTCGTTCTATATGTGTTCCAGGAAAACAGCACTGGACTCCCTTGCATCTTCATGTTTTTTCTCGGCAACAGTGTAAATTGCCTTGAACATTGTGGCAACATTAGTTTACCATCTGTTTTTTTTTTTTGTTTTTTTTTAGAATAGTGAAAGGTAGATTTTTGCATAAGACTGTCCTATATTTAACTTGTGTCCTTAAGAGCTCGCAGCAGCTGGCGTCGATCCCAGTAGTTTTGGCTGAGAGGTTTGGGTACCTCCTGGATAATCGCCAGTTCTAACACACAACAAGTGTTCACACTAATAGTTATTTATATAAGGAGGTGGGAGCAAATAGTTCACAGCATATAATTAAAAAAATACTAATGAATAAAGCAGGAAATTATGTAGTAGACAAATGCTTTTTGAGGGGAAAGTGAATAAGCATTTGCATTGGATCAAATCATGGCAAAAATATATATTTTTTTTACAACATTTTTACAAGTTTCCAATTTTGCTTTTTTTTTTTTTTTTTTTTTTAGTTAATTTCATTTGCAATATACGACATGCACACATTAGACAGAACAATACAACACAATACTGAACAATACAATACAAATAAATGCATACACCGCCACAGCAGACAAGGCATAGTTTATGTGCGTGTGTGTGTAAGAATGTGTATACATGAGTAAGAGTGTGAGCAGTGTCAGCATCAGTAAATATAAATGACTACTTGTGTATAGTTATGTAGAGATTCACTGAGAGATAAAGTTTCTAATTTCTAATCATTGTCTTCATGTTTATTCATTAACAACAAAGACAGAACAACAACAGAAACAAAAATCTGCCTTAGCATAATTTACCTTAACAACAACTTGACAAATATATATTTAAAGCTGCACTATGTAACTTTCATTGTGAATAGCATGCTCCTCGCTTGTAAATGGAGATGTTACTATTTTGCCTGGAATGTTAACTTATCTATCGCCATGGAGACAAGCGGATGACAGCTCCAGGACAAGTTACAGGTTGAATCAGAGGAAAGGTGAGCTCACTTACAGTTAGAATGCAAGGTATGTTTTAAGCCATAAAACACTGCAACTGAAAAACATTCCAGGCATAGCAGTAGCATGTTTGTGGAGACAGGCAGATGACAACCCCCCACAAGAAATGTTACATAATGCACCGTTAGCAGCTCCAAACACAAACATGTAATTGCGTCAATACAAGTAAATGTCACATATCAGGCAACTGTAACAAAACCAGGTATTGTTTGGGGGTCAATACATTGATTCAAATGCCTAAAAGATACGGCTGTGGTCAGGGTCATTGCTGTAGTTTTATCAAGATGCATTGGATGCTGCTTCAGATCATTTAATTTTATCTAACACGATGGTACCAAATTGTCTGGGAAAAATGATACTTTGTGATAGGGCACAGTACATTTTCATTTAAAAAGCATCAAAGCTGAACAAAAGGGTTGTTTTGTTAGGAGTGAGGATAACTGGATAAACTATGTGTCCAAGGTTGGTGCACCATGATCTACAGTGGCCAGTTACATAATAGCAAGGCTGACAAAACAAATTATCATTAACTTAAAAGTCAGATGCTTGTCTCTATTGAGATTTTAATGTAGTGTTGATGTTCCACAGTATGGCATTAACCTTCTGTCTAGCACACTTGAAAAATATTTTTCTTGTGAGCAAGGTCACCTCTCTCTGACTGCTTTTGGATTTGTTGGAATAACCAGTGTAGCGACTTGTTGACCAACCTTAGAGCCGCTCGGGAAGATCAGAGTCCTTGACACTTCCCTCAGCCTGTTCTGCACTTGATACATTGTCCTTATGAAGCACAGTAGGATGGTTGCGACCACACTTTGAGCAACAAATCTTCTTCTGGCAATTCTTGCTGATGTGCCCTGTGCACAGGCAGCTAAAACATGCACTCTTTTCCTTCAGGAATTCGTTTTTCTCCTTGTGTGTCATTTTTTCCAATCACACACACATATCTAATATGTGATGTCCAGTGCCTTAGCTCTTTGAAATCCTCTGTCTGAGTCGAGGTGTTGACAGTTTCGGACCAGATCTTTTGCATGCCCTATGGTATACTGTTCAAGAAAATAAAGCCTGTCACTGCCTTTTGTTGTATTTTGTTCCACTCCATTTTCAAAAGCTTTCATGAAAGAGTGATACCTAAGGGGGTCACCATCAAAAATGGGGATTCCTCGTTTTGGGAGTGCAAAGAGACATTGTTGTTGCATCAGGAGTGTGGTAATTTCATTTTGTTTCCTCATTATATCCAGCACACTGTCATTGTGCAATCCATCATTTTTATTAAGAGCATTTCCCTGCTGTGTCAGATTAGCCTCATGTTCTGGAGGCGAAATTAAGTAGCGCTGAAGAGAAAAGGAGTGGGCCGGTGCATCAGGTAAATGGGCTTTAAGCTTTATTTCAGGTTGTATAATTTCATATGGACCTTTGAATTTGTCAGGCTGAGATGGAACAAACTCAGTGGCATTGGCATTAAGTTGTGCTTTGAAATGCGTCTTTTCACAATATGAATTCATCCCATCAGAAACTTTTGACTTTGATTTTCCACCCATGCTGCTTTGCGCTTTTATGACGCTCAGTTTTGCCATTTCCTCCGTCATTTCACTGTCCAGCAGAAACTGTTCTCGTCTTTTACGAAGCTTTAACTCTTCCTCTTCCAAAGCATATCGTTCCTTTAATATTTTTTTGTCTTGCGGCCAACACTGCTAGATTTGTTTCACTTTAGAGGCGAGCAGAAGCTCGCGAAGCCGAGGAACAGTGTGAGCGTGACTTTTTGCTTGAAGCGTTTGAGGCGCTTCTCGCTGGGGCGCACCGCGTCCTGTGCGTCCAGTGGGTCCTGTGCGTTATGTACCACAGACGCAGGCATAGGGCGATCGCTTAAAACGGCGAGCATCGCGTCATTTTGCTCGTTACAATTTTGCTCACAATGGTTTAATGGAAAATTTAGTTGATTTGTTTCCAGCGGTATTGTATTTGAGCTCTCACCCAAGTTTTCTCGTTTCTACTCTTTGACTCTTTCCTTGAATGTGTCGCTGTAAACCATAATTGTAGAAAACCATTCATTTTGTTTTGCAACTTCATTTTCTGGGAGTAAAGGAAGCAGCTCGTTGTGCATTTCAGTGGCCTTTTTGCACAGTGCATTCGCGTTGTCCAGTAGTGCAGGGATTTCGGACACATATTCTTTTGATTTCATTTGCGTTTTGATTTGCTGAATAAGGGCCTTTAGTTTATTCACGGCACTTTGCCGCTCACGCTGGAGCCTTTCCACCTTATTTTTCAGTGCTTTTGCGCTCAATTTAATTTCCCTTTTTTCAGTTTGCTTTTCCATTTTTGAACATTCAACTGACACATTTATTTGACTCATTTTCTTGTACTTTTATTTCATGTAGATAAATACAAAACACATTCAAGTTTCATCCATAAACGTTACATTTAAAATCCAATGATAGTGCAAGTTCAATTCAACAATCTTTAGGCTTTTCGGACAACACCAGAGCCAGTATTTTATGCCACAAAGTCCCAGCATCAGCATCAAATAATTCTCGAAGAAATTGCAACACCACCAATGCGTGGTTACACGTACATCCATTCATTAAATCATCGTTACGCACATCAAAGCGTAAATGAAGCGTATCCTTTATCCACAAACAAACAGGATTGGGCCTACCTGTTTCCAGGTGAATGAATGGCGTGGCGGATGTGGCACTTAGCTGCAGCAGCTCCTTTGTTCTTCGGCTAACATTTGTGACATTTGTCGTTTGTGCGCGGCGTGGTGATTTTCATTCAGTGCCTTTTTTGTTGACAAATGTAACGACTTGTTGACCAACCTTAGAGCCGCTCGGGAAGATCAGAGTGGGTCCTGGAGTCGTAGTTTGTGACGCGCATGAAGGCTATTGCAAACTAATACGCTCGGATCCAGCATGCATTTTGTATATTATTTAACGGACATACAGCTATCCGAGCGCAGAGAAGAAGATGGACAGAATAAAGGGTGAGTATAGCGAATATAGAAGTGAGAAGGAGTGGCGGTCAACAAAAATTACGGCTACCCAGCCCTGACCCTCAGTCAAAACTGGGTAACAGATAAGTGCACACTTAAATCCTTCCACAGGCACACATGCACGCGCACCTGCAATACACCCACACCCTGAACCACACCGTGCACCAGTCCTGTCTCCTACAACCAGCTTGCATCCATGAATACTGATAGATTCAATGCCATACAGAGGAAATAACAAAGAAATAACATCTATGAGAAAAGCAGGTGACGGACTCTCCACCATAACTCTGCACCATACTGTGGCAACAGTATCATTCCTCTTCTCTCATTTCACAGTGCTTAATGTCCTGGTCGATAAAGCACAGGGACTTCAAAAAAAAAAAAAAAAAAAAAAAAAAAAGCAGATGTATATCAACATCAACTCCCAACATGGAGATAAGGAGGCCACAGTCACTGAATCCAGGACACCTTGATAGTCTTCTTTTTTTAATTAATTATGGTCAGTGTTTTGCAATCATTGCTTATAAAATGGCAATAGTCTTTACTGTGCAATATTTTGTGTGACAAACAGAAAAGCACTTGATTTCTGAACTACTTGATAATGCTACTTGATAATGTTTATATGTTTTAATCAAGTTTAGTCTTTGATTGATTTCTGATAGAATGGTGAGATGAGATGCTATTTTAAGATAAACTGATCTTTTGATGCTCAAATAATTTAAATAAAAATAATACAAAATGTATAGAAATCTCTGTGTTTAAATTAATGTAGCCAGTTCACTTTGAATCAGGTTCAAGGTCTGTCTTGTGATGTGAAGGCAAAGATTGATGAAGGTAATTTTCCATGCCTCTGCCATCACTGCACATGAGTTTTTGTTGGAGTAGGCTGAGGCACACAGCACACATTTTGGCTACAGAGGAAAGAAAGATGCCAAAACAAGAGGAAAAAAATGTCAACAAGAATATGAACATTAGGCAACAGCTCGATGTAAAGAAGAAGTGAAATAAAACTGTACTGATAATTGATTGATGTGGTTTAAAGCAACACAATGTAGAGGAAAGCAGGGGGTCTGGGGCACCCTCAATTCAATTTTGAACAGAACAGATATTATTTACAGTTTCATGGCATATTTTAGAAGCTGTGAATACAATATTGTTTCACTCCCTAATTATATAATTCTCACAGGTATCCATCATTTTTATATTAAATAGCCTATAATTTGTAATCCAGCCAAAAGTTGCATCTGGGACAAGTGTTTGTTTACCACATGATCCCTACCTCCATCACTTACATTTTTACTTACTGTTAATTCCAGTAAAAGCAGTCTTACCTTTAGCAGACATCTCCCTCAGACTAAATGAGCTCCTGTACTTTTAGTTGTTTGGCTTTAGGTGATTAATAAAATCTCTCTTCTGTGCCACTCCTACTCTGCCAACCACAAAATGCAGCAGAATGTGGCCCTAACTTAATGATGTAAAAATGAGCAAGTGCAAACCCAAGGCACGCTGACTTATTAAAAGTCCTTTAATACATAAGCCTTATGTAATAACAATGAGTCATTGTGCTTCGGGCCTTATGCAGTGTTTCCCCTACCATTAGGTGTGTTTTAATATAATCAGTCATTGTGCCTGGAGCGTTATGCAGTGTTTCCCCTTACATGTTGTCAGCAATGACAGTGAAGGCTGCTGCAGTTGGACAGCCCTACGACACTGCTACGTAGGCATCGGTAATATCGTGAGATCCTTTGACTACAAAGCCCAAATGTATGATGGGAAATGAAGTGCTGTCAAACACATGCACTGATAGCGGACTGACAGATAATTGATGCTGATCTGTTTTGATGTGGCCTGAAGGAGTGTTCCTCCCTCCTCTTTCTCTATCTCACATCTATCTAAGTTTATATCATAAAGTGTGTAAAATCAGACAGGATGGCCCAAGGTGTTGTATGATACATATAAAATGAGTGTTACATAGGCCTAACCTTGATAAGATAAAATGAATTTTCACCACAAATTGGGCATAAGTGTGTAAACTTTATAGTGAACTCTGTGTTCTTTGCTCTGTTGATGTGGGGTTAGTCAATGGTGTGAGAGGAAACAGGAGATTGCATTCACAGTTTTACGTAGGCCTAGTTTTATGTACTGCAACACTTGAACAGGGGATCTGTCCAGTCACTAGGACTTTGTGTGATCTGAGGCCGCCTGGCTGTTCTTAGGCTTGTGAAGTGTCCAAACTGATTTCAGCCAGTGTGGGCATTCCATTGGAACATGTTCCATAAACTAAGAACACTGAGGTAACTTCTGTTATTTCTGTGGTAATACAGGAAATCCACTGTGTTTTTAAACTCCACACACCTTCTCTAGAATCATTTGAATAATTTCAGCCCTGGAATTTCCCATTTAAACAAAACGTAAAAGGGAACAGTTAACTTGAAAACAGATATAGACAAATACATTTTACTCAAACATGTACGAATGAAACAAAACACAACTATGTTTTTAGTAGGTAACATTGTTTTTCACAAGAGTCAATTTCATGTAATACATTCATGAATGTTTAGATGTTACTGCTGTTATCATTTTGTCATACTTACTTCTTAATGTTTTGCAGCACATGTCCATGTCCCGACTCTACAGATTATGCAGCATATTGAATATCTTCAGATTGACTATTACTGTTCATGTTGAACATACTGCAAGTTCACACATTCATGGCATATTATGATGTTTTTGTTTTGTTTTTTGTTTTTACAGATACTTAATATTGAACTAAAACATAAAGGAATCATGAGTTTACTGTCTTTAATGGAAACTGCAATACTGATCTAAATGGCTTAGTTCATTTAGGATATTTTTAGGGTTAAGATTTGCATTACAATCTGACCAGTTATTAAACAAGTGGGTATTTTGGCCATATCATGATTTTTAGGCATATTCTCCGACTCCAAGCTGTATAAACTTGAATTCTTATTGGATTTAAGTATATCTGGTGATGTGTATTTGTCTAACAAGTAAGGGTGTGGAGGGTGTAAGGAGATCAACACCCTATATCAAGGTGTGCAGAATTATTAGACAGCTTCTTTCCTCAGGCAAATGGACCAAAAAAGAGATTTAACTGACTCTGAAAAGTCAAAAGTTGTGAAAAGTCTTTCAGAGGGATGCAGCACTCTTGAAATTGCAAAGATACTCGGGCATGATCATAGAACCATCAACCGTTTTGTTCTAAGCATTTTGTTGAGAAAAAAAAGATGCAAATTAACTGCAAGAGATTTCAAAAGAATCAAACATGAAGCTATCAGGAACCCACTATTTCCAGTGCTATAATTTCCCAGGACTTAGCCTGCTTTCAGGTCAGCAATAGCAAAAGACACTTTGGACCTTATAGACTGCAAGCACCTTGCACTTTAAACATCTAAAACTCAAAGCACTTTAATCCCATACACATAAGCACTTTACATCAGAAAAAACTACAGCTTTACACTTTATTTTGTATTTTGCACAGCATTAGCACTTTGGGTTACCAAAATATAGGATTTAACTTGTTGTTTTGGGTTGTTTTATGTTTGGTTTTGCATTGCCAATTTTGGCTTTGGTTGTAATTTAATTTAATTTAGTTATATCCTATATTTTTGTCCCAATTTGTTGTGTTTGTGTACCTTTTAAATGCTATAGAATGAAGAGGTTACACACCTTTTAAGGCTTATGGAGCTCAACAGTGACTGTCAGGATTATAAGCTTTGTGGTAACTAATAACCACAAAGTCTATAATTTTATATAAAATCTGTTTCTGAAATATTATGAACAATTAGGTTATTAAAGCATTTGTAAAATACTTGTAATGTGCTTTTTGGACTTAAAAACACTGCATTATGGATATTAGTTGCCACATAGCTGATTAGCCTCTCTCTGATGCCTTTGAACTCTTAATATTTAATTTTTCAAAAACACCCTTTTAGAGCATACATTATGGTGTAAACAAGATATCTTATTTCTGGACATAAGCCAGCATATGAAGTGGTGTCAGATGACATAAAACTGATGCATGCGGATGACAGTGACGATAGACAAGCGGTTGGTACATCTACATTCTTCCAGAGCTTGTCACGACTAAGTTCAAGTACAGTAAATACTGAATGTAATGAACAAACCATAACTTGTGATTATGGTTTGGGCATTTGAGTGCAAGCTGTCATACTTTAAGTGGAATACAAGAGACACAATTATGACATAAGTCCACTGTAAGCTGTAGGGAGTTGGTCCTAAACATGTAAACCTTAGTCGTAGTAGTATGTGTTCTTAACCAGACTGATGGTGGTGTCTAAATGTTACTCAATTTATGATGTAGAAGACATGTTTAAAATAAGACTGACCTATATTTCAATAGCTGTTTGAGGGACTCTTCTCTCTCTAAATGAAGCATACGGTGACAACATCATGCTAACAAAAGTCTGTCCTAGACAAGCTGTTGAATAAAAGGCAGTTTCAATACAAGCATCATTTTCTTTGCACAACTGAACAAGGGCACTGCATTCAAGATGTTGTTATGTTGTCATTAGAATATTCAGTTAGTTGGAAAACCAGTGGAGATTTTACTATGCAAAATACTAGACTACATTTTAGAGGTAAGAATGGAATGTCCAAAAACAGCTAGTAACATGCACATTTTTTGCAACAGTGCAAAAAACATTTTTCCCCCCCATGACTTCTTTATACAGTCTATGGGAATAACCCAACAAGCTGCTGTAGTAACTTATCACACCACAGAGTCTGATTAGTTTTGAATGAATGCTAAATTTATTATTTAGCCAGCATCTTAAAATCTTCAACATTAGATAGTTTTTAGTTTAGTTTTTTAGTTTAGGTTTATCGTTATGTATCACTTGCTTATCCATACAGGTGAATTAAAAATAAAATATAAAATGATTGGGTTTGCTCTGCTACTGCTATCTAAAGAGCTACTCAAAGGAGTGTAGAGGTAAGCTAATACAGATTGTGACCAGCTGACAGAGAGAGGAGGAATAAAGTCCAAGAAGAAAGGAATAACGTTAGCCTGAAAACCCTTCAAACAGGTGGGACCGCAGGAAAGCAACAACATACAAAAAATAGTATACTGTGGTACAATATAGTAATTATAACATTTATTGGCTTAAGAATTCAACAACATTAAGAAACAGGATTTCATAATCTAGCAAATAAGTTTTGCACATGATCATTATTATAATTTTTTTTCTTTACATTTTCATGTATATTTTGCTGTATTGTATTTTGTTGCCCAACACACAAATACATATACGGCATACACATACATTCATAATCAGTGCGTTCTAGTCTAATTTACAGGAGTTACAGTTTTAATTTTTGACCCTCTGGTCAAAAATAACCCTAACAAAGTGGAGACATTTAAGAACTATTTAAAGTGCAAATAACATTCCATATCCAATGCACAATGAACAAAATATGTAGCGGTCTATGGTGTCATAAACTAAATGAAGCAAATGACATGAATAGCTTCTTCCTATTATTGTAAAAGTGCTCTCTGTAAACTTCTAAAATTCCTCTAATCTTATCAAAATACTAAGAAAGTGGCTGTGTTGTAACTTTGCAAGTGGTGACTTGGACTGGAGACAGATTTGAGTCACTATTTTGATGACCAGAGACTTGACTTGATAAAAAGATTTGGTGATTTAACTTGGACTTGAAGGACAGTGACTTGAGACATGACTCAGAGCTCGATTGTTTCAAGTTGTATAATGAATGGAAACAACCTGAGACTCACATGGGATTTGCTAAACAAGGACTTGGTCCCATTGCTGCAGTCAACATATGGGATATTTTTTTTCAAATTTCTTGTTTTTTGTGTGCCTCTTTAGTGTTGTGACATATAGCACTGACCTGTTAAATAAGAGATGATTTCAGACCAGCCAGTGGCCCATGATACCCTTCTAAGAATCTGACACACCTTCAGCCTCATATGATTCAATGTGTAATAGAGTGAGTAATTTCAGCAGTTTAACTAAGATGATTTGCGCAACTATGTAATAGAGTGAGTCATTTCACAAGTCTAATTAAGAAGATTTGAGCAAGTATACCCCCACATAAAATGAGCAGCATGATGAATAAAGTGAGCCCACGGCGTACAATGAGCTGTTTAGTGGACAGCCTATGTCCCACAATGATGCTGGGGGAGGTGGACTGTTCTTGAACCTGCTGGTGGTCATCTGGAACCGCATAGACTGATTCAGCAGCAGTGATCTCGGTTTCTTTAGAGGCTGGAAGATAATACAACGTCATATCGTCACCACAGCAAGTCAACTGCCTTTAATAATTTGCATAATTTATTTGGCAGTATATTTGGAGACCAATAACAATTATGCATGAAAGTACACTAGAATTCTGAAAAATTAAATCACTTATAATTTTACAAAATGTATTACAGACAGGAAAGACCACACCAGTGAAAAGTCTCTCAGCGTAGCCCGATCCCAGATATTAATGTTTTGAAGTGTTGCAAGTCGAATGTGTTCTATTGGATTTATTTTTTTCCTTTTACTCTTTGCTCCCTATTTTCATAGCACATTTAATCTCGATTAAAAATGTTTGAATGGCAACTGCAGGGTTCAAAATGAGATTAAAAAAAAAAAAAAAAAAATCCATATTAGGTTTTATAAATCACAACAAGAGCAAATTACATTTAAATGTTTAAAACAGCAAAGCAAACATGTTAGAGGGTGGGGGTGTGCCCACATCCATAAATGGCTCTAAATAAATTTGTTAAGTGAGCACCCACATTGAAGAACTTAGCACCCCCATAACTTCTCCACCCAAAACAGTTTGGCCCCCCTCCTGCAATAAACAGCAGAGGCCAAAACAACAGAGTGTCAGCTTCAGAAAGAGCCCAGCTGTTTGTCTGTGCTCCTAAGGGTTCAAAAACAACTTCAGTTTGAATTGGGGGTCATTTTATATTAGTCAGCTGTTTTAGGAAAAAGTCAAACCAAAGCTAGGTTACTATATTCATGCCAAAAAGACAAAGTGGCATGTGAGAGTGAGTTTTACTTGCCCAAAGTGAAACACTTAATAGTATAATATACAGAATATTATATATATATATATATATATATATATATATATATATATATATATATATATATATATATATATATATATATATATATATATATATATATATATATATATAGATATATATATAGATATATATATAGATATATAGATAGATATATAGATAGATAGATATAGAGAGATAGATATAGAGATATAGAGATATATAGAGATATATATAGATATATAGATATAGATATAGATATATAGATATAGAGATATATAGAGATATATAGATATAGAGATATAGATATAGAGATATAGATATAGAGATATAGAGATATAGAGATATAGAGATATAGATATAGAGATATAGAGATATAGAGATATAGATATAGATATAGATATAGATATAGATATAGATATATATAGAGATATATATAGATATATAGATATAGATATATAGATATAGAGATAGAGATAGAGATATTATATAGACAATTACATCGATTTTGGTCTTAAAATTGTTGCATCTTATCTCAGTTCTTTGTCACACTTTCAGTTTAACTTACCTATTTTGTTCATCTCTGCTTCATCTTTTATTGGGATACCAGCTCTAATCTGAGCCTAGACAGGAGAAAAGTTTGTTGACTGACACAAATTATGCTCTGTACTGTAATCGACTTTTAAATACTTGAGTACTTGCTTTGGCATTTTATGTTCATGATGAAATATAATAATGCTCATGTTTTGAAAACACACATTATTTTGCATTTAGTTGCCTTCCCTACCTTCCTTTTACTAAACAATGATACAGGTATGTTTTTAGTAGAACAATGTATATAGCATTGCTAAAGGCTCAAACAAGTCAATTTTGAAAACTGTGTCCTACACAGTGGCACCTGCAGGCGTATGCCTGTACTCACTGTCCTTACCTTGAATGTCCCCATTCGTTTAATTGGAGGTCCCAAGATATAAATATATAATAATATAATATAAAGGGCAGGGTTGTAAAACTATTAAAACCTGTTCTGTCTGACACTGCGTAGGCACTGGCCCTAAATGAGCACCGGGTCTCCTTTCCTGTTCCCATCCCAGCACGCACTTACAAAACAATTCCCCCATAGGATTATATTAAATGTGTATGCACAGTGAGACTTATGAAGCATGGAACAGCCTCTCTCATACAAACACCAGTCCAGAACTTAACTTATAACCATATTCAGTCACTGAACTGGGGAAACTGAATGAAACATTGCAGACATCAGATGGAGACGAGGAGAGCTAGAGAAAAGAGAGAGATACAGACCTCCAAAGCCCCATGTGTCATTTGTGTCAGGTGTAAGTGTGCAGACTTAGTGGAGGGTCTGTCACCCATTGGCTATGTGTACTTTCCCAGAAAATCCTGCAGGCACCCCTCGTCCTATAACATATTGTGTGAAAAGAAAATACATAGGTAGGCACTTACTTCCACAGTTGCCTGTTGCCAATTTAGTTTGCACAAGAAGGTTATGAAGATAGTGCTTTGTAAAAATACACATACACAAAGGCCAGTCCAAAATCCTATGACAAAAAACACAAGTAAATTACGCATCATAAAGAGACATACTCTGATAAAAGATAATTTCTTACCTATGATGCCCAACGTTGCAGCAAACATCAAAGATACTCCAATGGGGAAACCTACAAAGTAATAGCCGAGGAAGTTACAAAGAGCGCCAACTTTCTGTTTTCCAACTCCTCTTATGACACCTCCGGTCACACCCTGCAAAGAAATACACTCTAATTATGCACAGGTTCATAAAGAAGTTTGTTTGAGAAATTTGTTGGAATCGTACCGTAGTTCCATCACCTATGCTTGCAACAATAAAAACAATGATCACTTCAGACAGTCTGTCTAATACGTCTCTAAAAATAAACACATATTTGCATAATTAGTGATGAAAATGCTAGTAATGAAAAATGCATAATTAGCTAATGCTGTTGCTGTTGTGAAATCTGGGTTGCCAGAGTCTATGTCCAAAATCAACTTATTTTGTGAATATGACAGTCAGTGTTATCACAAGTTAAGCAGTGATTGTTGATAAGACTGAGAAAAGGTAGAAATGTGTAATTGCATTAGGAACTCACTGTTCTGTAGTGAAGACATATCCAATGTAATTCCTGATAGCAAGCATGAAAGCTCCAACAACACAGGAAATTAAGACTAATCACAAAAACACAAACATGTTAGATTTGTATCAAATGTAAGTCATACCTGTTCAATACTTCACACATTTCACTTACATCCACATACTATAGGAACTTTTGCAGACAGTTTTGCCTGCTCTGTTTTTCCTGCACCAAGTGCATTACCAACACGGAGACTGGCAGCAGCAGAAAATCCAAGTGGCATCTGCAAAACACAATAAGTCATATCGATTTATCAACTAAAGATGGAAGAAGACAAAAAAAAGTTTCTATGTCTAGGTTTGTCTATGATATTTTTCAAAATTTTGCCATTAAAAAAATGGCTGCTAATGATGAAAAAATAAAAAATTACAGGGGACTGAAAAACAGTCTGACTAAGCACTACAGTCTGAAAATCTGGGGTTAGAAAAATCTGGTTTTACATACGGCACTGAAAAAAACAAATCTGACTGCATGATCATGTTCGGTTCTGGCTTGAGATGTGACAGAGACAAAGAGTGGGGACAAGACTGATATCTCTCTCTATAAAAAATTCCTGAGAGATTTCAGTCTGGGTTTGTCAGGCAAAGGATGTCATAGTATATTACACACTCTCTCTTTTTCAAGGATACCTAGAGACTGCCATCTCAACCATTGTTATCTTAGCCTGTGCCATCAGAGGTATAATATTCCCTACAATAGAAGCATTGCCAGACTGGACTGTACTAGACTGGAGTGGACAACACTATCACAATGTCTTATGGGTTTATGTGTCCAGAGGCAGGGTCCCTTACTGATGGTAAATTAACTCCTGCCTCTTCAACTCTTGTCTATTCTTAAAAATAACAAAAGACCAAGTAGTCAAAACGCGTTGGCGTTACTTTTAATAAATTCACCGCAAATCAGAGTGCCTCTGCCATCATTTTTCTATTTTACGTCTTATCTATTCTTCTTTTTCTTTTTTTAAATAGTACATTTTATTATCCCTGTCGGGATCCCTCTGCATTTCACCCATCCTGAAAAGGATGGGTGAAATGGGCAGCACATGGGGCGCCCAGGGATCTATCTCTATGATCTTGTTGCTAGGCTTGATCTTGGTTTGAGGTTGATGGAAGAAACCAGAGTGCCCAGAGGAAACCCACCCAGACACAGGGAGAACATTCAAACTCCACACAGAAAGGCCTGGGTGACCCGAGGATCAAACCCAGAACCTTCTTGCTGTAAGACGTGCTAACCACTCACCCACCGTGCTGCCTCACTCTACCACAATAGCCTTAGTCTTGTGGTTACCATATAACATAGAACACCTAGCTCGTAGACCACACTTTGTGTCGCCAGCTCCAGCTCACTGATGACACCAGCCAGAAACCCCCCGAGTTCAAACATCCACCACTCCAGGCAGAGCATCAGCATACTGGGGATGGCCATCTGTATGAAGGACCCCCACTCCTGCAGACATTCAAGAGACCAGCCTGTGGAAATACCAACAGATTCTCCTCACCATTAGATCATGTAAAGTTGTATTTAGCTTAGTAATGAAAACAGTTATAGCAAAATAGATTATATTTTGGACATTTTAAATTGCCACATTGATCTAAAATTAGTTAATAAAGGAAACTAACTCTCCTGCCTGACAAAAGTTCCTTAACAGTTTACAGTTTTTTTTTTTCCATCTTATTTATCTATTGAAAACTGACACTTGAAAAACAGCTCACACAAAATCCTAAACAGAATTTTAGTTTTCCTAAACAAAATGTAATCTCAATAAAATGCATTTTTACATTGAACTGATCAAAAACAAGTTTTACCATCATAACTCTGAAACTCTTATCATGTGTTTTTCTGTGCTCTTTCATTCATTTGACAGAGCAGCTCAGAAGTTTTAGTCCTGCTCTTAATGACCACAGAGCATCGCTGGTTTAGTGCAGTCTGCCATTGGGGTTCACATTTTGGATATATTGATTTGTGGAAAAGCTTTGCTTTTTTTTGTCTAAACCTGTCTGTATTGTATTGTAGGTAAAATATAAATGTACACATTATACATTGCAATTTTGCAGTATTTCATAAAAAAATATTTGTGCCTTAGAAAACTGAAAAATGTTGGAATAGCAAATACATCAACACTATATATATATATATATATATATATATATATATATATATATATATATATATATATATATATATATATATATAACCATATATATATATAACCAGCTGCTATATATAACCAGCTGCTATATATATATATAGCAGCTGGTTAGCTCAATTGGGAAGTCACTGGACTTTCACATGGGAGACCCGGGTTCAAATCCCCCCTCTGACGGGGCAGGGGGGCAATGAGCTAACCAGTGTGGGTCCTTGGGCAAGACCCTTCGTGCTACTGCCCACCTCATACAATGATGAGAGAGAAAGAAACGTATGACATGCCGGCTCAGACGTCGCCCGGCCAAACAAGGTCTGCATCAGGTGCTGGGGAACCAGGGCACCTTGATGAAAAATGGGCTACTGGAACACGGCGGAAATGGGCGAGATGCGAGAACAAGGCTCTGTTGGAATGCTACTACTACAGTAACCCTAGGCAGAGGGGTTACATGAACAGGAATGTGGGAGAAATGGTTATTACGATACCCACAGTCCAAGCTAACGGCCAAACAACTAGTAGCTCAGTGTTCCAACATCCACAAACGGCAACTGCTATCACAACTAGAGATTGATGAGGTACAACACAAATGCCACGGCAAGGGGGAACCAGTGTGCCAGGTCAGAGGGGAGTTGACACCAACTCCCCAACCAGAGATTGGGTACGAAACCCCAATAAGTATCACGCTGAGCGAGGCAGCGACTGACCTGAAAGATAAGATCATGGCCCGAATGAACACAAGGCAACCCCGATGCCGGTTACAGAGGCTAAGTGAAGTACCATCTGAAAGTCTCCTAGACGATGTGAATGCAGCACTAACAGTGATCCCTACCACAACAATCACTGAAACCAATGAGCTGATATACACTTCAGCAGCAGTGATCCTAGATGTGTTGGGGCTATAAGAGCAAACCATGGGAGCCATGCGATACAATACCCACCATGGCAAAGACGGTTAGAGGCTAAAATCAAGGAGGTGCGGAGAGAAGTGAGCCAACTGTCAGAGGCCCAGAAAGGTGCAATGAAAAAGCAAGTGCCCAAGAGGTACAACCAGTTGCCCATACCTGAAGCACTCGAAACTGCCAAACAAAGGCTCCAAGCCTTGGCCAGCCGCCTAAAGAGGTACACACGAGATAACGAGGCCAGACGAATAAACCGGCTGTTCGCAACACACACACGCACACGCACACACACTGGATTTTACAGTATTTTATGTTTGAATCAAATGAATAAACTAAACCAACTTTCAAAAAATGTGGTTACACTGTAGCAGTTACTATCTAAACTGTCAGTCTCTAAATGAAAACTAATATCTACTCTCATCTCTGCTCAAAATTGCTTAAATAGTAACTAACCTGTTCTTCTGTCTATCAGTTATTACCAACGATAACTGTATGTGTAATAGAAGGAAACACTTAGATATTACTCATTGCCATCTTAGATAATAATTAGTAGTAGTGCAATTTTCCTTCGATGAAAAACATGGGCTCACAGTTCTTTCATAAAACAGTTCACTTAGAAACACATGTTCAGCGAATTCACCTTGTTTTTTTCAATATTACAGGCTTGTTCTCACATGCCAAAGGACGTTGGCCCAAAGTCTGACACTTAAAATATAGAAATTTAAACATAATGGCAAAAAAAAAGCTGTTACCAAAGTCGAACAACAAAGGATTTGCCACATGAATCAAAGGGAGAATGTTCATTGTTAATGTATTAGCTATTCCAACATGTTTCAGTTTCTTTCAGCGTATCTTCGGTCACATACTGCAAAAATCATAAATTTTTTTTTTTTTTCAAATTGCTTTCACACTAAAGTCAAAATTTTGTCATACATTCCAAAACCTCCCACTCAAGGAGACTACACTCCAGTTCCAGTTGACACAAAATCAGTCTACTTTTTGCAGAACCTAAGACACAATGATCAACTATATTTAAACACAGACAACATGTTTCAATTTTCTGCATGTGCTGTAGTCTGTCCACTTAAATCCTGCACACTCTTAACAAAGTCCATAGACTGAAGACACAAAGGACTAAACTGAATACACAGGAATCACACTATGAAGATATATTATAGACAGACACAGAAGCAGAAACATGAGACTTCTGCAGTGAAAACCAGTTTGGACAAGGTTTTCATTCAGACACTTTGAGATCCAAATCAGAAACAGTTCCCAAAAAGATTTATATATGAATAAATATGTTCTGTTCATAGTTAACTTTTTCAAACATTCTGAATTGTTTTGTGTCTTCTGAGCTGCAGTGTCAACACAGAGTTTTGATGGGAGAACTTGCTTGGAAAACTAAAATTCTGTTCAGGATTTTGTGTGAGCCATTTTGTAAATGTCAGTTTTCAATAGACAAACGTGTCAAGACGACTAAATTAAAACTGTAAGCAGAACATGCACTACTATATTCTACACCCACCTGACCATGTTTTTTTGTGGAGACCTTTTGCATAAATGTAAATAAACAAGAAAACTGCCATGAAATATTGACACATGGCATTGGCTGCTGCTGACCCCCTGCAAGAAAAAGAAGACAGTGAAATCGGGCAAAATCCGACATTCAGATATTCTTCTCACATCAGATATTCTGGATGCATGTTTACTAGTTTGTGAATATCTTTTATATTACTTTTTGGTAAGTATGTGCACCAGATTTTTAAAGGTGTTTTATCTGATTTTTACAGTTGTTAAAAAGTAAATTTTACATCGTTTTCAGAGGTCCAAAATGATTTCTCACTTAACTTATGCATTCCCAGCACTCTGTTCATTCACCGTGATGAGTTTATAAGCACTTTTCACTACATTCACTACAGACCATAGCGAAACATAAGATTCACAAATATTGAACCATATCATAAGTCCTAACTAAGTCCTAAGCACTTCTTTGTGATTGAATAATAATAATAATAATAATAATGCCAACCAAATCTGCTGTCAGTTAAACTGCAGATTCCATATCATATGAATGCATACTATATTTATATTTATTCTATGTAAGTATGTAGCAACATAAATACTCACGCAACACCAAATTTCAGAGGGAAGAGTAAGATATAGTTCATGAGTGCATTTACAGCGTTACCAGCTGCTCCTACGAAAACTTGAGGCCAAATAATACCCTGTAATAAACAAGATCATACCTGAAATTAATCATCAGAGTGAAATATTCTAAAGGCTCTTACCTGGTTTTGTAGATATCTCACTTGAAGTTGATACATAAAAGAAGCCTGTGAATTAATAAGAAAAAAATTAAAAAATATATACAAATTTAGTCAAAAATTAAGTAAATTAGGGGTACAACATTACCGGTAAGGATGGCAAGAAGACGTTAACATAAATCTGGGCTAACCTGTGTTGAATTAAAAAAGAGTTTAGTCACTATTTATTAATAACAATGTGTATAATAATCATTATAATAAATACAAATACAAACAATATTGATTTAAATTGTCTGTGGTTTGAAATATTTAAATAGCTGTTAACTTAAGTATTCAGTGTTTATGTTGAAGTATGACAAAAGTTAAAAATAATTAATTAATTAATACTTAATAATAATTTTCACTTATGTGAAAGTATTTCTTTTTTATGTAATAAGGATTGTGTCTGTGATTGAATAGACTCTAATACTACTTGATAACATTACTGTCACTACAGCTACAGTTTAAACATTACATGGTCTGGGCAGTAGTAATTTCAGACAAAAATTAACTTAAAAAGCTACATATGAATTTTTACAAGTGTGGGCCTGTATGTGTTGGAGTGGAGAAGCTTCAACAATTCTAAATAATTAGTATGATGTGTTTGAAACTACCACTTTCACGACAGACTCATCAAACTTAATTTAAGCAAAGTATAACTATAGGTGCGGCTTTAGTGGGGAACAATGTTGTAATAAGATGGTTAAAATCTCAGAAAGTTAAAAAAAATATATATATATATATAATATATATATATATATATATATATATATATATATATATATATATATATATATATATATATATATATATATATATATATATAATGTTCTTCAAGCATTGTTGAAAACTTACTTGGCCACATTTGGACTCTGTTTGACAAGGAGCAAAAGAACTTCTGTGTTGAGGAGGATGGCTGCACATGGAAAACAGGCAAGTAACAAGATCAGCACCCCCCTCTGTAGAAGGACCCCTACCTGCTTCAGGTTACCACTCCCATAAGTCTACAAGACACAGGATGAAACCGTAAAATGATGGTTATGAACAAAGAAACTTTTGGTATTGCCTTACCTGAGATATAAGAGTGTCACAGGTAAAAGACAAACCTGTTCCAACTGAAATCCCAGTGACATTAATGACCTGCAAAAAACAAAACAACAACAACAAAACTATTAGGCTTACATATTTGGAACTGAATACAATTATTCAGTTTTCAATTACCGAAATTGCCAAAGCCACACTTGCAAGTTCAGTTTTCCCAAGGTGACCAGTGAAAGCTGTACTGACAAAGCCTGTCAGAAAGATCATAGACTGGGCGATAATCTGAACAAAAAGACAGCAATACTTAAAGATGCATCCTGTAACTTTTTAGTAGAGAGTACACTTGCTTGTCTTGAGGAGATGTTATTTCTGTTCCTGGAATTTTTAACAGTAGGGCATTACGTTTATCTGCCTCCATGTGGACAAGCAGGTGGCTCCATCCTACATTACAGGTCAGTAAAGGCGAACCGCACAGTCAGAATACACTTCAAGTTATTTTGTGCAATAAAAATAGCTGTAATTGCATAAATAAAATAACTTTTTAACAAGAAAATGTTCTGTTTTCATGATTCTACCTGCATTTTTTCATGATTCTACCTGCATTTTTTACTTATTTTAATTATATTAATATATAATTTTACTTATAACTTTTAAATTATTTCCATATTTTCATAAAAATAGAAATAGCCAGAATGTAGAGAAGCGCGACTGCTAAAAATTGGCAAAGTTTTCGTGAGTTTACGCCATTGTTCACTTGGTGAAAAATGGGTGAGTTGGTCTCAAGAAAAATAATAAGAACAATATTCTGATATATGAGAACAATGTTCCGCCTTTTTAAAAAAAAAAATTTTTTTTTTTTTTTTTTTTTTTTTTTTTAGCAAATAAAGTATAGCCCACATTTTCAGAAAGCAGTGGCATAATTAGTCTACGAGATGCTAATTGCCCCGTATATAGTAAAGAAACAGACTCGCATACCACCGGTCCGGCCACTTTGCACAGCTCCAAGACTTCATCCCTGTACTCGGCCGGGATAGAGCGCTTCACCCGCTTCAGACACGACCCCTCGTCCCCGGCCTCTTCGCCTGGCTGGTGGTCGTCATTTTTTATCTGACTTTTAGTCATATTAACAACGATGGTTACACAAAGCTATTAGAGCTTCCACAAGATAAGACAAGTTAAAAAAAAGAAGAAAAAAAAAAAAAAAAAAAAGAAAGAAAAGAAGAAGAAGAAAAAAAAGACGCACTTTAAGTTCAAGCTAACTGAGGGAGGATTTACGCAAGTGCCGGATAGCCAATCATAGTCTTCTGTTTCTTTTTTTTTTTTTTCTGTTTTTTTTTTTTTGCGTGACTCTGCAAATTTTAGTAAATTATAGCCTCCCAGAGAAAATGACAGTGTTCTGTAGATACAGCAGGCTCTATATTGTTTATGCATTACAATTTGTAAATAAAAACAAATATATCTCCCAGAAATACTTCTCTCACAAACTGCTGTGGCCTGTTTTATTTTAATCATGCTGAGTAAAAAAACAAAAAAAAAAAAAAAAAAAAAAACACAAAGCCATATTTAGTAAATGTAAATCAATATTACCTGTAAATAAACAGATATATTCAGGTATTTAGTGCAAATGAAATTATACCAGTGTTGTGATCAAATTTTTATTCAAGTGTTAGTATTTGCAGTTATACATATTCATACATATTATACCAGTGTTGAAGGCACTAGGTATTTCCCCCTGTTGTTTTTGCATGTTTTTAGGTTGTAATCTGAACCAATGCAGGCATATAATTTATCACCCTTTTGAGCTCTCCAAACAAGAAGCACGAGGGAGACGGAGATAGGTGGCCAAACTACCAGTACATATATAAGTTTATTTTCTGCACGCATTTGTATTTTACTTTTAACAAGAGTCCCATTCAGACCAGGAAATTTGTGTCTAAATTCAAACAGAGTTTGAATTAACACCATGTAAATGCTATGTAC
The DNA here is from genome assembly GCF_026225935.1 of Boleophthalmus pectinirostris. NCBI lineage: Eukaryota > Metazoa > Chordata > Actinopteri > Gobiiformes > Gobiidae > Boleophthalmus > Boleophthalmus pectinirostris. Next base: position 17,499,186 of record NW_026571190.1, on the reverse strand, counting down.
CGAAATGAAATAGTGCTGTAGTGAGCCTGCTGTTATTTGACCTCCACTCCTTTTTACACACATACACCTGTATTGCTTCACATTCGGCATCAAGTCTGCAGTTACATAACTTGTATTATGACACTGTAGCAGACTTGTTAATTTTTGTCAGTTGAGAGATTGTATGATCAGTGCACATCTCTTACGATTTGCAGCTTTTCTGTCCCAAGACATTATTATTATTATTATTATTATTATTATTATTATTATTATTATTATTATTATTATTATTATTATTATATAATGTGCTCTTAGAGGTATGAAAAAGAGACTTGCTATGACAGACCACGCCTCTTTGAAACCTCCATAAATCAATGATTCGAGGTGGTGTAACACTAGTAAATGATTCGCATTGCCTGCACGTGCTGATACACGACTAAGTTACATGTTTGGCCAAATAATAGTGGGGAGTTTATTTTGCTTTTTGATTGAATTTGAGAACCAAAACATAAAATGGAAACAAAATGGCTTTCACATTAAGAGCAAATCAACATTATAATTGTTGTTGCCAATAAAACCAATAGCCTATAAACAGACCAAAAGCACACTGAACTATTAAACTATTAATTAAACTATTATCCTAATCTGAATACATGCATATATTTAGACCTTACGATGATTAGGAGGAGACAAAACATTGCAGACCGGTCTGAACAGGCTGCATGTCTTGTGCTGGTCGCTCCTATAGAGGGAGCTCCAACAGTATGGTTCATGAGCTAGGACTGTCCGGCCTGCCCGACCAGAGCAGGATCAGAGCAGGACCTAGGTCTTCTGAGGCATAGTCCTGGTTCAGTCCAGGTTAATTACAAATTCTGTCAGGAGTTTGTTCTCATAGATTTTTGTGATTATTATTATAATAATATATATATATTTTTAAACTTTATATAGGCCAAACAGTTTTGTGTCTCATTCAGGGCATATGTCAGATTGCAAACTGCCAAACATCTCGCTCTCTATCCCAAGCCTAGGCCACTTCACATTTGTATCACAGCGCGATGGAGTCTCCCTGCCTCTGCCCACAAATAAGGACCCACATTGCCTAGCTGGGTAGAACGTAGTAGAAAAGTAGAAATATGAAAACAGCGCTCTCTAATGTAAGGTATGAAAATACACGCACTTCCAAGAAAGACCCTGGAAAGAAAGTTTATTTTACGAAAAAGAGTGATGACGCCATAGTTATACATTAATAAACCTTTAAATTGGCAAATCTTTATATAGTGCTTTTGAATACTATTTCAGTACAATTGGTATCTGCAATTGATTCTGGTCATTCTACTTCCTGATTGGATAATCATCTTAAGAATCAAAACACCAAATAAAACATAAATAGCATAGCCATCATATTCAAAGTTGTTGTAATTAAGAATAAATCAGCATTACTTTACAAATGTTGTTACAAAAACTCTATTTGAAACTTGTATCTGGAGATATTTCAAATTGTTACATACAGTTCCTTAAAAATAATCTGTTGGCTGCTACATTTTTGCATCAGTAAATTTCTTAATTCAGTGAGAGTGGCAAAGAAAAGAAATTCAGTTTAGTCAACTGGACAGAAGTTTACGAGTGAAAACGTTTTGCTACTCATCCAAGTGGCTTCTTCAGTTCCAGCTGACAAAATTTTATTTTTTTTGCTACTTGGATGAGAGTTAGAGAGATACTTTATTGATCCCAAGGAAAATTCAAGTTTTGCATTTTTATTCTGACCTGCAGAAATAAGCCTAAAAAGCAGCACATTTTATTTCTGTAAAAAATGTCATACAGTAGGGCAACAGTTGTTCTAGTGCATACTGTGATTGTATAGGCAATATTCAGAATACCAAGATAAAGAATTAATGATTATCATTCACATGAAACAATTGGTTGAAATGTGCAATTAATTGTATCTATAAATCATAAAGGTACACTGTGACAGACAAAGACACACACACTCACACATTTAGAATTCATATATTCAAACATGTTTTTACATGACAAATACCTTTTCATCTTTAATATGTTTTTGTATGAAGCTTCAGCTGTAAAGAAGAAACTATCAATAAGAATATGAATTTGCTCTTCCACAAGTCTTTAAATGAGATTGTATGTTGTGTGGTGTATTCTTTGATGCTCCAACTGCAAACAAACACTAGTTAATTAGTTGAATAAAGTCATTAGCAGTTCACTGGTGGTGATCCCAGAAATCAGGATAACCATCATGAGCATTAGTGTGAGTGATCGCCGTAAAACCAGCGCCCTCTTAGGCAGAATGTCCCCCACTGTGGTTGTAGTGGTAAACATCTGATTGTGGGAAGGTCCCTCCTCTGTCTCCTCTGCACACTGTATAGAGGGAGCAGTGCCCACCCCCATATGGATCAGATCTGAGTCTGTTGTAAAAGAAAACAAATAGAATAGAATGTTACTAAAGCATTCATACTCATTCATACATAAATGAAGAGGACAATTACTGGATACCTTCTGAGTTAGACTGTTCATTTTGCACCTGGATGCCAGCTCTCTCAAATGCCTGCACAAAGAAATGCAATGCCCTGGTTTTATCTCAAAACACCTTGTAGTTTTTTTTCCTAAAGGAAGAGTATGTGGCCTGCACTCATAAAAGTAGGAACTGCAACTGACAAAATTGGTTGCATGTGCCTGTACTTTTAGGACAGACTTAAGTTCTCTGCCTCATGTGAAACTCATGAATTCACTCACTGAGCTGGCTACTGGGGTTTTGGTAAGAATTCAAATCAAAGTGAGAGCCCTTTGTTTCTAACTGGTTTAAGTCATAGGATCTGGTCTACCACACATCTTTAGACAAAGACAGGTTATGTCTTCCACACATACTCCCTTAAGCAAACAGTAATTTGCTTTCCATTTAATGTATTACTGAAAGAATTTACATGAAAAAACAAAAAACAAACAAAAAAAATTTATACAAGACCTCTTTAGCAGCTTTTGTCCAATCAAGTTTGTATAAAATTATGATGAAAACAGTGCACTGCAGGAAGACACAGATGGTCAGTCCAGTCCACATCCCTGTTAGCAAAATGAAACAATAAAAAAGTAGACACATCCAAACCAAATAGAAAAGCTCAAAGTTCAAGCAGAGTGAATACAACACAGTGCAACAATGTCACATCTTTGCAAGCATATTTGCATTAGAATGATCTTACCCATAATGCCCATCTTGGCTGCGAACATTAAAGACACACCAATGGGAAAGCCAATGAAATACAGGCCCACTAGGTTACACAGAGCGCCAATCAGTTGTTTCCCTGCTCCTCTCAGTATGCCAGCAGCCACACCCTGGAAACAAGAAAAGAAATGACTGAAAAGAAAGAAATGAAAAACTGTAACGAGCAAAATAAAAATAATAAGAATAAAAATATGACAAATATTCAAAGATTCTTACTGCTGTGGCATCCCCAATGTGCATGAAACCAAATAAAAGCATGACTTCGGACACTCTCTGAATGATGTCACTGAGTAACAAAACAGAAAGTGAATATGATGTGACAAAAAATAACATATACTACAATCGATTGTAACTACTCACTGCTCTGTGGTAAAAATGTATCCAATGACATGACGGGCCAGGCTGAGACTAGCTCCAACAAAACATGCACATATAACTGTATAGCAGAAAAAAATTATATAATATAAACCAACTTTTCACCTGTTCAGCATGTAATTAGTGGTTAAATATGGTAGTTCTTACATGCACAGATGATAGGCACCTTGCAGGAGAGCTTGGCTTGTTCCACTTTTCCAGCACCAAGAGCATTTCCGACTCGTACACTCGCGGCTACAGAGAAACCAAGAGGGAACTGGCAGTAAAAAAATAAAAAAAAAAATAAAATAAAATAAAAAATAAATAAATAAATATATATATATATATATATATATATATATATATATATATATATATATATATATATATATATATCATCTATGCTTAATGACAGCAACAGCCTAAAAACAATTTAAAAATGCGGTTTAAAGGCCACACCATATAAGCCACAATGCAAAGTTGGTATGCAATGGATTGTGCCCCAAGTTCAGTCTCGCTAATGATCCCAGCCAGAAATCCTCCGATCTCGAACATCCACCAGGACAAACATATCATGAGCATGCTGGGGATGGCCAGTCGAACAAACAGACCCCATTCTTGAAGGCAGTCCATGGACCAGCCTGTGGTGTGAAAAAGAGGTAATATAAAGTATGAACAATATATTGCTATAATTAGTGCAAATAGGGTTGTCAAAAATATCCCAGATACTGAAACTAAACCTAGAACTGAAACTAATATAAGACTACTGTTTACATCAGTGATCTTTTACTGGGTCAAGGCTGTTCATAAATGGTACATCGGATGTCTGCTCTAGAGCAAGGTTATCACAACCTCTTGATTCTTACAGCTTGGTTTTTATATTAGTTTTTATAGTATAGTTTCGTGATGGCTCTGTTATCCTATGTAGGCCTTGTGCTCCTCATATAAGTCTATTGTTTATATTAATCCTAGCTTGTTATTCTCCTGATTGTTGACCCAAGCATGGACTGATCTGTTCTCGGATGAGACTCCTTCGTGACAACTTTTCAGTTCTTTGATGTTTGTATTCTAGAAATTCCACAACACTATCTAGTTATTCAAACTCCTATTTTGTGTTGAAAATGATGCTGTATTGTCTCAAGTTAAAATTGTCATTATTTTCCTTCCTATGAAAATCAAGCTTGAAATTTTAATATTGCACAAGTACATGCAAAATACAACTGACCTCCCCATGTAGCTTTGTGTAGTCCTCTCCATATAATGTATGCAAACAGCAGCAGAGCCAGAATGTACTGTGAGATAGCATTGGCAGCTGCAGAGCCACTTCAGTAATTTCCAAAACATAAAAAATATATTAAAACATTTTTAATTATGAATTTTTATAATAGAGGTTGCTACGTTCTACTTTAACTCATCGTGCCAAAACCAAAGACAGGCTGAAGCTGAAACAAAGAATAGGCTATATGGCCAAGCTCTTCACTCTAATAAAGCTATGAAATTAATCAAATTTTAATCAAGTCATTTTTAATTGTCAACATCCGGGGGTCTGTAAACATTGTAGTTTATAGAAGGGTTCAACGAAGAAAACTGATAATTTTTTGTGTTAAAAGGTGCAGTCTGAAAGTTTATTTTGTGTATGTTCAGGGAACTAAATTGCATGCTATTTTTAATTTTGTTAATTAATACTAAATATAACAAAATTAAACAGTTAGTCTTAGCAGGAGTACCAATAAATATATGTTGTCAGTATGTTCACAATATAAATTTAATGTAGTTAAGTAAAGTTCTAAAATATTGTCTTTGTATTATGAATACTCACGCCACACCGAGCTTCAGAAGATGAAGGAAGATGTAATTGATAATTACATTGAATATGTTTCCAATTGCCCCAGTTATGACCTGTGGCCACATTATTCCCTGTAAACACCAGTATTCATGGGTTTTAGCTTACTGTTTATTGGTGCCATTTTGAGTACTTTTCACCATTCAAAAGAAAGCAATAACATGCAACAATGGATTTTCTGGTTAAGATTTGCTTCAAAATGTGCCCCATATCAGACTAAAACATTAAGATGATCAAATTCCAGAAGACAGGCTATAGAGTGTACAATATGGTGATAAATATGTCTGGTAATACTGTACCTGATTTTGAAGGTACTTCCCTTGCAGTTGATACATAAATGTGGCCTGCCAACAAAGATAAAAACAGTAACTTAATCAGCTATTAACAAAGAAAACAAACACAAAAATAAGTTCTTCACATAAATGACCAACAAATAGCTATTCAGCAATATGTGTTCAGGAACAATAAACTCACCGGTAGAGCCGGCATAAAGATCTCCACATACAACTGTGAAAGACTTTGTAATAGAAAAATAATATTAATAATGTTAATTGCATTCTTGTGGTTAATCAAGAGGTTTGTATGAATATTGGGCAGTAGTGGATGCCTATTTAACTGATGGTGATTGATGGTACCTCATTAAACCCTGCAAGCACAGTAGACAGTAAATTATCCAAACTGATTTAAAAAAAAGATATTAGGATCAGGATAAACTCTAGCACGGATGTTTGTTATGCAACTGGTCAGTAGAGAGATTGTAAGATAATTTTTAATATAATTAGGCAAACATAAATATTTAAATAACAGTATAGTAGTAAACCTTAGTAAACCAGGTTATAAATACGTCTTCCACCTCTGACTTTAGCAGGCGCTCAGACATCAGGAAGGAGGAAGCTTATTTGTATGAAATAGTTAATGAGAGTTCTCCAAACATGGACTGACCTGGCAACCTCCGAACTCTGTTTAACAGCGAGCAGCAGGGGCTCAGTATTGACCAGCATGGCCCAACATGGGAAACAGGCCAATAACAAGATCAGAACTCCTCTCTGAAGAATCACTCCCACACGCTTCAGGTTACCACTTCCAAATGTCTGTGAAAAACATGTGCAGCAAGTGCAGTATGTAACTTTTCAGGTAGAGAGTCTGATACCTGCTTGTTTCACTGAAGATGTTATTATTAAAAAGAATAATAATAATAAAATACAAATATTTTCTGAATAAAAATCTGAAATATTTTAAAATATTATTTACAAGTATTTTACAACCTCTCCTATTTAACATTTTGAACTAAAAAGCTATGCACCAGTAGGATTCATAGTTTTGTTAATTTACCTGCGATATAAGAGTGTCACAAGTTGCAGACAAACCAGTGCCAATGGAAACTCCACTGACATTAACCACCTGGGTATAGGCAAGAATTAGGCTAGAAACTCAAGAAAAGGAAAAAGACAAAGAGAAACTAGAGAACAATATATCCTTACAGCAGCCGCCAGTGAGACTGCAGCAAGCTCAGTTTTTCCTAGATGGCCACAGAACACCATACTGATGATACTGATCAAGAAAACCATCATCTGCGAAATCACCTGCAAAAAAGGAATGTGATTTAAAAACAGAATTTAAGAAGAGCCAGTTATACTGTACATTTATACCCCCTAAAAAGGTTATTCTCTTTTTATTATGTTCACTTTGCGTTCTCTAGGCTTTCATTTAAGGCGAGACACTGTAGGTAAATTGGAAAACTATTTGAAACTTCGCCTGTAGTTTACTAGAATAAATATAAGAAAAGTGTATTACAAGGTGCCATGTTTTCATATACAAATAAAGTATTGTATGTGTAAAAAAAAATCACATATTTGAGACACATAAATCTAAAAAAAAATGTATTGAGCCAGACTGTAGGCCGAAACTAAATGTTATTTGGAGGTTGACAGAGTTCTTACCACAGGCCCCGCTAGTTTGAGGACTTGTAGTGCCTCCTGGCGGTAGTTCAGGGGGACACAGTCAGCAATCCTCCGCATGCTACAACCGCAGTAGCCTTTCTGATCACTGGAGACGCATTCAGGTGCTCCTTCTGTATACGGGACATCTGATCTTTCCATTAGATCCATTCCGTAAAATAGACATAGATACTGCCCAGTGAAGCGGATGTAACACAGGAACTATCGCGTGAGCTCCGCGCAAAAAAGAACACTCGAAGAAGCTTGTGATTTGAGCTGATCGAACTGACGTAAGGACGTAAGGGCAGGCGGAGGCAATGAGATTTTTGCATTGTAACCATAAACAGTCTGATTACATCACTTCTTTTATCTGAAAACATAGCCTTACCATGTCGCGTCTGTAGGCAGCCTGACCATAGAGCTCCTCCCAGTGGACAAAAAAGTGACAACATGCTTAGAGAAAAATATTAAATTCTGTCTCTTATGTATAGATTCAAATACGCCTATTTCCAGTATAGTAATGAAATATATTTAGTTTTTTAAAGGAACTTTATGTAGCCTGTCGTAGCCTATCTATGTACTGCAATCATAACCACATACGGTCTATGATCATAACTGACCCCGGATTGCCAGCGCCTTAACCTACATGTAGACACGTTTTTCTCACTCTCAGGCCATGCATCACGTGAAAGCTCAGTACCTCCAGAATTCATTTACAATGCTATAGAGGCTGTACTAGCGCTGATTAATGACTGACTTCAGGGTTTAGGTATTAAGGAAGTGGTTCACATCTGAAAGTACTTTTAGATTTTAACCAACAGTTTACTGGTAGGATAAAGAATCAAAGCACCACATTATACCAGAACTTGACCATCATATTATCAGTAAAAGCAATATTTAATTTGAACATGTCAACCATATATCTGGGGACACAGTTATCTCATGTTTATTGAATTTTAAATAAACTACACTTAAACTTAGAATCAAAAATAAGTTTATGTCTGTATCATTGCATATTGCCCCCATTGTGGAGAAAGTTGAATTTTTGATGTTACAGAATAGATAATAAACTGTGAACACTTTACTGAAAAGATGAAATAAAAGTAGATATGAGCCAATGGCTTTAATAGTGTAAAGCATGACAAACCAGGAGACATCAACATTCAGTAACAGTAAAATCCCTGATAAAATAATAATGCATTTATGACTTACTGCAGCATGCTTTGTGAGCCCAGAAGATAAGGACAAAACAGATTTGCATATTTAGGCCTTGAAAAAATCATTCAAGACTATACAGTAGCATGAACAGAAACTATACCTCATGTAATATGTCTTAACACAAATAGCCACTGCTCAGAGGTGGGTAGAGTAGCCAAAAACTGTACTCAGGTGACTAACCTTACTTCAAAATAATATTACTCAAGTACAAGTACAAAGTACTGGTCCAAGAAATTATTCAAGTAAGAATAAAAATGTAGCTGGGAAAGTGACTCGAGTCGAACTTAAAGAGTTAAAATGTCAAGATATAACATCTGATTTAAAAGTTAATTAAATTAATTTAGTAATTTAAAGGACAAAATATTAAATAATGAACCAAACCTGTTATTTTTAAAGGTTAGACACAAAAGGGGCATTGCAAGAAGTATAAATCAAATAATTTAATATTAACAATATAAAGCTATTATGACTTGTAGACTTACTCACAGTGGGAAGAGTAACCCACACTTTTACTCAAGTAAGTGTTGTGCTACTTCAATAAAATATTACTCAAGTAGGAGTAAAAGTATGCTGTTAGAAAAGTACTCTGAAAATTTACAATTTATTTAAAAAAGTTTCTCAAGTAAAGGTAACTGAGTGCTACCCACCTCTGTCACTGACATAGTCATAAGAACCCAGTGTATCCAAATATGAATGATAATGAATGTTTATAGCCCTATTCTTCAATTTCTAAAAATAATGCACTTAGTGTTTATGTATACTGCCAAGACCAATGTTTAGGAGAATGCTGAAAATTGTCAATGTGGATGACATAAACTTTATTTTCTAATATTACAATCATTGCAAGATGTGCCAATCAAAAACTACCATGATGTATCTTCATCTGTGATTTATTTAAGTATTTTTATTCACCGGTTTTGCTTATCTTTGTTGTAACCACCAGGAAAACATAGTACTAGAGTTTTTGTAAACAGTAACATTAAAAGCCCAAACAACCTGCAAGATTGCAGGTATAATATATGAGCAAAGGTAATATTACAAACAAAGGCCAATAGTGTATGAGTTATGCATACAAAACATTTGAGTTTATCTGTGCTTTTGTATTTGTAAAAGGCCAACTATTGTCACACCAATACAGCAAAACTACACATGTAAACATATGCACATCATCTGAACATTCCCGTTGATAAATAGTTGAATAAATAAATACTGTATACCATAAAATACTATATAGTACATTCAAGTAGGCCTTTTCTTCTGGACAGGTACAGGCTCTGCCTTTGGTTTGTGGGCTACAGTACGTGCACAGCATGAAGCCACTCACCACATGCATTCAGAGGTCTGCATAGTGCAAACTGTTGTGTCTTTACTGTTGTGATCGTTTGGACTGATTCTGTCTCATTTGATGGGTTCATAAGTCTTTGAGGTCCTTGCTCAACAGAGACTACAAAGCTGTGAGTGTGCGGAACAGCTGGGTCAGGCAGAAGACAGAGGCATTCAGAGCTGTGCACTGTTTAGCCAACAGTTTGGTGCTCAGGTCCTGACAGCTGCGTTTACTGCTGGCCCGTTCTGCAGCGACACAAAAGTCTCTGAAAGAACGTGTCACGTCCACTAGACCAGACACGGCCTCTGCATTCCTCCTCTCACAGCGCTCACAGCTCGAGAACCAAAGCGCCAGAGACGTAAGTCCCACCAGGATATGAAAACACTCAACTAAAGTGCAGAACATCTCCTCTGGGCTCTGTTCGATCCCTACCACCCTGTGGCACCCCGCCATGAGCCGCCGCGCCTCTAGCTGCAGCACCCTCTTGTTCTCTGTGAAATGAGCTGGGCAGGTGTCCCGTGGGTGCTGCCCCCTCTCGCTCTCAGAGGACTGGTCTGTGTGGGTGGTCTCCAGGACAGAGAGCAGCTGGTCTACATCAGCTTTGAGCAGCTGAAACCCAGTGGGGAGGCTCGGGTACTGCTGCTTCCCCAAACGCTGCAACATCTCTTTATGTGAGTGAGTCTGGGGTCCATCATCAGACAGAGGGGAGAGCAGGGGGCTGAGCTCTGAGGCAGAGGAGGACAGCATGGAGCGCGGGAACGACGGAGTGGTCAAGAGCGAGACAGGAGCAGAGGTGATGAGAGGGAGACCCAGTGCATTTAACTGAGGCCCGCTGCTTTGTGTGCGACATGAGAATTCATACACTGTCAGCTCTTCGTCAAAAGTGTCTCCATCATTGAAGCAGTTTGTGTAGACAGACGAACAGCCACATGCATCCAGAGGGTCCACTACAGTATCACACCCAGAAACCGCAGGGCAGCCAGAGTCCGACCTCACAGAGACAACATCCAGAGGCACCTTCGACTGCAACGACTCTCCACAAACTGCAAACGGCCTGCAACCTCCAGAAATGTGAGATCTCGAATTGGACTCTTGGGGTCCACACATTAGGGCCTTTCCACTGTCAGAGCTGCTCTCTCGTGGTTCACTTGCTTCACTTAGACTCTGTTGGGTCACTACTACCGGAGCGATAATGGATGGACTAGTATTTATTCCTGGTACGTCTTCACCATGCTGAGTGAATCTGATTTTAGACACCGGCGCGGTGGTTACAGGACCTGGAGTGTCTATATACGAATTTTTATTTGGCTGAAAATGGTTCACAATTGAGGTTGGAGGTTCTATTACTGGAGCTGGCATACTCTGAACAGATGTAAAGTCTTTTTGGTCTTCTGACTGATTTTGTGCGGGTGTCAGTGACAGATCATTTTTTTCTTCTGAAAGAGCAGGATCCAAGTCTGAGCCCGTCACTGTAGTATCGGACTCATCTGATTCAATAGACTCAATAGCCAAGTCCAATGTCTCTGTCACATTGTTAACATCTGTAACACTTATTTTGATGTTTTTATCTTGATCTGTGATTTCCTCTGCTAGATTTTGGTTTGGGTTCCCAAAACCAGCCTGGTTAACTGACTCTAGCGAGCGGGACAGATAAAAAGGTAAATTGTGAATCTTGCTTCTGAGCGTGGATGCAGACAAGCGATTCATAATTGTAGGAGACCAAGCTTGGAACATGAAGTTAGACGGAGAATTAGTGGAGACTAAACTTGGGCTAACTAAATCTTTAGTTAGTGAGAATGTAAAGTCATTTGTAGAATCAACAGTATTTTTACAAGCAATTTGATTTTCAATATTAGGAGACATATTGTTTGATGCAGCACCAAGTTTTGAAGAGACTGAGAAAAGTGCACAGCTAAAATCTGAACTAAGAGAATAAAGCCTTTTTGTTTTAGTGTTGCCAATTTGAGATTCAACTGTATCAACTACAAAACTTTTCCTTGTCGCTACAACCCAATCAGGTTTAGTGTCACTCAAATTTGAATTTAAAGAGACAGTACCTTCATCATCCTCAAAAACATTATCAGAAGTGGTGCTGTCTGTAACTTCCTCACTTGCTGTCCGGGTAGAGCAAGCAACTGCCAAAGCCTCATCCTCTGTAGCACTGCCCTCTATCTGGGAAATAGTGGAATTACTTTGTACAACCTCCAAACACTGAATATCATTTGAATTGTTTGTGCTTTCGCTACCTTTCATTACGTTTTCTATTTCTGAACAGTAATTTTGAGTTGTACTGAGAACAGTTACAAATGGGGATGAGGGAGGAGCAGGCGGTGAGCAGAAGGATTTTGAATTGCATATAATTTCTTGAATATATTCCTCAATGTACGTATTCTGCTGTATTGTCATCACTGCTTCCCCAACTGTAGTTAATTTTGCATTTTCGCTTATCTTTTCTACAATACTTTTGGATATTTCTGGTAAAAACATGTGACTATCAAAAGGACCATTATTTAAAACACTTTTTGCCTCCTCGTGGGTTTCTTCCTTGCCATCACCTGTCCTATCAGCGCTCTCTTTTCCATCTGGCTCAACTCTACATCGCACCACGGTAATATTTGGAGAAGGGGGCTTTATCAAATCTGTAACTGATTTTGATTCCATTGACTCTGGCTCCATCTCCATTTCTTGCTTCCTGGTTATGTTTTGTGCTTCAGAAGTCCTTAGTTTATTTAAAGACTCTTTGGAGCAGTGTTTGGACAAGATTGGTTTAGACTCCAGCTGGGATGGTTCACCTTCTGAATGGGTCAATGAGGAGACAGTTGGACTTGGATTTTCGGTTTGCTCTGACGGTTCAGGGTCTGCGCTAAGCATCTGTGGATCAAAATATCCCACTGAGAGGTTTTTACGATGCTGCTTTTTGCTTTCATCTTGTTCTGGGAAAGACACAGTGGAGGTGTAGTCCGTTTCCAGATAGGAGCGCCGCTTTCGGGATCGTTTGCGGAGTTGGGACAGTCTCTCGCCTCCTGCTCTAAAGCCCACCTTTTTGTCTTGTCGTTCATTGGGTCCAGCTTCTGCCCCCTCACCCACAGCACACATACCTGCATGAGAGAAAAACACACAATACAAATAATTATGTTTTTCATTTGTATGTGTGTTTTGTGTGCAATCCATTTATGATATGAGTTCCACAACCCTATTGTAGGTAGTTGTATTTAAATGTTTAAATATTAATGAAAGTAGTGGAAAAGAAAAAAAAAAAATCCTGAAAATCTACTTATAAAGCAGTCAGCTTTTATGGTAACTGTGACATTTTAATTCTTGCAGTCAGAAGAGTAAATTTAGACTAAATAACTTTTTGTACTTATTCTGACATATTTCAACATGGGAAAGTGTGCAGAGTTGATATATTATAAGACATTTGCATAGCCAAAAATAGTAGGAATACTAACAGCAAATTATGCACTCTGTACACATTAACTTACTATTTTGTTAATCAATATCTCATTCTATTCAATAGAGTAAAGTAGTGTTCAACCAATGGCACAACAACACAATGGCAGAAAGGAGCAAGTTTTCCATCTGCCTGTAGATGGCAGTAGAAAATACTGTTTTAACAAAAACACTTGCTAGATTAGGAAGGTGCATATTGTGTTCTTTGTATCTCTACTGATGTACAATTCACTAATTCAGTAATATACTAGGAAGTAGTACATGACATTGGGTTCACCATATGTGAAAATGCTACAAATATCCACCCATTTGTGCTGTATATTGCCAAGAAAACTCAATTACCTCTTTTTGCTGACACTAATCTTGGATCTTCAGGGGAGGCAAGCTGATCTCTGGCATCAAAGAACTCCTCCTCTGAACTGCTGTCTCCAAAACCAGGGGGCGGTTGGAGAATTGGGACCTGATCCAAAGCAGAGTCCCCCTCTGAACCTCTTTCACTTCCTCTTTGGGACAAACTCCGAGCGCTGTCCGGGGTGATATTAGACACCAGATTGTAATAACATCGAGCATCATTTTGGTCAAAGTTAAAAACATACTCTGCATTTGAAGTTTGAGAAGATGTTGATGCTGGGGTAGCCTTATCTTTACCACTGTCCCATTGTAACTTTTCTCTTCTCTTCCTCAATTCTTCCTCTACATCCTCATCTTCTTCACTTGCCTCTGGGGGACTTGGGAGGAAATCTACGAGTCGTGACAAGTCAGCAAAACGCATTGAACTATCCTCACTACATGCATTTTGGTAGCTTGTAGATGGTGACATAGGTGGAGTGAGTATTTGCGGGTCTGCTCCGTCTCCGGACTTTCTACAGACTACTTCTTCAGTATTTGGGTGTAACAGAGGGTGCGAATGGGCAGGTGGAGGTCCGAGAAGGTGTGACTCATTTAGGACAGGGGTATAATGATGTAATTGAAGTGGGACAGTTTGAGATATGTGGTGGGATGAGCAGGATAGCAAGTCGTCTTCCTCTAATGCGTCTAAGGAATCACAGGACAGGCTCGTCAAAACATGGCAAGAATCTGAAGCTTCTGATTGGTGCTCCTCTGCCCCTCCACCAACCACCCTCTCTGTCATGTTCATTTCTCCATGAGTTTCTAACATTATCACTTCTGAATCTGCATTCTTCATGTCCTGTAGGGGTTTTTCGATCTTGAACTCTCTCTTCCTCCTCTTCACCCTCTCTTTTCTCCTGATCGCATGTGCTTCGGAGGAGGAGCGGTTGCGTGGGGAGGTCACCATGTTTATGATGTCAATGTCAGTGGAGCTATCAGAGTCGCTGGCACATCTCGACACGTAACCTGCAGCATAAAAACAACATGGTGTCAACAATATACACCAAGTCATATTTGCCATGAGGCGAGACCAGTTTATGGGTTTTCTGGCAAAATATGTCATTGCTATACAATAAAGAACACAACAATGCAATTGACGATGCTGGAATTCTCACAATATCACAATATTCAATAGAGCTATATCTTATAAATGTAAGGAAGACTCACAAATGAGTATTATGCAGTTTCTTTTTTTTGGTTGTCTTGTCTCTGTGTTAATATAGGAGGCAGCTGCAGCTATATTAAGCTCTGTAAACAAGAGGACTGTGTGATATGGTGATCGAAATTGTGATATAATTCCTGAACTAAGTCATTTCAATATGCTATTTTAGTAACATATTGTGATTCAAAAAAGCAAGTTTATGTTCTAATGCTGACGGTATTCCCCATCCAATCCTCTGATTGGTCAGCCTCTACAATGTCCCAAGTGAGTGACAGGTGATTTAAAGGTTGTATAGAGGATTTTCCAAGGAACGAGAAATCCAGCGACTGTTTGTCCTTTTTCAAATGTTGCGCATGCGTGAAACCACCCCCCCTCCCCTACAGCTCCCTACGTAGAAACGCCTTCTCCCTCCTCCTCACTACGCCAGAAACAGGTTTGTTTACAGCCGCTGCACATGACTTGTAAACAACTAACTACAGTGTTGGTTAGGCAAGACGGAGAAGTGAGGAGCGGGGGGAGCGGGTGTGCGGACATTTCGTTCGCGGACGAGAAGTGAGGAGCAGGGAGCAGGGAGAGGAGAGGGGAGCGGTGCGCGGAGATTCCGTGCCCGGAGAAGTGAGGAGCAGGGGGAAGAGCGGATCGGGCAGCGGGGAGAGGAGCAGGAAAGGGGTGCAGAGAAGAGTGCGCGGAGATTCAGTGCGAATGAACTAGCTACAACACACAGCAGCAAGCGGACTCTCTTTGCCTTGAAAATTACGTTTTCAGACATAGGATATCGCTTTCGTGTCCTGAAAAACGTTTGTCTAGCTCTTGGAAATAAAGTACGTTTTCATAATAAGCAGAAGTGACCTGTCCAGGAGTAATTTGTGGACCAGTGCGTCAGTATTTAGACCCTGTGTCTGCTTCATTTGCGCCATCGCTGGAATGAATCTACAAGAATCACCTTAGTTTGGCTTCGCTGCTTTTCCCCTTGTCTTCTTCTTTCAGCAATCTCAAAAACGGACTTTCTTTTGCGGCTAACTGCTCCTGGATTCTTGTCTGCCATTGCAACAAACTTTGTGCGAACTGCGAGGAAGATATAGGTCAAAAAAAGCCGCTAAGAACTGTTGCGTTGGTGGAGTAAACAGCGTCTGTGCGGCTTGCGTCTGTGGAGTGCGTGACAGGCGTACGTAAACCACGTACCGGCGGCGCGCAGGCAAGTCAGTTACGCTAGAAACGTATGGAGATTGATTGACAGCCTGTCAGCTAACAGATAACGAGGCAGTGTCGTTATCTATTGGCAAATGTTTAGCTGGCCCCACCACGTCCAGAGTTGATTAATTTTTATTCTCTTTTTTTTGGTCATCATAATTACAAGGCTACTGCACCTCTATAATGCTATCATTGACAATTTGAAACAAAAAAAATCCTCCATACAACCTTTAACCAACTGCAATGAAGAGTGAGCATTCAGAAGAAGCAAATTACTTTAGTTATCTCTTCAAGACAGTATCAAGATACTATGGTGATAAAAATGGAAGAAAACTGTGATATAAATGTTTATATTTCCTACCCCTCATGCCAATTCACATGTAAAACAAGAAAAGTAAAAAAAAGTTTGCCTTTTAGTTGAGAAATGAGAAATCAGTCAGAACAAATAAATGTGAACTTTGCAAGACACACATTTTTGTTTGGTCAAAATATTTGAATAAACTCATAAGGGAGGGATTATTTTACCACTAAATCTTTAGTACCTTCTTCTGCCGATATTTTGTACTTTTTGTCATCCTCTATCCAGGGAAAAACATTAATGTTGGGGTCAATAAACACTCGACAATACCCCGCTATAAGGCAGGACATGTCTTTAGCTGCTGCAGTCTCCAGGAGCAGGGTGATGGGCTGTAAAAAGGAGAAAGAAGACTGATTAGATTAAGAGCAAATTGTAGCGATCTGGGCCATTTATGTTGATCTAGGGCTGCTCTTGCCTTGATGTCCTGCACATATATTTTAACCAGGCTGACGCGGTCAGATTCGGGCACCAGTTCAACACGTGTGATGCTGTTGAAATCGGTGAGGGCCGTCATGATGCTGAGTTTTCGGTTGACCACTTGGCTTACACCATAACGAGCTCCGACCAAAAGGTTAACAGTCGACTCTCTGTCCTGAAGCTGGGAAATACAGAAGGTCAAATTAGGTTGCAAAAATATAGTCTCAAAAACAATCTCATGCCTTACCTATTCATAAAATTGTTATCAATTTATGACTTAAATATGATCAGAATCAAATCTGTACTGATTTACAAAAAAACTCACAAAAGGAAGGAGAAAAAGCAGATAACAGGTCTAACTAAAACTTTTCAATACCAAGGTGAAGACTAGATCCTTAATTTTGACACCATGACAATAAATCTTTTAGAATATGTGTTCTAGCAGAAAATAACAATTCTAAAACTATTCACTAAAGATGTTTGTGTAATCCCTTAGTTGCCCAGGTAGGATCCATAGTAAAAGTAAAATTAAATTCTGTCAAGTGAACAAATATTTTAGAGTGAAGACATTTCACCGTGAAACATTCAATTAAAAAACACTGACAGAATTGAGTTTTTCTTTTGGTATTCAGAAAAGATTCAACTTTGTCCTATCTATGTCATTATTCACTATTGATACTTAGAATCTGGATAGCAAATTGTTAAGTTCCCTGGAAAATTATTATTTTGATTACAACATTTAGCAGATTGGTTGCAAATTAGTATCACAAGACCATTCTCCACAATGTGTGTGGTTTTCAATATCAGTGCTCCTTTATCAGTGTATTAGGGTGTCAGTCCTTGTGCTTACCATGAGTGTAGCACTAAATGATTTTCCTCCAAATGACTTGAGGTCACAGAGCTCTTCCAAATAATTGATCCGTGCCTGATCAATGGAAGAAGGCTTCAGTTTGGGATCCTGCAGTGACTGGCACTTCTTCAGGTGATAGTTTATGGCCTTCTTCAGGTCTTTCTCCTTCATGTTTCTCAGTAATGTAGTGGACACAAAGCTTTCTATACCCCAGGTTTTACTGTAACAAATACAGAAATGCATTTAAGACAAATGACCGCAATTAGGACAATGTTTGAGCAATAATTTTACCAGAATTGTACAAGTTCCAGGATATTCTTTTATAAACCTGGGCCCTATGTAACTTTTCTTTTAAAGGTTTCTGCCTTCCATCTGCTTGCCTCCATAGAAATGTTATTGCTTTGCCTAGAATGTTCCACAGTATGGCATTAAACTTATCAATCTTACACATCTGACCGGTAACTTGGTAACTGGGTGACGTCCTGGTAGCGTCACCCAATATAAAAGTTAAATGCCATTCTGTGGAACATTGCAGGCAAAGCAATAACATCTAAATGAAGACAAGCAAGTGGTTGACCCTTCATCAGAAAAGTCACATAGTACACCTTTAGATCCTTAAGACCATACAGAAAAGGTTTATCCAATAAAATATGCACTTAGCAAGATTTTGACAAGGACTAAACTGGCTCTACTAAAATATTGTGCAAAACTAGTATAGAACAGAAATATTAGACCGCCACTCCACCAAAACAGATCATATTAGGTGTAAGTTATCATTAAGGCAGTTTACAATAAATAGGGTGTATTTACATCAAGGAGGTGGAACAGAAAATTTAAGACTAAATTCTCAGACTAATAATCATGGATTACTCAAGCATGTGTGAATGAAACAAAACATAAATCCAGGTAAATTTTTGAGGCAGTAACATTATAACATAAAGCTCACAAGAGTAAACTTTGTGTAATATAGGACCATTAAGATCAATTCAATGAGCTACTTATGTACTTGTAATGTTATTGTCTCACGTGATTGTCTTGAGGTTGGTCTTCGGGGAGTATCCACTGCTGGCCAGTCTCTCCTGGATGTGCAGAGCTGCGAGCCGTAAAGCCGTGTTACACTTCATCTCCACTGCAAAGCGCTCCTGTAGCACATCATTCACTCCCTATGGCACAATTCAAACAGCTCGTCAAAGGCTAAGTAATACATCACAAACATAAGCAAACCCAGAGTGACGTTTCTAATTAAAGTAGCTGCACTCTTGTTCTTCTAATAACACATTATCCAATATTACTTGCCATAACAGCTGGGGTTAAAGTAGGAGTAGAATTGAAGGATTAAATCAAGGAACAATACCAGGGATGAACAAAGACAAAATTAAGACTTAACATAGATAAACCTGGTATAACACAAGCCTAAAGTTAAACTCGAACTTTAACAGGAATTTCAAAATTAAGTTTAGAATCCAATCTCACACAAATAATCCATTCAAAACACTGCAGTGATATACATATTTTTGAAATATATTTTTGGACACCCAAAATGTAACTGAAACCAATGAATATTGTCTATGTGTGATAAAAGTGCCTTTTCAATAATGATTTGTATCCAGTGTATTAAATTGACATAAAACTAAATTGACTTTGTCACCTGCAGAAAGAGGTATTCAAAGGACATGGGGTCTTCCTCGAGCAGAAGCTGAGGGTCCCTGGGAACAAAACAGGCTCGAAACAGACATCTGTAATCATGGGGTTCTTTCTTCTGCACAATCTACAAAAGATTATACAGACATGTTTAAAACATGTTTAAATACCCAGAAATCATCATAGAGTTTTATAGTGTCTGCACCTGCTGTATTCTCTCATCTTCGTGGAGGTGCAGTAGTTTGGTCACACCGGGCTGCTGCTCAAGAACCAATGAAAAGTGCTCAATTCGAATCAGAGACAGTTTCTCTTTCAGCGTCATCACTATGTCCTGGAATAGAGACAGTATGAGTACATAATAATAATAATACTTTTCATTTCAAAGAACAGTATTAAAACTGGTAATAACTAGTTCTACAGTAGTAGCTTGTCAAGAAAGGGAGGAATACAAGCCGAATGGAAGTATAATAATTAGTAAACGTAAGTCAAAGGCGTCTGTATACTGTGCGTATGTAATTGCTGTATAATGAGGGTCTCTGCTGTGCTTCTATGATGTGTGTCTCTAAATAAATAAACCATAGTATTTCTGAATAGCTGTAGTGGTAGAATTTGATAAGTTTGGTAGCAGCACCAGATGTGTTAGTAGTAGTAGCACAGTAGTAGATGTACCTTTTTCTAGCAGTGGAAAAGTACAATAGTAACTGACATTTAATGTGTTCACTATTACATTGTTGAGTTGATTTTATTCAAATATTTTGCACAACACTACATCTAATAATGACATGTACTTATGAAAAGAAAAATACACATGTATGCTAAATGCACTGCTAGTACTACTTCTGTTACTGCTGGTGGCTGTTAACAAAATCTTTTACTTCTCTTGGTTATCAATTTTTTGCTAACAGTCAACAATGTTGTTTATAGTGTCTTGCTAAACTGTAATTTATTGTTGACCCATACCTTTACAGTGGTGCTTGGTTCAAATTTGAAGGCCTTGGTCTGTCC
Source organism: Boleophthalmus pectinirostris (assembly GCF_026225935.1). Taxonomy (NCBI): domain Eukaryota; kingdom Metazoa; phylum Chordata; class Actinopteri; order Gobiiformes; family Gobiidae; genus Boleophthalmus; species Boleophthalmus pectinirostris. The sequence goes on along the minus strand of NW_026571190.1, from coordinate 17,478,832 downwards.
GTTTTCCAGATAAACCTTTAGGACATTGGGCAGAAAGAGCAGCGAGTTCCCCTTCAAAAATAGAGGTCAAAGGTCAAGACAGAGCATCATAAAAACTCCATCACAGCCATAAATAATGAACATAACCAGACATATTACAACCAGCCTGGGTCAACGCAAGTCAAACCCTGGCTTTTAAGATGTTTTACATTCAGTGACCCAAAAGATATTGAGGATGTCTTTGGGAAAGAAGAGGGGTTAGAACAGCAGAGAGCTCATGTTTGATGTTTCAGGCTTTCAGGCTAACATGTGAAATAGTGGGTCCAATTTTGGAGCATACATTGTATGTACTAGTATTCTTATCTGTTTTTCAATACATATTAAAATTGCTAAACAAATGCAAGAATCAGAAGTAAGACCAGAGCTGCTAATACATTAGACTCTGCAGAGGACATTGTATTACTTCAATAACTGCAGCCATTGCAATTTGCTAATTACAACCTTTAAATTATGATTTCATTGTGATTCATTTTGCTATCTTAGTAGACAGATTTATAGAAGGGTAAGGAAATATTCTCTGTAGAAGAAAGCCACAAGGAAGACTAAAGAGAATACATGTAGATATAGTGAAAGAGGACACGAATGTAGTCATTTTGTTAACTTGTGTGCATTTAGCTTACAATACATTATAATATTATTACTTGTACACAAAATTATAATCTTCAGGACAACAGCTATTGATAATACTATATATATTTCCCCCATTTGTATATTTCCATTCTTTTTTCTACTTTGTTTATACCATGCGGCTCTCCCACTGCCCCTCCTTCACTAATATGGCTGTATTGTGCAGTAATCGTGGGCATTAGGAGACAAGAGGAGAGGCACATATTGATCTGTGTTTTCTCAATGATTAGTAATGGGCACTCTTATCTCTGTGGTTTTCCCCATCTCGCTAATTTCACATCCGCAGACAGGAAGCAACGATAACCAGCTACACATGTATTTAAAAACTGCTCACGGTTAATTTTGCTTGGAAAAATTATCATAAATAATTTCTTATGGAGAAGCAACAGGGAACTTATAATACATACTAAACTATGGCATGTGTTCTTCTGTAATTGGCTTTCACTGTGTAAAATACTATCTTAGGTAACATAGACACAATTAAGATCCCTATGAAGGCCCTATACTATAAAGAAAACAATAACCCTGACCTAAACTTCAATTGGGATCTCCTAGTATTGTGGTACATTCCATAATTTCATTAAAAAAATCTTCTTGTTATATTTTTCCTAACAGGCTTAGTAATATAAGGCCAAAAACAGAAATGCTCTGCTAATAAGATCTATATAAAATCATAGTTCACAAGTTTGAATTGGTATGGGGATAGCGATACCTTAGTGTAAGATACTACAGCACACTGTTATACTATTCATGGACTTCAATCACATTTTTATTGTCATGGATTCCATTGTGAGGAATTTTTTGCATTCAAATAATAGACAAATTAGTTTTGAGTTTGAGTCCTCATTTTTGATAATTCAAAACCAATTCAATCGGTTTCAGGATGATGAAGATTTGGAGTATTGTCACAGTAATTAACAATTTAAAACAAAACATTATATCTTTTGAAAGGGAAGAAATCTTCAAAAAGTCTCATATAACAGGAAGCTGAAAGCCAAAAATAGTAGTAGTAATTATATACTATATTACACTACTGCTACTATAGCTGTAGTAGGCCATTGAAAGTGAAGAACTCATATAATCTTTTCCATTTTATTTTAAAGTAAGTGACACATTTCATTATAATTAGTATAATTAGTAGGCTTAACTCTGGCTCTGTGGGATGTACCTGAGACTGTCCGTTGACTTCCACCTCTTCAGCAAAGCGCACTTTCACAGGGTTACACTTGAGCTTGGCCTTTTTCTCTGGAGTGATGAAGGATGACTTTGGCCCCTGCAAACAGAGGTCTCAGTCAATGAACTCCATCAGTTGTTTTCAAGAAAAGCCAAAATTAGCATCTACAACTATAATCTTCAGTTAAAAAAGTAAAAACTAATACTGTTAATGTTGATAATAATTTGCATAATAACACATTTCATTTATATAGCACCGTTCAAAACACCCAATGCATTATTCATTATACACTATAGTGGTAAACTAGCACTGTCAAGCTACATATGGGTGAAAAGTCTTGCCAGTGGTCTTTTATCACAGTACTAACTAAGCAGGGCCTAATCTTCTTAATTAACTATTAACATTTTTGTCATTATGGTAAATGTTTCTAAATACATCTTAATTTAAAAACATCTTTGGTAATTACTTTTCAGAAAGTCATATATTACAGTTTTACAATTTTTTGTCACTTCCTAATTGTATAAAGATTTGTGTCTCAAAATTTGCTTTGGCACCAACACATATAAATAGTTAAAAATATCGGTGACCCAGGAAATGTTAAGAAAGGTGTTAAAATGTTGCATAATCTAAGACAATAGCTCTGTTTCACACTCAATGTTGCAGGAATTGTATTATGTGTAAACTAAAATGCTGTAATGAAAAACACATTTTTCATTAGACACATTATATCCTGTAATGTTCTATGCAATGTTACAATTGTGCCTGCTTATGCACTCAGTTGTATCTGTATGTGACCTTTTCCACAACAATATGACCATAGAGTTGATATTAAGCATAGTTATAATGACTCACCAGTTATTTTATCACAATTTTTAACAATCATTGACACAAGCTCCTCTCTTTTTAAACCAACCAATGCAATAATGAGCTGTGCCTGTGTATAATATAAAGTCCAATAATCAATATACAAGGCTACTTAAAATAAGTTTTCTTTTACTTTGAAAGTCTAAGGAAAATCCCATTATGTTCTTTATCTTCACCAAGACTAGCTGTGAGCGTGGGATTACACAGCAAACTGAACCAACTTAATTAGGGCATTAAGGCAAGACCTGGTCAAACAGGAGTACGCCAGGTCAAATTCAAGACAGTGTAGTAAACCACTAATGGACCAGAATTAAACCAGGACAAGACTAAGACTAAACCAGGCCTTAGTCACAGTTTTCAGGTAGTCTATGTGCAAATGTGAATTTGTCCTCAAGACAATAAAACTTCAAGACTAACCCAGGATGAGAGCTCGCCCAGTTCACAAAACCACTACACCTAAGATTACTGTTTGACATCATTGTTTAGGAATTTTATCATATGACTGATGATTGCTTTCGGTCTATATTTTTTCATTACAATTCTGCCAGACTGATATATTTCCAAAAACATTTTCCAAATCTTCACTCAGACTCATTGGGGGAGGTGCGAGTGGTCATGAATCACTTAAATCTGCCCCCGTCAGCAACAGCCCTAATGAGAAACGCTGATGTACCGATCCACTTCACCTGCACTCACACATACATCACCCAAACACTTAGAGACACTGCCCTCAGATCATTCAATGCACTGAGGAGGGGAGACACCAGGCCAGACACCAGCCAAATTGTTGTGTTGGATTATTGCCAGTTAAAATATTGTGATTTGAGTCTATTTTTCTGTACTGCATCATTTTTCATATTGCTACTAACTCATGTGAAGCACTTCAGTCAGATAAGCTGTATAGATAAGCTTGAATTGAACTGACCAATTTTAAATGATACAATTTAAAACTTTATCTAGAAATTCAATTCATAGATCAAATTTTGAAATGCATTCTGATGCATGACAGCAGTCTGAAATATTAACTGCAAAACTAATATATAAATCAAGTGCATTTCTTAACATGTCTGAAGTGGTCTAACCATTGTTTCCCAAAGACTGGGTTGCGACCCTCAAGTGGGTCGCAAGAGATTTTTTTCTTGGGTCGCCTTGTCACAATCTGCATGTAGGTCTGCAATATACAGTTCTGACACATGAGAGAGCTAGGGACTATTTTGTTCCAATATTGCTGGTTCAAATGAATGTTGAAAAGAAAAAAAAATGGGCTACAATTAATGTCCAAATAGGTGACTTATGGATCCTTTTTATTTCTGGTTCAATGACTGTTTTTCATTGTTTAAAACTTGAGTAATACTAATTGTTCAGAGAGACACAGTCACTCAGTCAACAATAAAATATCCTCATTAATGTTCAATAATGGTCAAATCCACCTTTATTTTGTGATTTACGAATAATGTCTACTGACTTCGGTCACAAAGGGTTGTGACTTTTAAAATATCCGTCCCCAGAAATGAAAGTTTGAGAAACACTGGTCTAAACACAGTTGGCATATTATGTATATTATAGGACCCCACAGAAAAACCAAGACATTGGTAAAACCAAGATCAGATCAAGTTTCACCACATTTTAACCTAGGTATATGGAGTCTGTATGACTGGCCCAGTGCAACCATTCAAATTGCCAGTACAGATTACATCTATAATCTTAAATTATTGCCTCTTCTTATGTTTATCTTATTGCGACCCAATATGATCACAGTTCATTGAAAAATTGATTCCTCTTGACATCCCTTGAAAAGTCATGACAGACAAAGAACATGGGGCTATGGCAGTTAATACAGGGTCTTTCTGATGCTTTAATACATTGTCAACTACAACATTGATTGAATGGCGAGACCTTGGCATTGAAGCACACGTTGGCCTTGACCCTCAGTCTAATTGACTTGTTGATGAATGGTTGCATTGACCCCAGCATTTTTATGTCCCATGTTGATAAACAGGAGGCGTGTGGTTACATAGAGTAAGCACCATGCAACATAGCAGTGATGTAGTAAACTCACCAGCATTGTCCGCAGCACTGTCATCGTCAATGTATCGTGACACTCCCTACAAAGAAAACATACACAGTTTTAGAATACATATTAAAATTATTGTTAAAGGGCCCATATTACGCTGATGTATAATGTTATGCTGTTGTTTCCTCATCAAGAACATACTCGGAGTTGTGTTTTGTTTCATTCACACATGTTTAACACACAAACCCTGTTTTTCTCTCAAACTAAAAACACTCTGTTCCCCCTTGTGATGTCAAGTGGTAATACAAGAAATGCTCCACTATGTTTTTAAACTCCATACACCTTCTCTAGAATCATTTGGATGCTTTCAGCCCTGTAATTGCCAACTTATACTGAACAAAAGGTAAAAGGTAGTTGTTCACTTGAAAACTACCACTAAATGACATCACAAGGTGGAGCAGAGCATTTTGAACTTTGGAGATGTAAACAGACTAACAATGCAGGATTACTAGGGGTGTAAGGATATCCAAGTCTCATGATATGATATCGTCACAGTATGAACCTCATGGTACAATATTTATTGTGATATCCTGGGAAAGCTCACGATATGGTGGGTAGGTTCACGATTAGAGATGTCACAGTATCCAAATCTCTCTGTACGATATTTTCATGATATACATCTCATGGTACGATATTTATTGAGATATTTTGTGGAGGCTAAAAAACTGTTAATATGCTACTTTTTCCTCTTAAAATGCCTTGACAAGACTTAAAAGTGCTTAGAACTGTTATTTCTTCATGTAGTCTGCACTGAAATGGAGCAAAGGATCATGGTCTATGTAGTTCCCTCTATCTTTTCGTAGCTATTACTGCACCATAACTTTTAATTTAAGCAAAGAGACTTGTAGTTCGATATATTGTATATGTATTGTATATTATTGTGAGAACTTTGACGATATGATATCGCAATATTTCGGTTATTGTTACATCCCTAAGGATTACTCAAACAACTCCAGGTATGTTTTTGATGAGGTAACAGCATACTAACATGGCTAAAAGCTCACTAGAGATAAATAAATGTTTTGTAATAGTTACTAAAATTTAGGTGATTACCAAGTATAAAAAGATGTACATTTACTCTTAGCTAAATAGTATGACATCATCACTTCATCACAACATAACATAGAAAAATGCCATTATGAATTATGAGACCTTGCCTTGCAAATTACCTTACATATAGGCATTTAGTATCACCCTCATGTCCATTACTACCCCTGTGTGTATAGCAGTGTGCAAAAGAGTGGACCTGAGTATTTCGGCAGCCTGTGCAGGGGTCAGATCATCCGCACAGACATTATTGATCTTCACCAGGCGGTCTCCAGGGACGAGGCGGCCATCTGCGGGACCACCTGTATAGAACATGTCCTTGTGCTGTTTAGCCTTATACACATATTCATATCACATCTGGCACACACCAGGCACACATGCACACACAGCACACACACAAGGCTCAAGCAAGAGGCCTTCCATCAATGTGCATATATTAACTTATATAGTGTTCGCTTAAAATCTTAAAGCTTAAATCTCATTATGTATGCAACTAGTCTATAAATCAAGTCCTAGTTTTAAATGTACTTTTCTGGTAAGCAGTCCACTACCTAATTCTGCGATGTTGTTGTTTTGTCTGAAATGTTGTTGTTTTGTCTGAAATGTATGACATGAAAGTATTGCATTCAACTGTGTTTTATTTCTGTGGGGTCGCATCTCCACAGATCTGACCTGTGACCTGACCTTGATCTGATTGTGCCACCTGATTGTCTCTATGAAGTTAGATGAGTTTAATGCTATATTATGGAACATTCCAAAGAAAGCAATAACATCTCCATAGAAAGAAACCCTCCACCAGGAATGTTAATGCCCCTTTAAAGGTAAAGGTTCTTTATTTATATTTATAATCAGGACTGGGGATCGAATCCACAACAACTCTAGGTCAATTCTAGAAGATTCAAAGCATCAATCATCTTTGCATGTTTTTTTATTTTTTTTATTTTTTATTTCTAACCTTTTTAAATCGACCAACCTCTATTCTCAATGATTCAGTGCTCTGTAGAGGCACATTAGGAATGCTATTCCCCGTTCAAATCAAGTGACCATTGAAATTATTGATTGAAAACATGGATTGAAACAGCAAGTCCTAGAAGCTCCTCTGGACTAATGAAAACCTATATCTAAATTGGGTTAAAAAAGTCAAAACCCCCCTGAAAAAAAACACTAACAATCATTAGAAAGAACCGCAGTAAGATAAGACAACTCCGGTAGATCATGTAATATGGACTGTGAAAAGGATTGAGATTCTGGGCTGATAGCCACTCTGCCACTGTGTATTATGACTAAGGCTAATAGTTATTTTAGTAGTTGACTAGTTAGTGATCCATTTTCATATTAATTGACAATTCACATTATTATTTTTATTATTTATTTGATTAATTATATAATATAAAGGAATAAAGCTAATTCTACTGTATTCCTCAATTTCACATGACTTTTTTCAGTTATGAACACCATTTTGAGGACTTTAGACAGTTAAACTTGATAAAAATATGTGTTTTGCCCTTGATGTGTAATACAAAGGCATTCGTGCTATCACAGTTTATGTTTGGCAGGAGCAGATGGCACAGCAGAGCACTTGATCTGCCCTTAAACCTCCAGGGAATTCAGACATCCAACTTCAGACAGCAGCAAAGGCTAAGTGGCATACAAAACTATTCTCTATATGTGGCCCTTACAGTGCAACAGATGGAAGCAGACAATAATAAATGCAAGACAGCCATTTAGTGAAGGAATGATCTATTCGCCCAAGAATCGGGGCTTGGTGTCAAAATAACTTGACAAAACTTACAGAGTACATCCTTTCTTTCCTTTCTTTGCTGCAATATGATTTGATCAGCTAAATGAAATTCCCATACAAATGTGTAAGTGTATTTAAAGTAAGACAAAGACATCTGAGCCACAAAAGTTTCTGGAGTAGCTCTGTAGTAGTAGAGATGGCTGTAGACTGCGACTACTCAACACAATGGGTTGATGTTTCTATTTTGGGATTCCAACTGTGCGATTGTTCAGCTGCAGTGTTTGATGCTGCACAAAGAAAGCACTTTCGTTTTAAAGAACTGGAACCATGTCATATTTCTTGACCACGATATAACTATAAGAATTTTTACTATACAAAAGTAACTGTACACAAGGTAATTAATGAGACAAAACAAGTAATTAGACACAAATACACTGGAGACACCTTATGATAACACAGCTTCTTACATTATGCTTCTGTACATGGGTTGAAAGCAAGACGTTGTTATGACGTTCTAATTTTCAATCTGAATATACTGGTATATAAGGAGAAAATTGTAAAAGCTAGATGAACAACTTTATTCTTGTTAAAGGTCCTACATTACACCAAATGGATTCTTGTGAGATTTAAGTCATGCTATAAAGATATTACCCCATTATTGACACATTTGTTCATTCACACACGTTTGAGTAACCGTTTGTTATTAGTATGTCTACATCTCCAAAGCTTATAATGCTCTGTTTCACCCTGTGATGCAATGTAGCGATGACTTCCAAATTAACAGTTACCTTTTACCTTTAGTTCAGTAGAGACTGACTATTTATGGTCTGTAATCATCCAAACGATTCTAGTGAAGGTGTATGGAGTTTAAAATCACACTGGAGCATGACATTACAAGGAGTGTTTTCTGTTTGAGAGAAGAACTATGCAGGAATTGTGTTAAACACATGTAAATGAAACAAATGTGTCAATAATGATGTAATATCTTTATAACATTGCTTAAATCTCACAAGAATCCATTTTGTGTAATATAGGACCTTAAATGAGTAAATGTTGTGTTTTCACCTAATATACTGAATATATAAAACATATAATAATATTCTAATAATAATCTAATAATGTAGTTGCATTTTAGTGATTGCAACCCCAGAGCCAAAAGCAGCATTAGGACCCTTTGTTTCAGTGTTTCAGGCATGTGAATAGTAACTAAATGCTAAAGGGTTTGTGAGAGCTAAAGACCAGTTGGATAAAGACATATCAATACAATTAGGATAATGAAGATTTAAACCAAGTGCAAAAGCAAGTTTTATAAATGTTTACCATTAAGTGATGGGTCGATATTATGAGGTGTTCCCAAGGTACAGAGCTGGCTGGGTATCCTACAAATTAGTAATTGTAGCTCAAATTACTGAGATCATAATCGATTCTGTTCAGTTAGTTTGGTAGTGTATAATGTTATGTTTAATAGGTGTACTTTTCCATTCATTTATAAGGACAATGACTACAGTGCTTTCTACATTTAGTTGGTAAGTTCCCTCTTTAATCCTGATTTATTGTGCTTGTGTGCAGTGTCAGTCCCCACAGAGGTTTCTAACATTTCGTCTTGTCCTCGGGCCAGTGGACCGCAGTACTCTGGCACTGCTCCACAACTTCATCTGCTAAGGAGACGCACAAATAAACTAGGGTCTAACAAGGAACTCAAGAGCGAAATGAATGCAGAAGAAATGTAGAGAAATTAACTAATTTGCAAATGGAAAATCTCAGCCATCTCAGACCAGACCAATACATTAAAGCAAAGGTGAGGACATATGGTGAATATTAACAACAAAAGAGCAAAATAACTGAATGTAATTTTTGATGTCATTTATACAACATTATTGTCCTGTGTGTCTATTTGTTTTACTTCTAATTACTTGTTTCTAAATCTTTATTAGTCCTTTATCTTGAATAGCCAATTGCATCTTTGACTTCACCTTCACAAAAATTGTGCATATTCTTGTTACACCTACCAACATTTTGTAGTAAAATTAAAAATGGTTTAGGATATTATTGTTCAAGTATGTTCTTGCATCCATTCAAAGTATGTAGTGATGAGACGTACGGCAGTTTGACAATAATAGGAGAACAGAATAGATGTTCACGCTAGAAATTAAATTTATGCATAATTTATACAGACAAATTGTGAATAATGTCACCTTTACACATGTGGTCCAGATGCTCCATGCTTCAAGGCTACAAATTGAGACGTATTGTCCACCCATGTTACACTACAACTGCCTTAGGACTGCCAAGAAGAAGTGTATGTCTTGATCAGAAGTAACAGCTAAGCAGACCAAAACACTGCATCACCTTGGCACAGAAAACCACCCACCCGTGGAGAGGAGCTCCAAAAAAGGAAAAAAAAAAAAAAAACTTCTCTGAAACTGCAGTGTCAGCTTTGAAACAATACTCCAGAGAAGCACTTTATACCTGCTACTCAGGAACTGCCCACTTTAAGATATGCTGCTATACGCACACTGTAACAGGATAATGCAGGCTTAAAAGCATAAGGATGCTTTATAAGGATGTATGGGTGGTATATTGTTGATGATGGTGTCTATTTGTTTTCATTGTAGGCATCTTATATATAGAGAGAGACATACCAGGGGTGATGTCTTGCACCACGATAGGAGTGCTGGAGGACAGGGTGAGGCCGTGCGAGCAGAAGCCTGGGTCTCTCTGGATCTGGATGCTAAAGCGAAAGCCATAACTTCTCTGTTCTGGAACACTGGAGTGGGACGTCTTTTCTTCTGACGTACTCCTGTCTCTGCAAAAATTATATAGGAGACTATGTAGTATGGGTTCACAACAGGGCTGCACTGTTATGGGGAAAAAAGCTATTCTATTCTAAAGAGCACTGCAATTAGATATGCAATTTATTTTTATATTTAGTTATTTTATGTATTTCATTGTATGTTATATCATATATTTATGGATTTTATGAAATTTCATAATTTTGATTGTCTGACAAAAAAAAAGAGTATTGTATATACATACACTGCAAATCAGAGTGCCTCTGCAATTCTTCTTTTGTCTCCACAAGAACCCAAGTCCGATTAGGATCATTTTTTGAAAGTTTTGACCACTTTTTCAAGTTAAGTGAAATGAATGTTGTTGTTTTTTTAAGTCACAATATTTTGTTAGCAAAATGATTAAATTATTGCAATGAATTCCATAAAACACAAAAAATATGATATGACATAAAATAAATATATATCTATCCAATATATTGATCCAATCCAAAATTTGAGGTATAAGTGACAAGACAAATTGGGAATCAGAGGTCAAAAACTACATTGCATATAGGGCTGGGCAACATGGAGATATGTTACTTTGGTGATATTGTCAAGATTGTGAAAAATTTTATGCAGCATTCTGCTCAAACACAGACACCTTTCCCCACCCATTCCTCTATTGCTCAGCCACCCTAAGTCTCTGAGTGAATAACAGGGGGAAATAACCAATCACAGTGAAGTATGAACTCTCAAGCAGATGACTTAAACACACTTAAAGGTACACTGCATAACTTTTTGGTTAGGGGTCCATCATCTATTTGTTTCTATGGATATGTCATTGCTCTGCCTGGAATGTTCTGCTGTATGATATTAAACAGCTCTGCCTTACAATTATTTAATTACGGGAGGATTTATAGCTCAAAAATACATAGAAAAACAGGCATTCTGACAGTGAGTGGGGTTCACAGATCTGACCTGTCACTTGATCCACCCGAAAAGTTACACAATGCACCATTAAAGCCATTCTAAAGATACTAGACGTCAAGGAAATGTCTGTATAACACCCGTAATGTTAATTACAAACACATAATAGCATAATGTGAAAACATGAACCAACATCGACACATAATAAAATTAAAATTGTAGCTCCAAGATTTTTTGTTCTATATCCCCCACTCCTAACTCCATAGTTATTTATGAATGCACACACCAACAATACACCAATTTCAACACACAAAAGCTAAACTAAAAAATTCCATGAAGTAAAGCACTTATATTACCTGCCCGCAGAGTGAGACCTGCTCCCAAGATCTCTGGAGCGTCTGAGCCATCGTCCCACCACCTGCTCCACTCGACTGGTGCGACGTGATGGGGACCTGCTCCTGTCCTGCTCTTCCATTTACCTGTATCCACAAATACAGCACAAACACACAAATAATAATAAACATGTGAATACAGCAAATATTGAAGTGATCACAAAGAGAGTGGGACTTGGGGGTTATCCAATATGAGCTGGAGAGAAACATGATGTCATTCGTGGCCACATTGCTGCTAATAGGCTCTTAGCCAAAGTGATGAGCCAATGGTCTGTGTTTGGAGACTGAGTTGATCAAACGTCAATATCGATACTTCATAATTATCAAGAAACTGCTGGGGTTTTGTTTTTGGAGGTGTGGCCTGTGTGTAATAAACCCGGTATGGAGTAACAAAGAATATACTAAATCCTATACAATAAAAATATACAAGACTTAAGTAATAAGTAATAAGTACTTGGTAAGTTATAACTGGATAATTGCTTACAAAAACAAGGGTGATATTTGTGCATTTTCTGATTCAAACTTTCTTTCAAAAATGGTGGAAAAGAGAAATCTAGGCCTTTCCCTGCATCTGAAATTATGAAATCATCATTGTAACCAACAGATGCAGTACAATTTTTGCTTACTCCATGAAATGTTAAATGTTTTAAATGTAAAATGAATGTAATTTAATAAGTATCTTCTCAGAATTTATCTATATTTAAAGCTTTGGGTTGCAGATGGGGCTGAACTGTCATCACGTTTGATTAATCCAGATTTCTGATAGTCATCCACATCAAACTTAAATTTCCAACTCAAAATCAGTGCCATATAACGTAAAAAAGTCACATTTCTTCCCCCAAAGTCAATCTCTTCTTTTACTAAAAGGAAATTGCCTGTAGACTTTAACATAATTAAAAAGCCCTAGTTGTAGAAATATTGAAAAAATGTCTACAGCAAGCACAATTAAATGAATGAATGAGACATGAGAAAGTTGAATGGACATAATAATAAGGAAAAATGTGTTTGTACAGAGGCTGTTGTAATGTGAGAGAGAATGATGTCAGCTCTGTCCCAAAGAGCAGCTGCAGGAAGGGATCTCCCACACACACATTAGCTCCATTAGCATTAGCACCATCCATTATTACAGGAAACAACATGAGCAAGTGCTTACTACTAACACGGGGATAACAAAGTTTATTTATGTATTTATTTTTTACTATTTATAGAAATTATTTTTTCATAAATTTTGTTAAAAAAAGTGATCAATTACATTTTCCTAGATACAGAGAAAACACCAGGCCCCTTCTCATTTCATGGCACATTCAGTCACCAGAATACAATGCCACAGTGTTGTGTCTGTGTGTAAAACAGTTTTGTATGTCTGATATGATGACCTTGTGTCACAGGCAAAATATTACCCTCATGACTACGTGAAGTCATGCACGATGTGTCAGTACTTTTTGAATGGATTATCCTCTCATAGGTGCAGGACCCCCCACCAGAAAAGTTACATATCTTATCTTTAAGTTGAGAGAATATAATATGAAAACAGTGATTGTCTGTGGTAATCTGAGAGGCGTAAGTGCGATGTGTCCCGGGTGATGGACGTGTTGAGTGACAGAGTGGAGCAGGGAGGTCAGTCTCTGGGGGGGTCTCTACTAATAAGCACATTATCCATCTGTCTGCTCTGCTCTTCCTTGTCTCTTTCTCTCGATTTGGTTCCTCCTATCTCCCTCTATCTCTTCTGTATCACAAGTCTCAAGTTACAAAGACACAGAGCACACACTGTACAGTAAAATAATGCAGAGGTCAAGATTTAAAAGCAATGCCAACCCCAGTGCATCTTAAGAAAACACCAAGGAGCAACAAGATCATGAGCTAGTGAAAGCTTTTACCACACAACCAAATCTACAGTGAACTGAGATAACATCATTAGCCACTTTAACAGTTCACAATGGAACTTTTTGCCGGAGGGTTTGCCACCTACTTATCTCCATGGAGATAATCAATAGAATAATATATCGGTAGTAAATGCACAATAATATTTTAAACTTAATTGTAGAGACCATTAGCCATAGGGGACAATATACGGATATACTTAACTTTATAGAAACAAGGTTTATTCATGTGCTTCAGAGAGATAAAAGTTAGCGCCATTGCTACAGCAATTAACAATTCAAAATAAAATATTCTACCTACTGCATCATGAAAAAATGCCACACTTAAACAGGAAGCTGAAACTCATGAACACAGTCTCTAGTCTTGGTTGGACTGGTTTCAAAGATAATTTATTGTAGAAAAAGAAGATACATTTGTCAATGGGCCAAGTAATCCTATACACAAAATATTTACTTTGAAATATTAAGTAAAGATTTGATCCTGAAGGTACTGAATTTAAGTAATTAAACTTGTTATTTTTACTTGCTTACATTATATTTTACTTGCTATAGTCAAGTACTTGTGTGTCTTAAAAGAGTGTGTTGTAAAATGCACAAATATTCATAGATAGATTTGAAATGTTTCATATCACACAGTTGGATTAGGACCGTGACACAGCAATAATCCCGTCTAATCTCAAACATCCTCTCCTTCATGTAAGAACCTCTGATAGACAACAGTGCAGTGGGTGGTGTGATCTCAAACTCGGAGCTAAAAACACAAGCCATTCTGCATTTCCTCTTTTGCCACCACAGCATTTGAGATAAGAGTGCACACAGGAGATGTCGGCAGATTTTTTCTAAACATGTAACTTTATACAGGGCTGGGAATGTTAGACTTTGCTGTTGAACTAATCACAAGTTCATATTTCTCTGTGCACGCATCTTCCTCTTTCACTTGTGGCTGTCTGACCCATTGGTTCACCTACAGCTTTTAACATGAGCACAGCTACTGACCATTTCAATGTATTTGGAGTAAATTATATACTGCTATACTGCTAATTTTATACAATTATTTTAAAGAAATTGTGTGACTTGAAGATATTGGTATGCGTGTATTTATTTGTAAACTGATCCTCCATTTTTTCTTTTTGTTGATTAGGATTGGAACAGTTACTCACAATCAGTGTAAGTAGTCAAAATGATCATGATCAGATTTTCATAATTGTTATAGTTATTCTACACCTAAACTAAACAAACTCTTAAAGCACATACCAATGGACCCTTTACAGCAAAGACAGTGACACCATTAAATCAAAATGTCAAAAAAGAATAATCTATTTCTGATTTCCACCAGTATTACAGTCACCATATTTCAAACTTCATTTGTTAAAAAGTAATAAAAAAGCTTGTTTGACAAAAAACAAAAACAAAAAAATGAACTAGTCAATTATTCTAAAATATGGTTGTGTGAACAGTTAGTATTACGTAAAATAGGTGATGAAATGTAACACTTAATTGTAAAGATCTATACGTACAAAAAGAAATGTTGGTTCATTCATGTCATGATTCATGCACTTAATGATGATTTGTTCAGTGTTCACATTTGTCTAAGGTTTGAGAAAATATGCTGTATGCTGATATTGGGTGGCAGGATGGCATGGCGGTTTCCTGTGTAGAGTTTGCATTTACCATAGATTCCAAGTAAAATTGATATGCAGATGCTAAATAATAAAACTAGCAAAACTATTTACTATTTTGAACCAGTTTTAGAATAAGGCCACATAATAATATTAAAGAAACTACTATAACATCATAATATTATAGAAAGTACTACATAGTCATATTAAAGTAGCTACTATTGCTGACCATTACTTTTTCATTATCATTGTGGAGTCAAATTGATATCATACTGAGTAGAGACCTTTTTCCTTACAATAGAAATCAAGTTTGAAATTTTAGCAGACTCTACTCCACTCTGAGGCCAAATTTAATCTTGCTAATCTGGGCATGCCTACCTATTCCATTTACAGTCTATTGCATGGTGCATAAGGAGCAGAGCCAAATGACCATACGATTGATTGCCTTGTCACAGCATAAGGGACTGGGAGCAGCCAAAAAAAGAAATGATTCAATACCCCCTCTCTATCCAAAATCACTGATCTATCTATGTGGTATTTTCTTCGTCTCACTCACACTGGATGACAAATATGTCCTAAAAGTAATGACCACCAGGCAAAAGGCAGGGCTAAAGATGCTGATAAAAGAACTGCGATGTTATCAAAGCACCCCATTAGCAGTGACCTGATGGCTATTAACTCTACACCACTAGACCCCATACATCTAATGAAAAAGTCAACAAGGGACTGCACGCCAACAACATAAGTTATATCTACTGTATATAACCCTAGTATACATTTTAATGCAGTGGCTGGAGCTGGACTCAAAACAAATGAAGCAATGGCCATGTGCTTAGTCAGCTGTACCGATCCCCTGCACTGCTTTCTGGAGAGCTACATTCATTCATTTCTGTCTCTTTTCCATTGTATTGTACTGTCTGCAGCTACAGTAAGTCAATTACGGTGTATTTATGTAATTTCAGAGTCTGCAAACAAATTATTGGCTTGTATTGTGATCCCTATAAACAATATGAACAATGTGTGTAACTGAACATAATGAGACAGGTCTTATGTGCTTATGGATCGCTGCATCATAAACTAAATCTGTTTATTGAGTCACAGTAGCTGCAGAGATCTGTGATAGCCAAGCCTGCAACAACTTGATGTTTTATTTAAGCTGGGGACACTCAGTTATACTAACAAATGAAATCATGATTATTTGAAACAACTGTTAATGTGTGTTTTGGCATTCATGTTTTAAATCACTCAGGATTAGATGGGTACCTCTGTGGGGCAGAATGAAGACTTATATCATCATCATCAACAGAAATCACTTAATTGTTGTTTATTATTAGACTGAATTCTACAAAACAAAAAATAAGTGGTTGGCTCAATCAGTGCATAAAAAGAGTTGATAGTTTACTGTAGACTGTATAATAACAACCAATTACTAGTGAACTAACTATTCTTCGAGAACTGATCCATAACAATTGGAGTTACATTTTATACAAGTTTTACTAAACATGTCTCTTGTTATTATTTACCGAACTGCCAAAACACATTAATAGTTTGTAAAACTTGTTCAGTGACGATGGCAAAATCACTTGTTGGATTTTGATCATTTAAATGCTGTTTATTTGTCCTTCATTTTGTGTTGATATTTCTTGCTGTGTTTTGCTTTTTACTGTTATGGCATGTCTGTCAGGGGCAGTGTAGATCTTCTGGTGCTACTTTATGCAGGTGTAAGACTCGAGAACAAGTAGTCTTTAAGTGTGAATGTGATTGACCTTTCACCACATCTGTCCTCTCAGCAAAAACCTACACCGTCTTCAGTGTTTAAATGTCACTGTGTATTTTGAATTACTCCAGATTACTAACTTGGGTCAAAATGTTATTTAATAAATGTAGTTTTCTTTTGGAGAAACTTAAAATACAGATAAAAGCATATAGTATTTCTTTTAAAAATTGGTAGCTATACTGAGTGACTGAGAATTAAGCGACTCCTACTTCTCCTACTTCCATATTAGGGGAGATTCAATCATCTCTAATCATTAATGAAAACTGCTTGGCAAATGGTATGTAGCACAGGCAGACTTTGAAGGAAGACATTTGGCTATGGCAGTTCAGGAAGTGTTCAGGAAATGAATATTGAAAACAATTTAATAAGCTTTGCTATTTTTTTTTTAAATAAGACAAACTATAATCAAATCAAAAAGAGAGACTAACTATTCAATATGAGGGAAAAACAGACATCATATCTCCCATCTCCTTTCAAAATGCAACTTTCTTCACCTAGGCCACAGAAAAACTACATTTGTGCAATTGTGCTTTGATAATTGTCCCACATCATCTTACTCTTACAATGTTTATTAACAGAGTGTTACTTACTTATCTCTGAACTAAGCAGATTCTACATTTGGTTTCCAAGATTATTTCAAACCATTACTTTCTTGTAAGTCTTTGTGTGTGAATGTATCTGGAAACACAGACACAGGTTAATGGGATTATGTGAGAGTCTGGAGCAAGTGAGAGAGTGATGGGTGTGGGGGGTGGAGAGTGCGTCACACCCTGAGCCAGATTAGGCCTCACCTCTCTCCTCTGTCCAGGGCATCAGACACACTCTATGTCTGTCTGAAGGCTTAGTTAAGAAGAGCAACGCTTGATTCAATTATTCCTTATGGCCTCTGGAGAGCAGAGGTAGGAAAAGTGGACATTTTCAAAGCATTTCATTCAACTTGCTAGAATAGTTATGAAATTGAGTCAGAAATACTACTAATATAAAGTATATTAGGAAAAATAATAACTGAATTGTGTGTACATGTTCATTTATGTATAGACTATGAAGTTCCTGTTTATAGGCACCATTTTGAGCACTTTTCAATGATTAAAAGATACATTTTGTTTTGAATTGATAATTGCTATGACAACAGTGGAATCTCTTCATCAATCAATCTGAAACCCATGGATAAAATATACAATAAAATCAAAATAATGTTGGTTTTAGCATTTGACATTTATTTCTCGCTAACATGAACCAAAACAATGTAGATGATGAAGCTCTGAATTTCTGGGATGCCCATTAATCATAGACTCCATCCTCTACTATATGTTACAAAGACTGAGACTCACCCGCCTAAGGCCCCAAGTGTCAGGGCTCCATAAAGACCAGGTTACTGTCCCGCTCCACTCTCCCTCTATCCATCGTCCAGCTGAAGATAGTCAAAGGGGGCAATCTTCATCTGAAAAGAAAAAAATATATATATTACTATTAATTTTTTAGTTTAAAGTGGACATTGTAAACATCCAGGAGTATTAATAAGAAAACGAGAATATAAGACATTTTTAAATAAACTGTAGTGAAAACTTTCCACACAATCACTAAAATCAATATCAGCACCAGTATCTTGTCCATCCCTACCAAATCCATGTTCCAATGTTTTCAATCTGATTGGTTTGTGAACTTACAAACTTACAGAATTCATTTTACTCTACAGTACCTATGAATTGTAACTTTCATTTGATTGTACTTAATCTTGTAGAACTTCTCAGAGAGTTTGACTAACAAGATAAGAGTAAAAACAAGTACAATGGAGATCACAGAAGATGGAGAGAGGTTTGAGAGTCCTGCTGTGGTGTGGTTCTGGTGCTGCAGACACACACTTACCGTGGCTTTTCTCCAAACACCATTCATTATTCAGGAGGCTCCTAAAGCCCAGTGAAAAGAGATGCTCCAGCTGTACTCCTCTTTCCTGACACACACCTTCTCACCTCAGAGGATTTCCTGTTTCAATAATAAATACGGTAACACATACATTTGGCCCAGCTGCTTCTTTGAATGCCTCTGTTGTCCTGGGTCATTAAGACTTTTTCCATAGATATCTCCCATTATCATTTTGGTTCATGTGGTTTCACGTGAAATCTTATAAGAAGGATGGTGTCCCCACCTAATACTAAACAGAAAAACAACAGGTACACAAATGTTGTAGCTGTAGTTCTTATTCCTATACATTATTTAGTAATGGGACACACCATATTTTTTTTATTGAAGATGTTAGTTTTAATTATTAATTGAATTATTTATTCCTACTTTCACTCCCCCAGGCCATTACTTGGTCTATGTAATGTTGGCATGATACTTTGTTGTTTTAGACAAATGGGGGAAAATGCCAGGAGGAAAGCCACCCTTCTTGCTGTGAGGCAAGCCACCATGCCATCTGTCTATTAGTTTTATATTGCACTTTTCCAGATGCTCTAAATCTATAGCAAAGGAGAAATATCTTACCTATTCTAACAGTCAACTCGACAAAAATCCCTCCTTTGTTATGGATACCACCTGGACGACTAAGGGATTACTCAAACATGCTCTAAGTTACATTTTTCACATTTTTTTATGTAAAGTTTCATAGGACTTTCGCATTGAGATACATGGTTAAGTGCAGCATTTATAGATGTTCCCTTACAAATAAACATGTCACTAGAACACTGGTTAATGATCACGATCTGAGAGAGTAATATCAATCCCTATATTGTAGAATTTATATTCTAATTGTATTTATGACATGACAAGTGAACATGACCTATTCTCTTCTATTTGCCTGTATTTGATTGTCTTGTCTTCTATGGGAGAAGTGGGTAAAGTGCTGTAAGCATTAATAATGTATCTCCATAATGTAGCGCTGTCACTCTGCTGCCTGGGGAAGCCACGTCGACAAGAAGAAGAAGAAGAGAGGGAAAACATGAGCTTGCAGAGGGATGAAACATGAGAAAGACAAAGAGAGTGATACCATGAGAGATTTAGACCAGGTGAATACGAGGGAGGGGTGGAGGGACAAAGTAGTCTAGGGCTGAGTGATATGGCAATAAAGGTACTCACTATTTGTTTCCTTGTATTGACTGAGTATGGTTTTCAGGTTTGTTTCCTTTTTACCACTGGCACAGTGCTATAATTCTAAATTATGGATAATATCAAACTTGATACTAAAGGAAAAGGTACATGATAGTAAAAAAAACACAACATTTTTAGACAACATCATTTTAAAATACTAAAATAATAGTAGTTTTATTTTTCATGCCATGTGGTTCTATATTAGCTCATTATATTGATTATGATCCATATAAGATCCTTCAAAAAATATCAGTTTTGTTCAATTTAGTATATATTTATGTTCAGCATTGATATTTGAATATATGTGTATCTAGTTTCAATACTATACAGGAGTATAGTAGGAGTACCAGATACTTGGTATCTGGTACTCCTACTTAAAACAGACATTTAACTCAATTTTGTATTCATTCAAAATCTGACCTCTTCTCCACATACCATGCTTTTACTGCCACAGGACTGGCTGATAGACAGTGTTGATTTAAAAGTCTCAAGCTTATCATTGCTGATATCATTATAAGGGCACAGCCCTCTTCACATTGCTTGTACAGTGGCATAGTAGTCTGAATGTGTTATGCTGCTTTCCTCTACTGAGCAGGGTCCTTTTGGAAAGTCCAACAGTGAAGTTGGCTTCCACTCAGAAAATGCATTTAGGTTTGAGCGCTTAAATCAATAAACTAAATCTGTCTTTATGGCAAACATGAAAATAGCCAGTGATGAGGTAAAGGGCACTGTTCTGCAGCAACTAATGTGGGGGTCAAGTGATGTGGTCATGTGGTTTCGGTAAAGCTATATGTTTTCAAATACAATCTTCTTTAGTGTGACAGGTGATGACGTATTACTTATGTCCTTAAGGTCTAGAAGTAGATCTAGAAGAAGTCTATTTACTCTTTTTATGCTATTTTAACATAACTTTGAACACTGCTATAGAGACTTGACAAATATGCAATCCATAATTAACTGTTATAGCTTGAAGTTATAGAAGTAGTTATGAATAACTGATGATTCTTTTAGAAACTTTTACAAAATGTCTTTTTTATTGCCATTGTGTCAAGTTTTTAGATTCTCTACATTTGTTTCTCATTCCAAACAATCACAACATCCATAAATGTTCTTCAATATACTTCATATCTCAACAGCCCTCAGCACAATATGCAGTACTATTGTAATTCCCAATTGTGTCCTAAGAACTATCATCATTATTTCTGCCTCGTGTTATCACACAAGCAGGCTACATTTACACTCTTGGTTTGATCCTGGTTTAGTCCTGGTTTGAGCCAAATTTAGTCATGATGTGGTTCTGGTTTGGTCCTGTTCTAGTCCTGGTTTAGTCCTAGTTAAGTCCTGATTTAGCCCTGGTTGAATCCTGGTGGACTTCTAGTTTAGTTCAGGTTTAGTCACAGTTTTGTTCCAAATTTGGTGTGGTGTAAATTCAAGTGTGAATGTAGAGAAAAGCAAAATGCATATGCCCAAAGACTTAACTACATCTAGATATACAAAAACAATAAAATTATAAAAAATAAATGATTATTCCTTATATTTAACATTTGTAGAATGGCTTGATTTGGATAAGAAATGTGTCATTTGATCAAAACTTTTACAAACCATACCACGCATACTATATACAAACCAATACAAAACCAACAGACATACAGCACTGGCAGAAGCTCATTACCTTCTCTCCTTGCCCTCATTGTGCAAAGATGTTGTTACTTTGAAATTCATGAGCGCAAACTAAACTTCTAATGCATGAAAAAACTTGACAGAAATAACCATCAAAACTGCAACTACTAAAAATAACTTCACAAATGAGCAACGCCTGAAGGAGGGGAACTGAGACGACCTGATATTTCGTGTCTGCCAGAGCACACTGTGTCTTCATATCTATACTCACAAATATAACAGTACGAAAAATATAGTAGGCTATTTATCATCTTCAGTCTTGAATAAGCTTAGCCTTTTTTTAACCTGATGAGAGAGACAGGAAGCAGCGTGATGCAGCAAAACCTCCAGAGCATCTCTTACTGTAAAGTGCCTCTAGTACTACTGTGTGTACGTGTGAATGCTTGTATATTTATGAGAGAAAAAATGGGGCATGTTGCAGTAATGTATTTGCATGGAGAGGCTAACAGTGTTATATCTCTGCAATATGGGAAAGGATGAAAATAGTATCCATACTAACTAGTAACTACTATTACTAATAACACTACTCTATGCAATAAAGATCATCAGCCCAAGATCTAATTCATTCATTTATTAATAGCTTCTACTTTAATGCTTACAATCACACAATTCCATGTTCTTCATTGTAACAGCCTATTTGTTGGAATCTATTAGGCTATTATAGTATCACAAGCAATATCAGTAAACAAATGCTCAATGTGTGGTGTGCACCTTTAAAACCCATGGCTATGCTTAAAGGTTCTATTATAATGTGTATAATGTTGTTACCTCCTCAAAGCATGCTTGAAGTTGTGTTTTGTTTCATTCACATGTTTAAGTAATGCTTTATTATTAGTCTGTCTGCTTCTCGAAAGCTCAAAATACTTTGTTCCTTGTGATGTCATGTAGTGGTAGTTCTCAAGTTAACAGCTGTCTTTTACCTTTAGTTCAGTAGAGATTACATTTCCAGCTCTGAAATAATCCAAATGATTCTAGTGAAGGTGTATGGAGTTTAAAAACACAGTTGAGCACTTTCTGTATTACCACATGACATCACAAGGTGGAACAGAGTGTTTTCCATTTCCATTTCCACTCAGACCAAATATGGAGTGTTTGTTTGTTAAATATGTATATGTGTAAATGAAACAAAACACAGCTCCAGGTCTGTTTGTGATGAGGAAACAGCATCATAAATAGATCAGAAGTAAAACAAGCCCTTTAAAATTCCTCTAGGGTCAATCTGCCTCCCACAGTGCCTTAAACTTGAATGGGTAACAACATATACAATATATAAGCAAATATATGTCTCCTTTTTCGTGTACCAACTTTTTCTACTAAAAATTCTGTCACTGGAGCGATTTTTTATTTGGCATTTAATTTATTATAAAAATCCTCAGAGTAGTTTTTATGTAACTGCATAATATAGCTTGATTTTTAAAAATATATATCTATATATCTGTAGCCTACTACTTCATCCCATTCCCGTGGTCCAATGTTGGCCTGGGTCCCATAACAAGTTTAGCTTTTTAGATCTAGCCTATACAAAAATGCCTTGTCTACTTACATCTTTTCGGATGATTACTGTAAGAGTTATTTTGTGTAAGGAGCCAATTAAGCTGGATAAAGTGATTGAGAGAAAAATCTATTTTTGGCACGGGACGTCTGCTTGTTATTCAGCTTAGAGCCTTGTGTAGTTGAACATGTACACCGGGGTGCAAAGTCCTTACCTCACAGTGGGTTCACTCTACTAATCCCCCCTCGAGCGCAGGGCGACGTCCAACACCCAAACGGTCCGATTAAAAAGGAACAACTTCTACCGCACCTTCTTCAAAAAACAGACACGTGAAAAGTCTCTAGTCCATGTAGTACGTTCACCTGATTGAAATACCGTAACGCGTAATCGGTTTCGCTATTTAGTCGAGGCAGGTCTTGGAGCAGGTGTGAGCGCGCAGGAGCGAGGATTTAAACCAATGTAATCCTCTCCTCCTTGTCAGTCTGCGTATCTCTCTCGGATACACACACGTCCATTGAGCCTGGCGGAGTTTGGTAGTAATGGCGCGGTCCACTGGAGAAAACAAACAAGAAAAAAATGCCGCGAGTGCATGTTTACGCACCTGCGCTTATCCCCCGCTGCACTGTCCACGTTATTTGCCCAGGCATGTTGAATTACATGAATTTTATCAGGAGGCGATGACAGGATAAAGTGAGCCTGAAAAGTCTCAATGGAGTGAGAGGGAGGGGATGGGACATGCATGAGTAGGACCAGTAGGTAAAGGTACAGTGTAATTAGATTGTGCTCTGTCGTCCTCTAGTGGTGCTATTCTGGTATAACACAAAATCCCAAGAGAGTTTAATTTGCTGCGTTGCAGTTTATAGCCAAGTACCATTTGAAAATACCGAAATATATGTAGGCCAGTATATATAGTAGCATTAAAGGAACCATTTTGTATGCATTGAAGAGAGAAAGAAAGATCAGAAATTTCCACAACAATTTCAAATAAAAACATTATGCAATACATTTATCTTACATTATTTACATTGGTAGCACAAGAACAATTATTTTGTCTTAACTGATTTCCTTTTCCCAGAGTTTAGAATAAAAATAGATGCCAATATACAACCCTGAATGCCAGCACACCCAAAAAGTCGTTTTCTATGTAAAACTCAGTTCTTATAGAATGCATGTGGCACCAATGAAAAAGTGGGCCATTCTCTAAATAAGTGGGATGAGGGACAGGGGCCTAAATGACTGTGCAGGACAACTAAATGACGGGCAGGTGGTCACCCTTTCATTCCTTGTTTTTAACATTTTTAATCTACTTCAAACTGGAGCATGTATGCTTGATTTTAAATATACCATGGACAAAATCATAATTAATGGCACAGATCTGAAAACCCAGACTTCAAAAACAGCCCTTTAACTATTCAACCACACAAAGAAAGTCTCCCAGTGTTTTCTTCATGCATGCAACAGAATATAACATCAAGGCACCACTGCCATGAATTATACATCAGAGGAGCAAAGTTTTAAAAATTAGAAAATATATATATTTACAAAACTTAGATTTGGAAAAATGTGTTTTATGTGTTTTTCAAACCATATACAGGTTATTTTAATTTAGAGTAGCCTACAGCCAAACACCAATACATTATAACAGTTGTTCCCAAAGTCTGTAAGCCCCCCTATTTATCTGATGATTGTACAGGGCCCCCCAGTAACAATGCATACTCAATTCACATTAACAATATATAATGTTTTGCTCTCAAATCTGCATGATAACAGTATGTACCATATGGTCTAAATGCTGATTTAGTAGTAAATGAAGCAAATAAATGATGTAATGTTAATTTAAAACTCAGTTATCTTCTATGCTTGTTGTGTGGAAGACCTTTGGGGGCTCTCTTGCTGTGCCTGTGAGGTCACTCAGGGGGCCCGGACCCCGTTTTGGGAATCACTGGACTACAGGGTAACTTTCTTTCTCCCTAAATTCACAAGTTTTGGTTCATAGCTTCTCAGTACTCTGATCAAATTGCACAAAAACATGGAGAGCTTGATTACTTTCTCAACAAACACTGGCACCTCTATACATCAAAGGATGAGGACTTCAACCTGGATGTTCTGCTCTGCCCCACACCAGCAGGGGGTGTTCAGGAGCCACAGGAAACCCACATAGTGTCTCCTACCATTAGCATGCCTCAAACTCTGAGGAAAGAAGTTTGGTCTAGGAACTTACCCCCCTGTAGGACAGCACTCTAGTCAGGGCGCTGTGTGAAAAGTTGGAGAGGACAAGGGCCAAGCAGATCAGGTCCAAATAAGCAATTTTTTGGACCACAAGCTTAACACTCAGCAGAGGATTGGCAAACTACAGGACTTGGAGTTGCAAAAACTCACTGATACTCTTCAGAAGAAGAACAAGCGACTACAAGACTAAGTCAAAGCATATAAGGAGATCCGGTTCCTGTATAATTCTATGGTACAGTAAAATGGGCAACTAAAACAAGAGCTTGCCAACTCCATAAAAGTCACTAACGGAACACCAAAAAAGATGAATGAAAAAGACTTGCCATTGAAGGAACTCAAAGCTACTCATCTGAAGAAAGAAAAAGAGCTGGAAAGTCATGTTAGTGTGTACAAGGAGATAAGATACTATCTCTATAACAATACAGTGAGAGACAATGTCCAGCTCAAACAAGAGCTGGCCAACAAAAGTAAAGTCCATGAGAAGATAAAAGAAAAACTTCAAGCACCTGTAATGGACACTCAAACCACCTGTATTGATGTTGGTGGAGATGTAACCAACAAAGAAAATGAGAAACTGTCCAGAAAGCTGGAGGAGCTGTCCTCTGAACTCTTCTCAGCACGAGAGGACCTGCGTCTCCTGGAGCACATCCACCCACCGACCCAAAAGGCGCAAATATGGAGGAGCAGAGGAGAGCCCCAGGCGTCAACAGCACCATTACCCTTTGCACTTGCATTATTAAACATCTGAACAAAAAAAACAAAAAACAAACAAACAAACAAACAAAAAAACAAAAAAAAAAAACAGTGTGTGCATTGACCTTTTATTTAGTATTTAGTTATGTACTAATCATTCATGTTTGGAGAGAAAAAGTGTGGCCTTTGTGTCCCAAAGCATAACAGGGGGACTGGCCAGGTAGAGTCAGGTCATCTGAGTCCTGCAACCTGGGGCATCACAGCAGCAATGCACATTCTGCAATTTTCAGTTGGTTAAAATCCCATGATCTGATATTTAAAACTGAAAAAAAAAAAAAAAAGTATTTGAATGAAACATATATGCCACTTCCCTTACTCTTCCTCAAGATGGCAGTGTTGACCATTTTTCCCACTCTCCTCTGTCATCTCAGATCACTGTGCCCAAACTCCAGCATTCAGTCTTTCCTTTCTTTTATACAGTCAGTACTGATAACACCATGACTAGCCATCTGTTTCCAGCAATTTATCCTTTCTGGGAAGTTCTCCACTCCACACATGTCCACGTAATTTAACACAGATTTGTTATTATGTTTGTTTCATTTTTGCTGCTGAAATTTGAATTTCCTTCGGGATCAATAAAATAACCACTATCTGTCTATCTATCTATCCATTTATCTAATGATTTATCTAATGTTCTGTGGACCATTCTAGGCTATACAATAATATCTATATAGACAAACAGTTCCCCCAATACAAAGTTACAAAAAGCAGCTTTAAAAAGCTCCAAAATACAGAAAATGTAGTCAGTTGGTTTAGAAATTTCTTATGGTGGAACCCTCCCTGTTCACTGCTGTTTGCATGTAAGATATTACACAAAGCAGCCAAATGCTCATCTAAAATTCTGCGCATGTGCCTGGTTACCCCATGTAAAAAAAATAAAATAAATAAAAATTAAAACTTAAAGATACACTGCATAACTTTTCTGCTGGAGAGTTTAAGATCTGCTTGTATCCATTGAGATGCTATTGGTCTGCCTATAGAGGGTTACATAGTATAATAGTCATTATACTATGCTATACTAGGCTATCTTCCTCCATGGAGAGAAGGAGATGATCCCACAAGGCCAAGTTACAGGTCAGATCTGTGGAAAGGTAACTCCACTCACAGTAAAAGTACATGTTTATAATGGTATTTCTGACCAGTAAATAAGACAGCACAGGCAGGTTACGTAGTTCACCTTTAAAGCAAGAAGAGGGTGCTGGCCTGGGTTTAATTCCTGGGTCATCTCCAAAGGTCAGACTGTCGACTTCTTTCCCCTTGTAAAAACTATGACCGAATAAGAGTCCATCAAACTCTTGTCTCAAAGCCTAACTCAGTATATCCATGTGTGGCTGCCTCCCTCTCTTCCCTCTGTATATGGAGATAAAACGATCTTTCATGTTGTTTCCTCTTGTTGCATTATTTATTGCTGTGTGGCGCTTTATTAACTGGTTTCATCTCAGATTTTGCCGGGTGTTTTTTGGGAAAGCCTTTGAAATGTGCTTCTGACTCCAAACAATCGTGTATAGTCTCTCTCTCTCTCTCTCTCTCTCTCTCTCTCTCTCTCTCTTTCTCCTCCATAGTTGCCTCCTCTTGTGCAATATAAAACATAAAAAAAAAAACAAAAAAAACGTACTTTCAAAGCAAATTGAGCTATCCATAGTGTCCATAGGTGGCATAAATATGTTCTTCCTTGTTGTAACTGACATGAAAAGAAGAACAGAGAATACACTTCATTAACCTTATTAGCTTCATTAACAAAGTATGGATAAACTACTGGAGTTATTTGTGTAACCACAGATGCAGGATAAAGACTTTTTCATGTCACTGGTTGGAGGCAGTTGGTGGGAGATATTTTCAATCTTGGACACTAGATGGCAGAGCTGCTCCTGAATCAACATCACCTGTCAAGACAAATAAGAAAGGAAAAAAATCTAGACAAACTTCTAAAAATTTCTGCATTGGCTCCAAAGTATCTTGATAAGTATTGAGTTGAATTGTAATAGTCAGGGGTGGACAATTAAAATATGAAAATCTAGTATATAATTATTATAGTATATAATTGAATGAATAAATAATGAAATAAAACAAGAGAAACAGCATGGATTGTAATCTCTCAAACAATGGGTGAGGACAATTGTCATTAAACACGAAACACAATATCACCATAATAGCATAAACTGCCACATGATGAACTCACCAACTGATGTTTAGCAATGGAGCTCAACAGTTCTGGAAGAAAATTTGTCTTTCCAAAGTTAATATTAGAAAATTGAAAGCTTGCTCAATGCTCAGGGTTAATCAGCAATGTGGTAAGGACCACAAGACCTACAATTTTATTTAAAATCTGTTTCTGAAGCTTTACAAACCACTAAGATATTAAAACATTTATTCAAATCTTGCATTTTAAATGTGCTTTTTGGACTTGAAACAACTGCGTCATGAATATTATTTACCACGTAGCTGGTTAACCCCTGTGATGCATTTGAAATTTTAAAGGTCTTATGTTATGCAAAATTTATTACTTGTGAGCTTTAAGCCATGTTAGAATGTTGTTACCTCATCTAAAACATACCCAGTCGTATTTTGTTTCATTTGCATGTTTGAGTAAAACTTTATTATTGCTCTGTTCTACCTTGTGATGTTATGGAGTGGTAGTTTTCAAGTTTATCTTTTACCTTTAGTTCCGTTTTTAGCAAAAGTGTATGGAGTTTAATCATAAGGTGGAACAGAAGGTTTTCCATTTGAGAGAAGAACTCAGCCAAAATATGAAGGGATTGTGTGTTAAACATGTGTGAATGAAACAAAACACACCTGCAAGTATGTTTGTGATGAGGAAACATTATAACATAGATCAGAAAATGCCTTAATATGGGTCCTTTAATATTTGAAAAATGAATGGGAATTTTTACTTCTGGAACTAGAGCGGTCGGTTACTGTTGAGCTCCGAGGATCTTTGCATCTTTATCTGTATTTATTTGTATCTGTATTTATTTGTGTTTATCTTGTCCTCCATTAGCTGTAGAAGCACAGCTATTCTTCCTGGAGTCTTTATCAGTGATCTTCACCCCAGCCCCTCCAACCTCATGGAGAAATGGATGATCTGGTTTAAACTCGTCTTTGTTCTGTGCCAGTGCCCACAGCTCCACCACGCTTTTCCCTGGCAACCCCTAATCTCTCTGCCCAATCAGCGGAGACGTGAGGCTTTGCCATTCTCCACAGACCACTGGATCATCGGATATGGTGAAGGTGGTTTGCCAGAAAGTGAGAGACAAGAAAAACAGTCTATTAGAGTGATGTGTTTTTGGCAAGCATTGCATAACCAGTGGGTTTTGTCACATGTCTGCAGAGATATTACGGCATTAGCATAAGTTTGATCTCACATTTGTTTTGTTACCGGTATTGGTATTATCATTTTATTAATATTTTGTGGGATTGTCTTTCCACAGATGTGACCTGTAACCTGACAGATAGATTAATACCATACTGTAGAATATTCTAGGCAAAGCAATTTCCAGGAAGACAAGCAGCTGGCAGAATGTCCAAGAGAAAGGGATGCTACACTCCTCTCTTACTGTCTAGTAAAATAACTCTCTGTAATTGATTTGGTAACAGATTGTCATGAAACAAAACAAAACAAACCAACAAAAAACAACAACAAAGCATTCATCTTTACTAAAATGTTAATGAAACTTAAATAGAAAAACATGGGTTTGGAGAGAAGACCTCTTTCAAGACACCAATCCTACCCTTAGAGTGTATGCTTAAATGGACAGCTAACCCACTAGCCACTGCGTTCCAATGGGCGTGCCATGACCATATGTGACCATGGGTGCAGTTTTGGCTCTATCTATAGTCCAGTCTAGCTCCAGTTCACTTTGTATTGAAAAAAAAAAAAAAAAAAAAAGTTGCCACTGTCTCCATAACTGCTGCTGTCTTAAAATGTCTGTATTAACCTACACCATCCTGGGGTTTTTATTTCACTTTTTTGTCTGTTAATCAATTTCTATACTTAAAATGGAACTTTGCTCCAAATTTGCCCATATAACTGATTAACTCATGAGCTTAATTTGACTGGAGCCTTCTTTACACAATCTATGGTCTTACCTCACAATGGTATAACGCCAAGATGCCAACGTTCTTCTCTCAAATGTGGTACTGATTTTCTTATTTGAACTACTGCATTTTTTTTTCATGTAAATGCTATGTTGACCACATGCAACATAACAAAATAATAGCCAAACGCAATGAGGAGTAATGTACCCACTGTCCAGAGAACAGACCCTGGGTTTGAGCCCACACTTGGGTCCATCTTCAAAGTCCGCAGCTCTTTGATTCTCAGAGGGATTCTGGTCCAGCCTTAGTTTGTGTTGGGAGTCATAATAAACACACATAAACAGCCGTCTCTTTCATGTTCGGAAAAAAGCAGATACAAAGTTGGGTCCAGTGGAGTGTTGTGAGGGGAAGCAGCTGCTGATGGCACTAGGCCCTGGTATTGTCTGACTGGCTCCATGGACATGAATCCTACACAACAAGGAAAAAACATGAAACTCATAAGTCAATACGAAACTCTTGTGACTTGACTCTCATGAGCTTTAAGTCATGTCACAATGCTGTTACATCTTCAAAAATATACACAGAGTTGTGTTTTGCTTTATTTACACATGTTTGAGTAACCCTTTATTATTAGTTTGCATACAGCTCCAAAGCACAAAATGCTCTTTTCCACCTCGTCATTTTATCCTTCTGCTTTTATTCAGTAGAGATTGGAAATTCCAGAGTTGAAATAATCCAATGGGTTCAAGTGAAGGTTTATGGAGTTTGAAAACGCAATTGAGCTCTCCCTGTATCACCACATGACATCACAAGGTAGAACAAAGTGTTTTCTGTTTGAACAAAAAACACAACCTAAATATGCAGCATTTGTATGTTACATGTGTGTCTAAAACAAAACAAAACTCAAAACAAAAAAGGCATGTTTTTGATGAGGAAACAACATAGATATAACATAGCTATTAACTAAGCCAAGCATGGTGTCCCTTATTTCAAATTTCAGTAGATACAGGGGACATACCTTTGCTCTGGAAAAAGTCTATTATCACCCCTCTACCAAAGAAAACCTGTCCTAAAGAGAACAATGACTTCAGGCCAGTGGTCTTGACATTAGTGACTATGAAATAATTTGAGCGTGTTATGGTGGGGTTTCTGAGGGAGGAGGTAGCGGGTCATGTAGATCCCTATCAGTTTGCTTACTGCAGCAACAGAAGTACTGATGATGCGCTTGTAACTACTGCCCACTTAATACTGAAACACTTAGAGGATCCTTCATCATATGCCAGAATATTGTTCATGGATTTTAGCTCAGCATTTAATACAATATTACCAAGCATCCTGTTGAAGAAGCTGTTAGATCTGGGTGTTAACAGTCATATTATTAAGTGGTATTGGGCGTTCCTCACAGGAAGACAGCAACAAGTTAAGGTTAATTCAGCGCTGTCAGATATTCAGGTTGTCAGCACTGGGGCACCACAGGGCTGTGTTAGCTCACCTCTTCTTTTCACTTTGTACACCAATGCGTGCAGGAGTAAACAGGTAAACAACTATATATTTAAATTTTCTGATGACACAGCTATTCTTAGTTTACTCAGTAAAAGCACAGATGCCATCAGCTACAGGACAGAAATTGATAAAAGAAAGAAATTGATGAAGTGGTGCATTGGTGTGAGGAGCATAACCTTGTCTTAAATGTGGAAAAGACAAAGGAGATGATTTTGGATTTTTGACCCCAAATCTGTCAGGGACCACAGCCCCGTTAATATCAGGGGGAGGGACATAGAGCAGGTGACATGTTATAAGTACTTGGGTGTGTTATTTGATTCTCAGCTCCAATGGAGCCAGCAGGTACAGTCTGTCTGCTCAAGAATCAGCCAGCATCTCTACTTTTTAAGACAGCTTAGGTTACATGGAGTGGACACCAATGTAATGCTGATGTTTTACAAAGCATGCATGGAATCTATTTTACGTTATGGCATGTCAACATGGTTTGGTAACCTGTCAGTCAAACTGAAATCGCAGATTTTTACCTTGACTAAAAGAGCGGGTAAAATACGGGTGTGGCCCCAAGCTCACTTCAGCAAATTTTTGAGGAGACTGTTAGGAAGCTCGGCAGGAAGGTGATCAATGACCCAACCCATGTTCTTCACAGTCAGTTTGAGTTGATGCTGTCAGGCAGAAGGTACAGGGTCCCAAACTGTAAACTGAACAGATTCAAACATTCTTTTGTGCCACTAGCTGTTAATCTGCTAAACTCAGATAGTGCAGTTAAAAAATAATTATAAAAGGCTTAGGGAATGTGCAATTCAAATTGCACATAGGCTTAGGAAATGTACAATTAAAACGGCACAGAGGCTTAGGGAATGTGCAATAATTAATAGAATACAAGAATGCAGAGGGCTTGCCTGTTAATCACTCGTGGTCAGACTTGGTCTCATATTTACTTTGTTCTGTGGTGTTTGTTTATGTGCTGCTTTGTGTTGTGTTGTCCTGTTTTTTTGATAAAGCATGTTACCCCCTGTCCCAAGACAAATTTCTCCCATGGGAGACAATAAAGGATTATCTTATCTTATCTTAGATCAGAAAATAGCGTAATATGAGCCCTTGAAAGCTGCACTATATAACTTTTCTGTATAACCTGCTTGTCCATGGAGATGTTATTGCTCTTTGCCTGAAATGTTCCACAGTGTTATCAGTCTTGTGTTTCCTCAATTACAGGTGTTTTTGTTGCTCAGAGATACAATGTAAAACATACATGATTTTTGTGAGTGTGCTCGCCTCTCCACAGACCTGACCTGTCATGTGGCCTGGGGGCTTCAATCAGATAGAGACTTGGAGATGGACAAGTTTAATGCCATACTGTGACACATAAGCAAAGCAATAACATTTCCATGGTGACAAGCAAGTGGGGTACACTCCAACATTAAGTTCTATAATGTACCATTATGCCGACTATTTTTTTCAGTAGATCATCTTAAAATCTAAATGATTTGCTTTGAATCAACATGAAATAAGTATACTGAAGAAGACAACAACATTTTAAAATAGATCAACATTTCTTTTTTTCTTTTGTCAAAATGTAACAGAGTTTGCTTTTAACCTTGAAATTGTGTTATGAATCTATAATTACATTTTATTCTTCACACACATAGGCAGAAATGATCAACTAAATACAAAAAAAAAAAAAAATACAACCTTTGCTCATTTTGAAACACTGCAAAACAACTAAGCAATATGCACTGTTAAATGTTGC
This sequence comes from Boleophthalmus pectinirostris, assembly GCF_026225935.1. Classification (NCBI taxonomy): domain Eukaryota; kingdom Metazoa; phylum Chordata; class Actinopteri; order Gobiiformes; family Gobiidae; genus Boleophthalmus; species Boleophthalmus pectinirostris. The sequence continues at coordinate 17,445,374 of NW_026571190.1, read as the reverse complement.
ATAAAATCTAGCCTCATATCATTTTACATCGATTTTCAGCCTGTGTTCATTTAAACATGTTCACTATTTGTTGTTGCTCTCCTTTGATGCATGGTCCACTACTTCTGTGGGTCATTAGCTCCTTGTCTATGTCATTAATCTCTCATGGAGCAGATCATATTACAGTGGATCATTTCAGTAATGCCGAGGATCAAAGAACATTTCAAGAATATTCAAGTCTACAGTCCCACATTTACTTTGCTTGTTGAAAATGCTCTTCATCCATGACACTTCCATTAGTGGATTCAGTTACGTATAAGTTAGGTTAAGTATTGCACAGTGCGTTATTTTCCTTTCTCTGTTTTCATAGCTCGTTCAACCTCTTCTTGATGTGGTCTCTGCCAAGGTCTATTCCAGGGTACTGGAGAGGAGACTCCTATCGATAGTCGAACTTCGGATTCAGGAGGAGCAGTGTGGTTTTTGGCCTGGCTGCGTAACACTCAACCAGCTCTACACTCTCCATTAGGTGCCCGAGAGTTCATGTGAGTTTGCCCAACCAGTCCACATATGCTTTGTGAATCTGGCAAAGGCATTCAACCGTGTCCCTCGTGGTGTCCTGTGGGGGGGTGCTCTGGGAGTGTGGGGTCCAGGGCTCCAGCAGTAAGTCAGACCTGTTTCCGGTGCATGTTGGACTCCTCTAGGACTGCCCTTTGTCACCAGTTCTGTCACCGGTTCAGGTGCAGCCAGGGGCCACAAGGAATCCAGTTTGGGGACCACAGGATCTCAGCTCTGCTGTTTGCAGGTGATGTTGTTCTGATAGCTTCATCAAACGAGGCAGGTAAAAATGATGAATGATGCAAATCAGCTCCTCCAAATCTGAGGCCATGTTTCTTGACCAGAAAAAGGTGTCTTGCCCTCTCTGGGTGGATGGGGTGTCCCTGTCTCAAGTGGAGGAGTTCAAGTATCTTGGGGTCTTGTTCACGATTGAGGGGAGGCTGGAGCATGAGATTGACAGGTGGCAGCCTATCAGACCATTGTGGTGAAGAGGGAGCTGAGCCGAAAGGCAAAGCTCTCAATTTACTGCTCAGCCTACGTTCCTACCCTCACCTATGGTCATGAGCGTTGGGAAATGATCAAAGCAACAATGTCGCGGACACAAGTGGCTGAAATGAGTTTCGGTGGCTGGGTGCTCTCTTAGAGATAGGGTGAGGAGCTGAGTCACACGGGAGGAGCACGGAGTAGAACCGCTGCTCCTCCACATTGAGAGTAGCCAGTTGAGGTGGCTTGGGAATCTGCTCCAGATGCCACCTCGGTGCCTGAAAGTGTTCTGGGCATGTCCCACCAGGAGGAGGCCCCGGGAAAGACCCAGGACATGCTGTAGGAACTATGTCTCTGGGCTGGCCTGGGAACGCCTCAGGGTCCCCGAAAGAGCTGGAGGAAGTGTGCATGGAAAAGGAAGTCTGAGAGTAGACTGCTGCCTCCGCGACCTGGCCCCGGATAATGTAGGAAAATGGATGGATGGACAAAATAGTGAAATACATATACCATCACATAGTGCAGGTTAATACGAACATATTAAGACCAAAATGATGAGCCTCACTGAGCAAGAGTTGATGGAGCCAGAAGCGTGCCCATGCTCACTTCTTATTTGGAATGTGGCAGCTAAGGGGTTATGTCATGTCCATTTATATATAGTCTATGGTAATAAACATAGTAATGAAATATTGCATGTGTATATATTTTACATATGGTATACAAACTTGACCCTGGATTATTACACAATAGTGACTTTGAGTTTGATCATAGAAAATAAATATATAAATAACCTGAAGTTGTTACAGAAAAATATCTTGTCCATTTGTTTGTTGTAGTCTACAAAGTAAAGGGAGAAGTTTGAGAACACCTTGAAAAGCCAGAAAGCAATATATATTTATCAATGATAGTGTAACTTTCTTTTGCAGCCAATTGGCACTAAATAACGAAAACAAAGTGTCAACTGAAACAACATAAACATAATATTTTTATGTTAAATCACAAATGTGGATGCCATAGGGAGTTAAAGGTGCTCATTAAAACACTGTTGTTGATGTAAAACAGATTGAGCTCTGACCAGGTACAGTCTCTGTCTGCTAATGAATCACATTTGGATTAAACTGCCTTGTTTGATGTGTCTTCATAGACCTGGTGTTATATATGTGTTATTGGCAAATGTTGAAGCTGTTCCTTAAAGGTAAATCTGTGTAGGCACAATTAAAAGACTGAAGGAATGATTGAGGATATGATCTTACTATGTCTGCAGAGCCAGAGAACTTTACAAACTTTTTTGACTCACAAATGTACCTCTTGTTGCCTCTATGGTCTGATGTTTTTGTTTAGCGCTATTCTCTAATTTGAAAAACACAAGCAGTTTGTTGAATTTTGTATTATCAATTATTTTTGTTAGAAGTATTTAACTGCACTAGTTAGAAGTTTATTTGATTTTTTTTAGTCAGTAGATGCCCTGTTCAGGCTCACTTGGTTCAGTCTCTGGCCTTCTTCTGTCAAACCATGACTGGCACAATGTCAGCCAGCAGTAAACGGAGTTGGCCAGTCAAATTACAGATGTACTTTTAAATGAAACTAAAAGGGCAAATAACCTTAAATGCATCTCAGTGAACAGGTCCAAGGGCTGACATTGTAAAATTAAGATGACTTGAGGGCAAGTAACATTGTTCCATGCACAAATATTACCCTAGCTAAAACAGCTTTCTATCATTTTTTTGGTATTGAGAATATAGAGCTGTAACTAGGTACTCATTTTAGGGTCCAAATGTAATTTAATGCATCTCATGTTATTTAAGAGATGATAAAACAGTAGCCTTTCCCATCCTTCCTTGTGTCAGTGCTAGACTCAGTGAGTCTGCTGCAGACTGATGATGTGGCACTGATGAAAACAAACACATGCTGACCGTATGAGGAGCACTGCTCCGTGTGAGTCTGCTGTGCACATGGACAGGCCACACCCACACTGCTAATGTATCTATGGACTGAAAAAAACAGACAATCAACTCAACTTCATTAGTTGGCATGAATGAGCAGGTTGTAGTCATTTTATTGCTGCCAATCGGGGGTGCCCAGCCCCAGGAGATAAAAGTCCAGGACAAATTTTGCTTGGCCCCTGGCCTCTTGTACTTCCACATTGTCTGTCTGTGGTTAATTTGGCTGTGCTTGGAGCCTTTCAGGAGCAGTGCCATGGGTCCTGGGAGCCGAGAAGTCCGGTACAGTGGCAAGCATCCCTAAGCCTTGTTAAAGTGGATCCTGAGTAATGGAAAGTGTCCCTGCCCTGTGTGAACTCGGTCAGATCTGCCCAGAAGCTACTGCTGCCTTGTCCAGGCTGAACTTTGTAAACAGACTCACACATTACCAGTCAGTACAGCCAGGATCCACTAAAGAGAATAATCTAATTTAATCTGTAACTGGAAGCAGTGGTTAGCACTTCAACCTCTATTTTATTATATATGGGTGGGATGATTACTGGTATTAAAATGCCACGGCATCATGAGTATGGGCTCATTCATTTCACTTTTGTCTACTGTTGTCTACAACTGGGAAATTGTAAACACAGGCTTGTTTGCAATCACCACCTTAGAACTGGAAGCCAAATATATGCTACATTTGACTTCATCTCTTAACAATCTAATTACAATGTCCATGGAAAGACACACCGAGGTACAGTTAATATGAAAGTAAATGTGTATGTGTTTTCTATTTGTCCCTTAAAGGGACACCGTGTAACTTGTGTATTGGAGGGTCTGTCACCTGCTTGTCTCCATGGAGATGTGCCTAGAATGTTCCACAGTATAGCCATAACTCATGAACCTCCATGGAGACTTACAAGCCAAATTACAGTTATTTAAACCAACACATTGACATCTCCATTATACCCCCTCAAGAAAAGTTACACAGTGCACCTTTAAAAATAAGTAATCATGTACATGTTATTATTACAGATAAAGGCATATTTGACTGATTTATGTCTAAACTAGGAGCTATACAGACATAAGGATCAACAGGAAAGCTATTCAAAGGCTGCTTAAGTTGTGGTTTGGGGAGACAGCCGTGACAATACGCTGGGGGCAGGAGGAAGCGCAATGTGACCAACTATGAGAGTGTGACTAACACTTTACCAAAAGTCAGACGGATATGCTTTTGAACTCCTGTTTGGGCAGTTTTTTTTAATAGATAAAAGAGACATGTGCTTTTGTTGTCTGAGACCAGAGAAATTTAAAAAAGCAGCCATTTTGAGTCATTAGAGCTGTTTTTCATATTGGTTCCCATTGAATGAGGCACGTACAGTATTTACAGGAAGTGGTAGGGTCTATTACCTGGTAGTTTTGGGTTACTTGGAGGTAGTGCAGGTTAAAAAGACTCTGGCCTTTGATGTCCCATAGAAACAAGGTTCCACTTTGATGACTTAACCCGATCTTCTTATGTTTAATAGCAAAGTCCCAAGACACAGAGGCTTGGAACAGACTGTATTTCTGATGATGTGTCCAAAGTGCAGAGGAAACAACTATAAATCATTGGCCAGGACAAAATGTGAGCCTTCTCTTTGACAGGATTTTTATACTTTGTGCATGACTGGGTTTTCTCTGTAATGGCTATATTAAGAGGAACACGCAGTACTCATAATATCAAACAGTGTCTAATTTATGATGTTCTTGACCCTGTTCAGATCAGCTTTGAAATGTTGTACATGTGCAGTTTTTATGATGTCCCCATAGGTTTCAGTTACCATGACAACTCAAAACATGTCTTGTAACTTTGCTGTTAAAGATTGGAGGCAGGAAATTAAAGAAAAGTGAGTGATGAGTGTTGTATGGTTTAGACGATTTTGTTAAAGGAGACATGTTACGCCAATTTTTTTTCATGAGCTTTACACAATGTTATAATGGTTTTCCCCTCATTATTATTTTTGATTCATGCATATTTGAGTAATCCTGTATTGTCCTGTATTTGAGGCTTGAGTGCTCAGAAAATGTATGTTTTCACCTTTCCACACCCATAATGCTGAACTTACTCTTGATTATTTGAAAAATTTATTTTATACATTTTCAGAAAAATCACATACTGCCCCTTTAGTGCTTCCAAGTTGCTGGACCAAAAATCTGATTAAACTGATGAATCAAATTTGAAGTTCAAATCAGTTTGTTCTAAAAAAAAAATAAATAATAATAATACAAAAAAAAATACAAAAAACATTTATTTTCCCCACTTTGGAAATTGCATTGACTGCTCAGTGCAGTCACAGGAAGCAAAGTTTTAAAAGTGATGTACTCTTCCTTCATGTGTGTTTGTGCCTCACAGAGAAGAGAAAACCAAAGGCACAGGACACATGTCACAGGACACTGGGCCAGTGCTGACTGCTCTCAAATCAGTGTTCAATGTTGTAAAAGTGCAAATCACATCTTCTGCCCCAAAGCTACATGTTTAATGCAGCCCCAACACTATTTAGTTTCGTTTATCTCATTTACAAAATGGAGATTATTTTCCCAAAAATGGCCAATGGGTTAAATATGATCTCTTCTCAATACAATGTTGTTTTTAACAATAGGTGCTGTTTTGCTTTTAGCTTTTATAATGTGTTTGAGCCTTTTCTATTTACAGTCCACTACAAAAATGAATCTAAACTCTTGGTTTCAAAGGACTTAATGCTGTTTACCAGTTTTTCTGTAGTCTGAAGAACATTTTTATTGGTGAGAGGGAAAAATCGAAAATCAAATAGAAAATAATAGAACATCAAATATCAATAATTACATTTTTAGGTAAAATTACCAACCCCTACCTTTGAGTATGATTTGTATTTAGTATAACTCTTCTAATATAGGCTCCTGAAGCTGGTAGCATTTGTGGCATATTGTTACTTTCTTCACAGTGGTAATTTAATGGTAAAAAGTTGCACAGGATTCAAACTTGTAAACAGATTGGCTTTTCATACTTGAGCCAAATCTTCCAGATGGTCAGTGCAGCTTTGGCCATGTTGTGATTTGTTCATAATGTTACTTTTTTATGGACTGTTGCTGGCAGTGGGTGGTCCTCTGATATTTTATAATCAAATTATAAAGTGCAATAGTTTGATGTGCTTGTCTTTAATTGACTTTTGATCATGTTTATGATCTGACATAATCATTGTCATTACTGTAATTTACTGGTGTGGTGCTTAGCAGTTGTTTTGCTGAAGTGTTATGTGTTTAAGAGAGTTGCAGATGAAAAATTTTGCCTTGAGCACAGACTGACACTGACACAGGATGATCTTTGTGTGTGAAGTGTCTTTGACTTCTCACTGCCACTTCCACTTTCAACAAACATAATCTTCTAAAAGAGTCTGTTTATACCATACCTGTTTATACCATTATGCACAATATGACACGTCCATCACAAAAATACTGTAAATTAAAATTGTTATTTGTAAAATAATCTGACTTTTTTTTCTTCTTCTTTGTTTTGCAAGGCTGCATATAAAATGTACAAATGTTTCTTGGATTGTCCATGTTTTATGCATGCATTAAATTGTATTTATGTCTTATAAATACCTGGAAAACATGCATTCTCTTACTGTTACAGTAACTTGACCTGGTGGCGTCACCAGCTTTCTTCATTTAATGCCATACTGTGAAATATTTAAAAAGCAAAGTAATAACATCTTCATGCAGACAATAAGGCGGTGGACCTTACAACAAAAAAGCTATGCAGTGCTTTAAAATCTGTTGTATACAATATCTCACAAGTCCATATGATGGCATATCCATGCATATATGCTACATTTATGCTACTTCCTCAATGAAATTAATCCCTTGTATCTCTCCCATTTTGCCATGAAAGATTGTTCAAGTGACCTTTTTTCCCATTTATTCCAACTTTTGTACTGATCTGAGTGCATAAATGAAATAAAATGATAATATCTTTGTTTCTGTAGACAAGCCAGGAGCCAGGAGGACCATCCACACAAACTGGGCAGTCCCTCAAAGTACCGCTGTGGATCTTTAAAGAGTTGGCTCACATTAAAGGGGAGGTGTGTTTAAAGATTTGGCCGGCCTTAAAGGAGAGGAGGTGTGTGGAAGCAGGTGGTGAGCTGGAGGAAGAGGATCTCCCTGCGGTCCCGTTCAGGCCTGGGAGAGGGACAGGTGGTCTAGCCCTTTAATGTTACGAGGCTTTTATTGTGAGTGCACTAACCAGGAGCTGTTTACTGGCAGAGCTGTGATAGCATTTAAGGGAGGTTCATGTGGGTTCACTCTGCCCACATCTGCATAAGAGTTTGTAAAAGCATTTATCACTATAATCAGTGACAGTTTACAGTTCTGTCTTAACAGTATTGCATTGTCCTTCGACCCTTTGTAGTGTTTTGATGTTATAATATTGTTTCCACATCAAAAACATACCTGGAGTTGTGTTTTGTGGCATTCACACATGTTTAACACACAAATTCTGCACTTTTAGAGTTCTTCTCTCAAACAAAAAACACTCAGTTCCACCTTGTGATGTTATGTGGTAATACAGGAAGTGCTCCACTGTGTATGTATGCTTATAATAATTTGTACGTATACATGCAATAAATTTGATGAAGAAAAACCAAAAAAACCAAAACTACAAACATGAGCATTAAAACACTAAACACGAGCAAATATAAAAAGGTAAAATGCAAAACAACTGTTTTAAAACTTCATACACATTCACTAGAACCTTTTGAATAACTTCAGCTCTGGAATTGTCATAGCTGTTAACTTGAAAAAGACTGCTTCATGACATCACAAGGTGGAACAAAGCATTTTGAGCTTTGGAAATGTAGGCCGACTAAGGCTACTTTTATTTGAAGACAGTCTGAACAGAAGACGCAAAAGTGGCATCGCGTCTTCACTTTTTATTCCGCGTATAAGCGTTTTCAGGAGGAAATCTGTGGGCATACGGTGACGCAAATGTGTATAGAATTCGACTGGGGATGCTTGTACTTAAAGCAACAAGGGCATCTTTGGACATACTGAAGTTTTCATGTCACGTCTTTTCATCAACTACCCCTTCCACAAAGTTGTCCCACCATCAACTGCTTCTCCCAGGTCTCATCCATATCCGTCTGGCTCGCCTGCGACGAACTGGTGCATCCAGAATTTGACAGAGGTAACTGCAGATCCTTCAGTGTTCACTAATAGTATCTCTGCATATTCTGTACATTTGTTGGGATGCCTCCTGTAAGCTTATTAGAGCTGCCAGAGCAGCTTGAAGGTCCGACGAATGGAAATGATCTGACATGTTTTTTTCTGTGTACTGTAAACACGTATGCGACATGAGCAGATCTGACCAGAGTTTTGCGTCTTGGGCAGTGTAGATGGAAACGTTACAACAGCACGTATTCAACTTTTCTACTCTGGAGGGTAGTTTCAGATTTCTGAGTTTTTAAACCCCGAAAAAAGCCGTCATTGTCTAAACGAATAAAATATTTTGCCGCTTTTACCTGCAAGTGTTCTCGTGTAAACAGGCCCTAATATTAAAGGATTTATCAAACTTGTCTGAATGAAACACAGCTCCAGGTAGGTGAGGAGGTAACAACAGTCTAACGTGGCTTAAAGTTCACAAGAGTCAATTTGCATAATATAGGACCTTTAATATGTTACAATATAATATGTCAGTAATATAATAGTGTTGGTAAAATGTAACAAGCATAACAATGTTTACAGCTAATTAGAGCTCTTTCATCCAAGGTTTTGAGATGAATGTTCATTTTGAAGTAACCCACACTGAAAAATAATCAGGGCCTTTACTTGAGTAACACTGACCAAAACAACATCTCAGTCACTTTGAGTACTTCTTAGTAAACAGCCCAAACATTGATTAATTGTCCTCCACTCAGCACAGCCATTACCGTGAGCGTGTGGGAAAGTTTGTGAAAGTCTTCCATGTTTTGGCAACACACAGGTGGAGTGAAGGCCTCTCAAACCACAGCTGGATCAGTTTGCATACGGGCTGCTCCTCCAAACTGACGGATTACATCATTATCCTGGCATTGTTTCCTTTTGTGTGCCAAACGGAGCAGCTATCAATATGACCTCTGCAGGCGTTTGATGTCCGCTTATGTCCCCAGTGTCCCGAGCAGAGAGGGGGGCGCTTGTTGTTTTGGGTTTTGGAGGAGTTCAGGCTCATTTGTGATGGTGTGTTTGATGTCACTGGGATTTGGGACGCTCCGCAGCTGATGGTTTTGACAATAGTGGCACAGTCCCAACAAGAGAGGGCTTCAAGGGCACACATGGCACCAATCACGGTATTATTGTAATGCCTGATAAAAGTTTTGTAGCTTTAGGAGGGGTGGAGAATGCTTTATTCAGCAGATTGTGCTAGTTTGTGTTGTACATTGCAATATTGTGTTTGACAACACAAATCTTAAAACAACTGGACAAAATGAATGACATATACTCTTATCTTACAATTGTGTACTTATAACAAATCTATCGTGCTGCCTCAACCACAATTACAGTCTTTTGGTAGACAACTACCACTTTTACTAAGAACCTATCCACTTTATACATTGCACATACTTCGGAAGGTTGGCGGTCTCGACATAAACGTTACTGGTTGACTGGTCAGATCCACTGACCCGCAGGTTGGCAGTGCAATTCCTGCTCCCACAGATGAATGAAGTCCTTGGGCAAGACACTTAACCCACCTTGGCCCTGTGTACACTGGCGTATGAATGTGCATGTGACTGGGTGAGTGGTTCTTGATGTAAAAGTGTCTTGCCTGAGAACACGACTACAGTATTCATCTGAGGGGAGTGGAATCGCACTGCCAACCAGTGGGTCAGTGGACCCCTCAACCAATGATGTTTTTTTAGTGGAACATGCTTTTCTGTAATTGAATGGTTTTATGTAATTATACCTTTATTACACTCAACTTTTGTGAAATAAGCTACTTTACTCCACACACTTCCTTCAAACACGTGCTCAAAATGCTAAAAACAATAGACTCTCTGGACAATTGCTGGTTTTTAAGTGAGTTCACTTCATCAGTATGTAAATGAAAATGGGTTATAAATGGATTAATGGAAAAAATAAGTGGTGTGGTTTTGTTACCTGCAGCTTGTAATTATATAATAATGCATTGTTCATACTAATGGACTAATTACAAATGACAAACAAGGATATTGGTCTTTAAATAAAATAATACGCTCAGTTAAGGGTCATTGGAGGGTTTGTTTAGTGGGGTTAAACGAGGTAAACTCTTTGGAATAGAAAACATGATGATTGTAGTCTTTTATTTTGTTGTGGGGGCACTTTGTGAAAATCCGTTTCAAGGCCCCTAAATGTCATAATACAGTAGTGTAATTCATTCTATAGAGCGTAGCCCAACAGTTATGTGGTACTGTTAATTCACTTCATATGTTGGCTATTCAATTACTTAAGCTTTGACACTTGCTCCTGTTTTATGTCACACACAGTATTCAGTAAATAAATATTGTGCCCCAAAGTATATTGTTCCAACTAACATCTATTGAATGATAAATTGATATAGTATTTATTGTGACTGGCCTAACTGTACCTGTATAAAATGAACTTGTTAGGAATCATTTATATCATGTGATGCTTTTGTGGATGTTCATTTTGTTTATTTGTGTATTTATATCTGCCTGTTTGCCTGTACCGATTTAGGCCAATGGAATTGAATGTGTCTAGTTTATTGTCAGAACCATAAAAGATGAGTGTGGGAGCGATGCTTGATAGCTACAAGATGTGTGAAGAAAAGTAGACATGATGAAAGACTTGTGGAGCAACACGATAATAGCAGCAGAGCCGGAGAGGTCAAGGGTCGTGGTGACATCATTAAGGCCGGGATTAAGGTGCAGTTTCACCTTAAAAGAAAATGTGGAAGCGGACTCTAATCTCTCTGTGGTCTGCGGTTACTTAAGTAGGCTGGAAAAGCTTGATTTTGGTCCAAACATGAAACTCTATATCTCAATCAGGACCACAGCGAAGGAGGGGAACAGAGGAGCCCAGTGTACTGTCTTCATAGCACATGTTGGATTTATTAAATGACGTCATGGCGATGGAGATTTCCCAACAGCCCTTGCAGCGGGACAGGAAGTGACATCAGAGGTGTAGCAGATGGGGGGCAGTGATATTATCTGTGTGTGATGGTTGGAGCGGATGGAGGCTGTTGCGGTTAGTGACACATGGCTGTAAATAAGTCATGGGTTATTTCCAAAACACCAGGAATTCATTTTTCATGGGCAACATTTTGAGGATATTTCACTATTTTGGTCTTATGGATTCTTGTGAGCTTTAAGCCATAGGTTCAAAAACATATCTGGAGTTGTGTTTTGTTTCATTCATGCATGTATGAGTAACCCTTTATTATTAGTCTGTCTACATCTCCAAAGCTCAAAATGTCCTGTAGGACTTCCTGTATTTCCACATGACATCATAATGTAGAACTAAGTGTTTTCAGTATGAGAGAAGAACTCATCCTAAATATACAGGCTTTGTATATAACCATGTGTGAATTAAACCAAAGAAAACTCCAACAGGTATGTTTTTGATGAGGAGACAATCTTACAGCATGGATCAAAAAATAGTGTAATATGGGCCCTTTCATTTTCATGGCAACATTATTAATTTTTCTTAATTCTGAAACCCACTGCTATTTTCTTTTCCATGTATGCTTTTATGTAGGTCTACCAAAAAATAACTCTTGTTTACTTGTGTTATTATAACCAAAAGATCAAATAATATTGTATAAATGCAAATGTAATTTCTGCTAGTTAACAACCATATGATATTGATTTAAATGTGTCCTACAAATCAAATAATGAAGCCCTGTGACTTGAGAAGACTTTCTATTCTGACCGTAATGATTCGCACTAAGATCTTGACAAGACATTTAAAAAGGAAAAATAAGTATTTCTACAACTCTTATATAAATACTCATACATAATATACCATGACTTTTTAAGTACAATTTAGTTTAAAATTCATGTAAGTTGCTAAAATCTAAGCTATATTTGGTTTAAAGACTTGAAATGATTTGAAGCTCCAAGCAAACGACTTGGACTTGACTTGGAATTATGGGCCAGTGACTTGAGACTTGACTTAGACTTGCCTGTCTTTGACTTGTGACTTGACTTGGACTTGATGTCAAAGGTTTGAGACTTACTTGAGACTTGCAAAATGAGGATTTGGTCCCACCTCTGCCAGTTCTTTTCCATGTAGATGTGTTAAATGTGATTATAACACAAGCAAGTTACAGATCAGATCTGTGGAGAGGTGAATGTGTTTACGGTAGAATGCATATTTTTCAAGTTACATTTTTTTCAGCAATAATAACAGGGACATATCTATATTCCATGATCTTGTTGCAAGACTTTGGTCACCTTAACTAGAGGATTGTACATGATGGGGGAAACCAGAGTGCTCAGAGGAAACCCACTCAGACATGAATAAAATATACAAACTCTGCAAAAAAGGCCAAACTGGGGACTGAACCTTCCTGCTGTGAAGCGTGAGTGTTACCTATTCCTTTATGTACATTTCTACCTCTGTATTCCACAAAATCTTCTGTATACTTTGATCTCTCTCCCACACTATTTTCTGTACTTCATTCACTCTCTTCCATTGGCTCGTACCAGTTCCTGTTTCTTTCCCTTCCTGAACCTGCTGAGTATGGAGCCAGTTGTGTGGGTTGGCGTTTGTCTTGGCGCTTGTTCAGGCCCGTAATATTGTCACTGTTGATTAAGTGAGGAGGTTGACAGGAGAAAGGACCACGAGTTTCCAAAGATCAGAGAAATGTGGAGGAGATGTCCAATAATCCTTGTATGTTCCAAGTCTTTTATCGTGGGTTATGGGAAATGACTGTGAGTTAACAGGACTAACTGTGAGTACTGTGGCTAATCGACGTTGACATCACCAATTTACAAGGAGGATTGTTTAGCTACAGATGAAAGTACATTGGTTTTGTCTGAGTATAAGTCACATATTGTTTAAAGACATACCATGTAACCTTTTAGCCAAAATAAAATAAAAGCATATTTTTGTTTTGGATTATTTTATTGCACTGAAACTCATCCACCATTACTGTGAGTGGGCTCGCATCTCCACAAACTTGATGATTTTTTGGCCAGGAAGAAGGCCTCCTTTTGACCTGGCCTGTCCAAGACCATAGGGTCCTCAGACAAGACCAAGAACCATCTTTGTGAATTTCTACATTTATTTGTATTTAACAGTTATTTTATTTCTGGGGGTCCAAAACTGACATGAAGATTTTACAAGATTCACTCAAGTAGCAAGTTTACCTCTGAGACTTCATTGCCTAAATTGTATGACTTTTTAAAATCCATTCCCAAATTTTCCATTTCAGGCTCTACTAAACCTAGATCAGGAAATGTACTCGTAATTTCGTAGGTAATGGCAATAGATTGAGTTTTTTTTTTATGCAGGTAATTAAGTTAAGTACCTGAAAAGCATGTTGTCTGGATGTTTCCAACTGCTCTTGTTGACTAAAGGCCCATTCATACTTCATAAGAACTTTGTTCTTCTTCTTGAGGTAATAAGAACAAGAGATGGACAGTATATACAAATATTAATATTTTCTATGACAAAACGTTGTTGGGCATTTTTTTATTTTATTTTTTTTCTGAATAGGGCACGTTTTCAAAAGTGATTGGGCGAAAATCACTAAACCCAATCTGGCAACACTGTAAATGCAAATATACTGAGCCAGCAAACAATATACAAAGTCAAATTAGAGAGACCTATGAATGACTTATAAATGACATATGCCAGCTCTACACATTTGTAATTCACTACACAAAATGTACATTCATAAAGATCATGAAAAGATACTAACAACAGTCCACTGATCACACAGGTGCACTTATTAATACAGCCTGATGTGTTACAAACGTCCTGTCACATTAGAACAGTTAGAACAGTGCGTTTTCACTCACCTCTCACTGATGCAAAACTATGTCTTTCCTGAAGTAGCATCCTGTATTTCCCTGAAGCCTGTAATAGTGCTGTTATTCCACTGACACTGTCGCTCCTTCATAAACATTCAGACGAAGCAAAATCCTGGCTACAGCAGCCACTCTCACTTCACTGCTCTGTCTGGATCCTCCATTTCACACAAACTAGTTCTGAAACTAGCTCACTGTTTGATTAAAGGACGCCCTGTATTTCTACAACTATAACTGTCACTAAAAGTGGGTTATTTTTATTTATTACACTTGTATTGAAAGTTAGGGCTGCTGTTGTTGTCCCCTGCTGCACATGCACACTCACGTGGAATTGCCACATATCTCCGGTTCCCCTGAATGATGATATGGGTTTATTCAGTGCTGTTGGAGCCGGATGTCGTCCTCAGTATACATGCGAAAACCTCTAAAACAGTCCTGGGCATTATACAGTTCCTGAACCACATACAGCCCTTTGGTTGACTCTGGGCACACTGACACTAGGACTTTAGAACCGTGCCATGATAAAGCACGACTGCATAGGGTGCACTCACACTTGCACAACCGAACCAGGCCACAGCCCAATGATGTCATCACATGGTGCTGTTTGTTTACATGTGCTATCATAGAGAAAATAAGTCCAGTGGCAGAAATGTCTATTAAATAGTGAGGCAGATGTGTGTCCTCTTATAATACACACTCCTCTGTGAATTTGTAAAAACAGCACAGAGCAGTGATGACAGCTGGAGACGAGATGCAGCTAAGGCCTATAGGCTCCACTACATGCCTATTTCACCCTAGGCAAATGTAAAAACTGCAACTTTTGGACACATAATTTTTGAATATGTTGAAAGCGAATGAGGACACAGGACATGCTAGGCACGTGTATGGAGCAGCACGTCAAAATACATAGAGAACATGCATCTATTGTTGTTTTTGTGCATTTACCATCAGCACAACATGCTCCTGGGGCAGTTATGTATCATTTGAAAGATCCCAGATCCAGAAAGACTGTTCATTTTGAAATTTACTTTTGAAATCCTTGCTTTTGCCATGGTCGGCCTGTATAGACAGTAAATACAAGCCTGTTCAGCTGTTTAGTTTCACTGTGGACAAAGTGGCTAAACGCATACTGTGAAGTTTGATCAGCTTTCACATTGATAAGCACAGAGCCTGTGCGGCATGTAATACATCTTGCTAGAGTTGCTGGTGGAGGACCTAAACTTCTGTCTGTTACAGTCCTCATGGAAGGTAAGTGCAGGTTTGCCGGGTGTTTTGGAGCCTATTTTATTTACTGTTTTCGGGGGCGGCAGTAGCTCAGTTGGTAGAGCATTCGCCCACTGATCTGAAGGTTGGTGATTCGAATCCAGCTCTCAACATAAACATCTCAGGTTGAGCGGTCAGATCCACTGACCCACAGGTTGGCTGGTGTGATTCCAGCTCCCACAGATGAATGCTGTCGTTGTGTCCTTGGGCAAGACACTTCACCCACCTTGTCCACAGTGTCTGCGTACACTGGTGTATGAATGTGCGTGTGAATGGGTGAGTGGTTCCTTGTTGTAAAGCGCTTTGAGTGCCTTGAAGGTGGAAAAGTGTGACCATTCTCCTCGTATGAGTTACATCAGCACACTTGACAGGGCTCTTATAATAACGTTGTGTGTGTTCGTACATGAGCAACCGTGCCATGCTTTGGCCCATCTCCTCCAATAGGGCCAAAGTTCCAACCATGCCTGGACACGGTTTGATTGCCCTCACATTGGACAAACGTACCGTTCTTTAGGGACTATCCGTGCTTGGACATGGTTCTAAAGTCCTAGTGTGACTGCACCCTCTGATGGGCCTGTTTAAGCTAATTTGGATTTACAAAATAAACATATTTTATCATTTTACCTCTTGCATGGACTAAAGCTGCATTGTTTTTTTTTAGAGGTTGGTTTTTTATGATGTTTTTTGTAAGGCAACCTCACTTTTTCATTGCTTAGTCATAACATATACTTACCAGTCTTACCAGCTTGTCAAAACAATGCTATTTACTGCTCTATAAAGAAATACTATTAATATTATGCAAAACTGAGTTAAGCATTTTGGCCCGACCCTCCACTATATTTTTTGTTTCTCATGTGGCCCCATCGAAAAAATTATTACCCACCCCAGCTCTAAAACAACTGCGCTTATAAGCCACACTTTCAACATGTGCCTCCGGACCTCCGTAGAAGGGAAAAACAACATAAGTTAATGGGATGTTCGGAACCACGGTTGTTGTAGTTTGCTCAGTTACCAGAAAAGCGTAGTAAAAGACACCGCCATGTTTCAAACAGATGGAAGTGAAGGGAAAACTGGATTTTTTAGATATGATTCAAAACTCTTTAATTATCTTTATAATTATACTAATTATACATGATGATTTCAAAGTTTATTGGTCAGCCACTGCTTGCCTTGATTGCCCTGTCCGTATGCCGCTGGTAATCCTTTATTATTAGTTATCCCCAAAGCAGAAAAAGCTCTGTTCCATCGGGTGAGGTCATGTACTGGTAGTTTTCAAGTTAACAGCTACCTTTTACCTTTATTAAAGTAGAGGAAAATCCCAGAGCTGAAATTATTCACAGAATTATAGTGAAGATGTATCCAGTTTAAAAACACAGTGGATCACTTCCTGTACTACCATATGACATCATAAGGTGGAACAGAGTGTTATTTGTTTAAGAGAAAAACATAACCTAAATCAGGATTTGTGTGAATGAAACAGAATTACAACTCTGGATATGTTTTGTACTGAGAAATAGATTAGAAAATCATACAATATGGGCCCTTTAATGTTCTTCCTGGTAATATAAAAGTTAAATAAATACATTAAATAATGATCTGTTACAATACTGATGATCCCTGGCATTTTCTCACAGTATCATTTTCTTTTTACACAAATGACGACACAGAGCATAATGGCTTTTTTCTTTTATGATCTAAACTCTCCCTTTCATACTAGCCTAATATACGCCCATGTTGTCATTCACAGTAATCTTTTTCCACTTGTAATCAACTTAAGAGTAACCCTCCCAAAAGTGTGACTCCATGTTTGCCTGTGTGTGTGGGTGTGTGTAAGCTGATGTTCAAATATCCCACTGCCTTTGAAGTACTCACGCCCAAGTCTTTCCCAGGCTGTCTGCTCCGTCCTCTGCTGCTTTCAAGGGCAGGACATAGACAGGAAAATAAGAGAGAAGGCATTTACTATATTTGGGCAAGGCTATGACAAGTTTTGACAAAAAACATCCAGAAACACTTTTATTGTGGTGTGTCTAATGTGTAATTTTATGTTTACCAAATGGAAACATTGCTCTGCTTTAACAACAAACACTGTGTGAGAACATAGATTATTGCATGTAAATGTTGTGTGCGGGAATGTCTAGTTGACAAAGAATGCCTACCACACAAAATCATGGCAACTGAAACATATCAAAATAAGTCACTCTTCCCTTACAAACCAAAATATATTCATCTAATGATTTTATTCAAAAACTGCATTTTAAAGTCCTAAATTACACAAAATTGATTCGTGCGAGCTTTAAGTCATGTGATAATGTTGTTACCTCCTCAAAAACATACCCAGAGATGTGTTTTGTTTCATTCACACATGTTTGAATAATTCTGCATTAATGTCTAATTCTCCAAAGCTCAAACCACACGTTCCACTTAATGATGTAATGAAGGGGTAGTTTTCAAGTTAATAGCTGCATTTTACCTTTTGGTGAGTAGAGATTAGCAATTTCAGAGCTGAAATGATCCAAGTGATTCTAGTGAAGGTGTATGGTGTTTAAAAACACAACGGAGCAACATCCCATTACAGGACTGTAGCAAGGCAGTAAGAATACATGTTTGTCAAAGCATTTTCAGAGGTACTAATAAAGACATAATGCGTAATGGAAAAAGCAATAACATATCAAAAGAGACAAGTTTATGACACATGCTCCACCAGTTCACCCAAAACCAATCAAACTCTGTAGTGGTCCTGGCAGCTTCCTTTACTGTCCTGCATAAATCATTTCCTGTCAGGTCAGAGGTCACATGTTTATTCCTCCTCACACCTCCTCATCCTTGGAGTCTGGGCAAAACTCCACCATAACAGATACAGCATGTTTTACTCTCTCTTTAAAAAGAGTGTGCGTGAGGTATAAGATCTGCAGGAGGAGGAACATCTCATAACCTGTCTGAAGATCTTCCAAAAAAATAAAATAAAAATAAATCAAAAATCCTATATGTGCTTGACCAGATGGAAAAAAAAAAAAAAAGTTAAAAGAAATTGTGGCAAATATCCAGAAAGATTCAAGTCAAAAGTATTTGAAAGGGTCAGGTATGTACACTGTGTTTCTCAAAGGTATTATTTCTACACGGAGCTGGAAGAGACAAGTATAACGAGCAGCCAAAACAGGATTATTGTGATCTGAATTCATAACTTCGATTTATGTATAAATAATCCATAGATGCATGATGATATATGTTTTATTTTTGTATGGGCCAGGAACCTTACTTTGAGTGTGAGAAAATGCACCCTCTAGAGGCAGAAAAGAAGAATGCCTTCACTGAACAGAACATCCAGGGTTTACGACATCTGCTGAAATTTAGGTCAAAACAGCAACTATTCTGTCCACATTGTCAAACTCAAATGTATTACGGTATGAGTTGATTGTAAAATGTTATTTGTATTTCATTTAAGATGAAGTTCCAGTTAGACAAACACTTTTTTCTGCTATATGCACTTTTCTATTTACAAAATCTGTTCTCTTATGCTCAGTTTTAATCTCAGCAGGTACTGTCGCTTGGATATGGGCAGGATATATTATGTTATTGAGAATATTAATACAATTTATACATATCTTATCTAATGTTCAAATGTTTTAAACCAGGGCTGTCCAAACTATGGCCCAGGGGTCAAATGCAGCCCTTAGAGCAATTTTTGTTGGTCCTCAAATCTCCTGCTGCATTGGTCCAAATGATCATAAGCAGAAATTTTTACTGCAACCTGATGCAAATTCAAGTAATTCTATCACTATATTTATTTTATTTATTTTTTACTTTTGTCAGGGGGATAAGTATTACCTCTATTTAACTTGGAGGTCCCATTTAGATTCAAAATCTCTTTTTCATAAGAGACCTGGCCAAGGTTGCAGCCAACACAATCACACAAAATATATCACATTATAAAACCTAAAATTATCAAGCCACATTATAGATTCCATTTTAAGATCTTTCTTTAAATGATTCCAACATCACAGAGTGCAGGAAAAGGCAGATTTTCCCAGTTCAGAGACACACTACGGCACAGTAAGAAGTAAACTGTACAACTGAGATTTTACTTATTGAAACAAGCAAGATGACTCCATCTTAATATGGTCTCAATTATCAATGCGAGATGCTTCAAAGCATTAATTTGACTAACACATTTTCCCCAATGTGTGGACTGCTGCTACATATGGTATTAAGTGAATCTTTCATGTGTGATCTATATAGACACATACCTGTTCATTCACTCACTGCGCATGCCGGCATTTGGCCATAACATCTGCTTTATCCGCATTTGAGCATTTTTAATCTTCCTCTTATAGATCCTGCATTAGGTTCTACACTTTTCCCATGAACAGATGTCAAATCAAACATTCTAGATGTGATGTTTGAAGGAAAAGCAAAAATAAAACTGGACATTGCAAGCTGCAGTAGGTATTTTTCTCTCTTTCTCTCTATGCAGCCCTTTGCACAACTTTTGCCTTGACTGAAGTGGTTTACAGAAACTTCTTAAAAGCACATTTGAAGGTGCTCAGATGTTACTACAACACACCCACATGTTTGAGTGTGAGATTGACTTGACTTTTCACTTCAATGGCATCTTTGTAGGTCTGCTTGTGGAGCCTATAAAGCACAAGGGGAAAGGGTGCACAGCACTTCTTCAATAGGTTCTTTGGTCGGGCCATAAGGGATCTATAGCTCCACAACCTTGACTGGCAGGCAGATGGGTAAAAGATGAGATGATACAATATCACATACAAATCTGTCGATGTTCAGAAAAAAAGGCAGCGGTCAATAATCCATGTTTCTTACTAGAGCACCTGAATGCATTCTCAGAGCTGGGCAGAGATATGGACGAATTTTACAGATATCAACAGGAAAACTCTCAGGGTAATACTAGTGTGAGGAAACAAATGTATGTTTTATAGACTTAGTACAACAACACATGGGCACATAAAATAAGGCTTAAGTATTTAACAAACTTATTATTGATTTCTTGTCGGTATACTATGGTAACTTTCCTGGTGAGAAGTCTGTGTAATCCCTCAGTCATCCAGGCAGACTTACCTTAGTGGTCAGAAGCAAGCCATCTGCTTGTCTCCATGTTGTATTGCTTGGAATGGTTGCACTGCAACTGCATTGCTCTTATCTGTCTTGCTTTTATTAGAGGATTTTTTTATTTACTCAAAAGTGCATATTTGTGAGGGAGGTCAACTCTTCACAGACATGACTTGTAACTTGGACTAGTGGGACCACCGGCTTTGGGCCCATCTTCACTGAGGTAGATAGGGAAGTTCAATGTTATACACAACAATACTGTTACATGAAAACAACAATAACAATAACTGTAGGGCCATGTGTCAAATTGTACAAACATTATACATATTGGCTAACCCCGGACTCAGACTGCACGCAGTGCAGCTCAGGTGCTAGTGGAGGTGCTGCGTTACTCCAGATGAATTCCATTGAGATTTTACTTTTGCCGGACAACAGAGCCAACTACAAGCCTTTTTCCTTAATAAGTGAACAGTTATCATGTGAACACTTGTGTAAGAAGCTTCAAAGGCAGTGACCACAGCACAGCAGACCTCTGGTCCTCGTGTGAGTGTCACATGACAACACAACACTCTGACACTGGAGTCGCAGCTGGAGTGGGTGCAGTCTGAGCGAGGCTATACAATGTGTGATTCTCACAGGCTCATACTTGTAATTCAGATTAGCCTAAATGCCACATTATCCTCCCTTAATCCCTTTGCTTTACACGATCATTTAAGCATTTGGGCATATTATGGCTTGACTCTTCAAAATAACAACATGTGTAGCTTGATTTTCAAAATTAACTTAATTAATTTACCAATGTAGATAGGGCCTTTCAAGACACTCAAAGTGCTTTTCAGTGCATTATTCATTCACACCACACTGCTGCAAATTTACACCATCAGCCCCTTCGACCACCACTAGCTCTCTCGCACACACCACATTCATTTTAATGTGTGTTAAGTGTATTTCCTAAAGACACAAAGACAGATTTTGCCACTAGTGCCCCACCAGGTCATCCAAGTACTAACCAGGCCCAACCTAGCTTAACTTCTGAGATATGATGAGATTAGAGTTTTTGACAAGCTGGTATAACCAAATAAAGTACCTTTACACTAAATCAGTCAAGGGTATTTCCTTTTATGGATACCATTTTTATTTCTTTAGACCTTTGAAATATATTTTTTGGTATCACCTTATATTAACTTCATCTTAATGAACATGAACAAAGGCTAACTGTTTGTTACAGATTTTTTTTTTATTTTTTTTTTTTTTTTTAATTGCAGCTGTATCTATTTTTCAACATTTTAGGCCTCTTTTTTGATACAATGTTCTCTGATTCACTTAGCAGCCACTAGGGGTGTAACATCACCTCTACCCTGATCCTAAATAAATACTGACACATAGAAATAGTCCTATAGACCCTCTTCTGCTGCTATATTTACCCCCCTGACAAACGCGTCAGCCTTCAGTGAAAGAAAAGATGTGGGTATGAATAATAAATCTATGACAGATGCATTTTTAATTCATTCTTGGTGAGTACAAACGGCATGGAGATGGTGAAGCCTGTTGTGCCTCTGGGAAAATTGTTTCTCTTTATCCACAATTGTATTTATTACTATGATCCTCTAATGTATTTACCAATGTATTTATTACTCTAATCCTCTAATATATTTATTACTATGATCCACTCATGTGTTTATTACAATGATCCTCTAATGTATTTACGTCCCTCATGCATTTATTACTATGATCTACTCATGTATTTATTACTATGATCCTCTCATGAGTTTATTACTAAGATCCTCTAATGTATTTATTGATCCTTTAATGTATTTATGAATGTATTTATTACTATGATCCACTCATGTATATACTAATCCATTTATTGCTATGATTCTCTAATGTATTTACTATGGTCCACCTTATTTATTACTCTGATCCACTCATGTATTTATTACTATGGAGCTCAAATGGGACTAGACAAATATTGTATGAATATTGACAATGAAGTATGAAGTTAATGCTTACTTGAGATGTTCATATATATATATATATATGTATATGTTTTTTAAACATTACAGCTGGTTTTACAGGGTCCCACAATAAGGAATTTGCTACATTCAACAATAATTGCAATTAGAAACAGTTGACTCTTCTCAAATGGGAAAACTGTTGTAAAGAACACAATTTATTGTTATGTCATATGGCAATGTTCCAGTCAATTTAACTAATATGTGGATCTTAGAGCTGAAATTTTGCTGATTGATTTGGTCCCGAAGTTATTACTGTCCATTGATTGAACTCTTAAAGGCGTCATTGAGAAGATATTGCTTTGTCCAGAATGAATAATAATAATAATGCATCAGTTGTATATGGCACTTTTCTGGACACTCAAAGACACTTTACAGAGCATTATTCATTCACTTCCATATCCAGTGGTGGTAAGCTACTACTGTAGCCATGGCTGCCCTGGGGCAGACTGACAGACACAAGGCTGCCAATCAGCACCATCAGCCCCTCTGACCACCACCATCACTCACTTACAAAACACTTTCATACTAGGCAGTGTGAGTGAAGTGCCTTGCCTAAGGACATAACGGCAGTTTGTGTGAGTGGCGTCCCACTGTGGCACCTGATTTTCCCGTCCAAGTTCTAACTAGGTCCGGCCTTGTTTAGCTTCTGAGATCTGATGGGATCAGGCTTTGACATGTTGATATGCTCCACAGTATTGCATTAAACTAATCTATCTTCATTAAGAGAAAAAAGTGACACCACCAAGCCACGTTACATGTCAGATCTGTGGATAACCTACTCTGCTCATGTTTTTTAATCAATAAAAACACCTGTAATTGAGTAAATGCAATATAGATAAGTTTAATGCTGCATAAAGCAATAACATTTAAAAATGAATAAGTCATTCTAAATAAAATAATCCATTATACCTTTACTGTTATCCATATAATCAACTGTAGGCCTATATTTTGGACTTAAGCTACAGTGTATTTAAGCTACAGTGACCAACTAAATAATAGATTGTCATTATAAATAGGATATATACTGTGTTTATGACATGGTGATCATTAATGGGAAAATGTCAATAATACATATAATATGCATAATATAATACTTTAATAGAATTTCATTATAGTGTAAATTACAGATCAATATCTAACACATAAATGGCTGCAGATATAAACTAAATGAATCCCATATCTTTTCATGTTTACAATATTTCCAAGAGGTCACTGGGGTCAAATCATTTCTGGTGCAGAATATGAGCTGTTCCCGGAAGGCACTGGTATCTGTTATAGATCAGTGAGTAATATGCATTGATAGAGATCCCCCCACACTGTGTTTATCTATTTAATTCACTCCCAGTTAATTGGCTGCATATTGCCGCACAGATGGCACCTCACTTTACTCCTGTCCTTCTGGGATTCACAGTTAACTCAATCTGTCCCTGAGCCAAGACACAGACCTGCTGCAGTCATTCATGTGCATGTAGTAGTAGTAGTAGTAGTAGTAGTAGTAGTAGTGACCCAATGCACTAAACCAGCGGTCACCAAAGTAAATCTTGAGCTAAACCAATTTCTGCAGCATTGATCTAAATTAAGTTCAGATTTGAAGAGATACTTTGAACTTGCTGACTCTTACTTTTGACAATAAAAAAAAAAAAACATTAACAGATGGAAGAAGCCCTGGTCCTTCAGATAAGATACATGATCAATATGATATCATTTAACAGTGTTTGATTGGACTCAATAATGTTATCAAGGCTTAAACAGGAAAGGCCATCAGACAGTGACATTTCCTGTGCTCACGTCAGGACTGACTTGAGATAAGGCACAAAGTCATTCTCAAAGTTATTTTAACATCTGCACGTCGATGATCAGCTAAAACTGTCAGGAATTATGGATTTTCTCCAGATGGCCTTCTGAAGATATGTGAAGTCAAAATACAAGTTGTTTAAAATTACCGTTTATTCTAGTCAAGACACCATTAGTTTTGTTACTGCTGAAAATCAAAAAGTCAGTGAAGGAGTTCTAGTCAAGCCTGTTCTAACCACCTCCTACTGTCAAATCTGAGGCCTAACACTGACGATTCACAGCATGAAGGTTATAGGTTCAGTCCTCAGGTTGCTCAAGCCTTTCTGTGCTGTGTTTGCATATTTCTCCTCTAGGTACTTCGGTTTCCCCCATCAAACCAAAACCATGTTATCTGACCAGCCAGAGCCACACGCTTTGACTTGAACTCTACAAAGACAAGTGAATCTGGAGCTGTAACCTATCGCCCAGATTTCAGAGGGAGTGATTGACAGGCCGATTAATGATACATTTGCTTTAAAAAAAAAAAAAAAAAAAAAAAAAAAAAAAGGTGGAAAAAACAACCCAAAGAACTGAGAAACAGTGCAATTTTTTTTACAGAATCAACAATCAAGCACCAAACTATGATTTATCTGAGGTAAACAAAGCTGAATATTTTTTGCTCTGAATATTATGTGAATTTTTGAGTTGAGATGTATACGAGAGACACAAGGAGGCAAAGGAGAAATTCAGTTCTGTCAACAGGACACAACTTTTTTGAGTGAATCTGTTTCGCTGCTCATCCAAGCTGCTTCTTCAGTTCTGGTCAGCTAGCTGGTAAACACTGCCTTTGCTATGGATCCTATTCGGGTAACTGAGGGATTACACAAACAAATTTGAGAGACACGTTATAAAAATGAGCAGTTCTGGTTGGATCGTCTCAAGTTTGGACGGAGGATTTTCACCCTCTATTGTCCGGTTCCAGACCCTTCTAGATTCTAACAGAATGTAGAAGGGACTGACAGGTCAGGCAAAAAACAAATCTTCCAACTATGGTAGCCCTGACCAAGCCTAGCAACAAGATCATGGGTCCCCGATAGGTCTCTGTGTGTCGCTGTGTGCTCACTGATGATGCCCGAGTGGCACTGAAGGATGGGTTAAATGCAGAGGACAAATTTCCCTACATATACAATAAAGTGTACCTTAACCCCTTAACCTTAACCTTACAGCCTGACAGAAGCCCTTGTTTACTGTGCGCCGCCGCGGTAACAGTGCGATGTGCTGTTGCCAGGTCCAGTTGTCAGATTCTTCCACAGATGTGAAGCGAACTCCCATTCGCTTTGATGTGGCTCTGCTCTTCCCCTGTCTCTCTGTCTAACAATGCAGATGCTGATGTTAGATCTGAGTACTTTCGGAACTAAACAAGATGGCCAACACACCTCCAGTCTACCTAACACACAACAAACAAGATTGTATCCAGGCACACAGAGATACAGGTCTCAAGAACACATGGGGAAAGTTGTATCTAATCTTAGTGCTATGGGTGAAACATTGTTAGCTAAACAGTTGGTGTCCCAGGAGGAGGGCTCTCATAGGGGCGTTGGGGAGCAGAAGTTCAAAGGCAATGCAGGGGTCATGGGACGGGACAGGCAGGAGGCGAGGGGTGGGCTTGTTTGGGATAGGGCTCCTGTTGTCCCCAGCTGTCCCGACCAAAGCAAAGGGCAACGCCAGGTCAGGAGGTCCAGCAACAAGAAAGAGCAGAGCACGGAGGGGGGTTCACGTATACAGGATCCTGACAGCACAACATCAGCCCCCCGGATTGCGCACTCGCCCTGGGACAGACCGATCAGACGTCCCCCTAGCCCCTGGTGTATTTATATGCGGCAGCAGCAGACTGGGCTCAGAGAGGGAGACCCAGAGCTGCACCTGAGCAAATATTAACATCCTCCGCACAGGGCCTTTGATGTGTGCGGCAGGTCCCAGGGTCGAAACCCCCCCCCCCCCCCCTTCTCCCATCTACAGACGAGACTTCAGCGTGGGGCAGACAAGACCGACAAGGAGGAGAGAGAGAGAGAGAGAGAGAGAGAGCGAGAGGAGCAGGTCAGACGGACAGACTAACATGGAGACACCATGTTTCAGGGTCAGGGGATTTACTTTTTTATTGATGTTACAGTAGGTATTCGAAGAATTTCTTTTTTTGAAATGTACAGAATTCTATTGAGCGTTACAATCATATGTGAGTATTTGCTTTAGAATCTGCCCATTCATCACGGGATCTGGCCCATTTATGTTTAAAGGGACCATATTAAGATATTTTGATTTATGTTATAATGTCTCCTCATCAACAACATTGTATTTTGTTTCATTCACACAAATCCTACATATTTAAGCTCAGTCCTTCCCTCTAACAGAAAACACTGTGTTCCATCCATAGACTGTATATATAAATGGACATAGTTAATGCTTTAGCTGTCGTGTTCCAGATAGGTAGTTTGCATGCGGGCTCTTCCGGTTCCTACTCTCCCTGGCTTCCATTGACTTACATTAGAATATTGTGGCCCCTCTCTCTTGTAACTGCTGCAGGGAGCCTCATCATTTTGTCTTAAAATGCTCATATTAATCTGCTCTACATGATGACATGCTATTTTGTCGGTCAAAAAAATCCTAATCATAATATACTGCCTGGGTCCAAATTCGCTCCTATAACCGTTAGCATCGCAAGCTTCATTTGAGTGGTGCTGAACGCTATGGGTGACACTTTTGACTGTCCACTTTTTTATACAGTTTATGGTTCAACCTTGTGATCACCTCATGTGGTAATACAGGAAGTGCTCCACTGTGTTTTTAAACTCCATACACCTTCTCCAGAATCATTTGAATGATTTCACCCTTGGGATTGTGCTGGAACTTTACTAAACTAAAAGTAAAAGGTAGCTGTTAACTTGAAAACTACTACTTCTGACATCACAAGGTGAAACTGAGTATTTTAAGATTTGGAGATGTAGACAGACTAATAATAAAGGATTCAGGGTATAGTCTGTAGAAGGTCGTGCAAGCTACAGCCACAGCTGCCCTGTGGTAGAGAGAAGGAAGTGAAGCTGCCAATCTGTGTGATCAGCCCCTCTGACCAAACACTCACACACACCACATTCTCTAGGCAATGTGGGGAAAGTGTCTTACCCAAGGACACAGCAACAGTATTATATTATATGGTTCATTGTTGTCCAGTACATTTGCAAGGATGAGTATATAATTTTAAATTATGATAGCGACTCTGAAAAAGCACACAGGAACAGAGTGTACTCCCAAAACCAGCTCTCATGAGAGTTCTCTTCTGCTCTACTTTTATACTTTATATAGTTAATACTTCTCATACTGTTAATTTTAAAAGGCCATAGATGTTAGCACGAGGGATTGTCTCCCCACTCTCACCCAACCATAGCAACTGAAAGTTAACAAAAATTCAATACAAAGAAATGATGCAAAAAATCCTGAACTTATTTGAAAGAGGAAAAAAAAGATGAACTTCCACAGACTTAAGTGTCTTCTCTGCTAAATCCCTTTTCAAATGTCGGGAAGAGACTGGAGGGAAATAAATATATAAAATCCAAGAACGCAGCTAAGTGGTTTATCGGCTTTCATCTTACCACTGCTGAACCAGCGCTAATCCTGCCTGGTGTCTTCACTGAGACGCCTTTTTGAACTACATTAAATGAAATAGATTAGCTTTTCCCAAAAGTCAGGAGGTGGCATTTGAGAATGGTACTTTTACGGTGCCATAGACGGAGGATGATATGAGTCAGTTTTGTGTTTCAGAGCACCAGAGAAGAGAATAAGGGTTTTCAGGAACATGGACGTGATAAGAGAACACTGATTTGGTTTGTCTATGTGAAGTTGAAAGAGACATGTGTTTTTATGGTGAAATTAGTACAAATCCACATTGACAAATTGTAGATCAATGTTCTTTGGGAAAATGGGACACTTTGGTTAAATAAAAATGGTGGGAATCCGATACAATATGATACACAGTATGACATTAAACTTGTGTCTCCCTGGACTAGCTAGTGGAGAAGACGCTATTGGAAAAGTTACATAATTCACCTTTAGGTAATTGCTATAAGCACTACATCATCATGTCAACTTTAATGTCATATTATAATACAGATATAACGCAAAGGATAGATAAGCCAAAATGAACATTTCATCATACTTATTAATTTAGACAATTTAGCTATTTTTGTGTGATAAAAATAACAGATGGTGGTTCAGGTGTGATGGATTTGTGTGGAAAAAAGACAAAAAATTAACTCTTTTGAAGGGACATCTGCAATGCTAGCAAACAGCTTCTGATTGTAGAATTACTTTCTTGTCCCTCATTTCAAATCTCACAAAGCATGGACAGGATAACTGATAAAAAAAGTGCATTTTAGTGACAAAAGCAGGACCATTGTTCTTGACAAGAATGGAACAGTTTGTTTTAAGAATGGAACACAATTAAATCCTTCATTCACTCTGTTTGAAGTCATTCCGTTTGGAACGACTAATTTAGATCAAAACAATCAGATAAGTTTGTCTGTTTTTACATCAAAAGTGACGTCCACAATGCTTCCTTTATATGTCTTCTTCTTCTCCTCGTGAGGACGTCTGAGGTGATTAGATCATCCCGAACCTTCTACACAATGAGCTATTGAAAAGAGCAGTGCAATAACATAAATTGAACTTGTCAAAGAAATCTAGTTAAGCTGGATCAAAGCTTGGGCTGAAGACTAGTATCTCTTAGTTGAAAGGACTTATATGAGCACATGAGCAGGAGAAATCAGCTGAGGTGAATGGTTTAAACAAGGACAGCTGCTGCGGTAGAGTAAAACCAACCATTAAGTTGTATGGACAAACCAATATTGTTGATCTAGGTGATGCTAGGAAGGGTTCTGAAGGATTTATTCCCAACCAACTAATAAAAAAACCAAAACAACAACAACAACAACAAAAAAACAACAACATACAAACATGTTATCTTTCCACACTTTTGGGGACATTATTTCCTGGAGACTGATCTTATAATTTAACCAGTGATCATCCTTCTCAGTGTCCAATCTAGTCAGGTACTGGAAGCTAAACCAGGCTAGGTGGCTACTGGTGGCTACAGGCTACTGTGATTTTGTCCTTAGGCAAGACACCTCAACCACTTTGCCTTGGATGAAAAAGGCTTGTATGTCAAGTGAAGTCAAATGCATTTGTATAGCACATTTAAAAACAACCAAAGCTGACCAAAGAGCTTAACATACAACCATTAACCTCAATACACAATACATAATAAAAAAGCAAGAAAAACAAGATTAAGATATTTTAGGTTAAAAAAAAATACTATAATAAAATGCTGTAGCTTAGTTGGTGGCAAACACTTGTGCAAATATGTGTGTCTTCAGCAGAGTTTTATAGTGCTCTAGTGTCTCAGCAGCCCTGATGGTTAAAGAAAGGCTATTTCAAAGTTTGGGAGCTGTGTATGTGGCTGTTGGTGGTGCATAACTTTAAAGGTGCTGTATATGCACCTTTTAAGTAACTTTAAAGGTGCTGTATATGTATCCGATGCAGTATTATAACTAGGGCTATACCAGGACTATAGAACTCCTATACCCAAAGAATTTGACACTAAATTCAGCAAATATTTGATTTGCAGAGGACTTAAACAGCTTGTGTCCCACCAGAGTAGCAATTTGAGAACCACTGGTGTATGTTACATGGTTAGCATTCTGAACTAAATGCCTTCTAGAAGAAAGCAGTTCAGAGTATGTCCATAAAAGCTTTAGTCTTCCTCAGATGGTCATACGGATTTGGTTTGTGGAGTGATGGGCTGTGAGACTGTTTCCCATGTCAGATGCATTTGGAGGAAGTATTTATTGACATGCCATAAACGCAGGAGGCATTTCATCTGGTTTATAGTGTCTTTAAATCACAGCACTCAGCTGATGTACTGTACAGCACAAAGGAAACCAGCACAGACCAATGAGCTTTGATCTGTTATGTGCTTATGTAAGGTCCATTTGTTTTATGCCATTGTTCATCTTTGGGCCAGCTGACACACGGGGAATCTAAACCAAAAGGTCATAATCAAAATATAAAACATTGTGTAATCCTGTTTTGTTATTTTGTCCACATAAATCAATTAAAGGTGCACTATAAAACGTTTCTGATAGAGGGTTTGCTACCTGCTTGTCTCCATGGTGATGCTATTGCTTTGCCTAGAATGTTGCACAGTACAGCATTAAAATTATCTAACTCCATAGAGGCTGGTGGCATCACTGGACTAAATTAAAGGTCATATTAGTGGAAAGTAAGAGTTTTTATAATAAGGCATTTTAGTCATGAGAACACAAGTAATGCAGGCTAGATAGATTTAAAAGCAAGACAAGCAGGTAGCGAAGCCCTCAGACAGAAAACTTACATAGTGCACAGATAAATATTCAATCTATATACCTATTTCTCTACTGACCTCTGGTGGATGATACATTTGACCTCATCTGACAATCACCAACAATTGTTAGTCTTACATCTCTGTCTCTATCTCTCTGTCTGTCTCTTCCCCCTCTTCCTCCCTCTCTCTCCCTTTTGTCTTTTTATAAAGCTGTTAACACACAAATATTTAAATGTGATGTGCTCATGTCAGTTTGAGTGATGTAACGTCTTGACAATTCTGTGTCTTCTGCCTGTTCGTCAGTCACAGCCCTGGTTCATGTGAGGATAGACTGAAAATCAAAATGTCTTCCCTATGTATTGCGCAAATCAACTGATTTCAAAGACACGTGTCAAAACTGTGGAATCAGTACCAAAAAGAGAAATAATTAAAATTCTGAAAAATGCATTGAGGTGGTGCACTGTCAGCTCTGATGGATGTTTTATCGGATTGCCAAATCAATGTAAAGCATTTTTAGTTCACTCACCGCAGAAATCTGCTTCCTTCCTATATTTTAATATGGCATAAGATGTAAACATTTTAAACCAAACAAATGCAGTTTACTGTGAGCAGGGTAACCTTTCCTCAGAGCTAACCTGTAACATGATAGCATCTCCTTCTTGTTTCTGTGTTTAATGGCAGACTATGAAACATTCCAGGCAAAGCAATAACATCTCTTTGAAGACAAGTAGGTAGTGGACCCAAGCCTCAGGGTTTCAAAATGGCCGTCCATTCAAGTCAATGGGTCGAGCTCAATGGCGCATCATTCCAGATTAGTCTTTAGCCCGGCAAAGTACTTCAGGTGCCTGTGGGCTGATTGGGCATGTGCAGTAGTTCTCTTTTTTCCCACGAGCACATGCAAATTGCACATGAGCGCACGCACGCAGCATGGTCTCATGTATCACGTGATCGCTTTGACCAATCAGAGCAAGAGGAGCTAGAGCCAAAGCTAACGATTACAAAGCATTTTTTAAGACAACTGAAGGGCTTTGAGCTGAGAAAAAGTTTATGATCTAAAAAAGGGTAAAAATTGTCAATAAATCTTACATTTTTGAAAGATGTAGGTGCCCCGTCAGCTGAATACAAGCTGTTTGTGATTACATTGCACTCTATGAGAAAAATCTTTTCTCAGCCCATGGGATTTTTTCCGCTGAAGTTCCAGTGAGTGACCACTATGTCAACTGGAGGCAGCTACAAGCAGCAATACCCCATCCAGTTATTTTAATACATCCATGAGTGGACCCTTCAGAAAAGTTACATTGTTTTAGGTTTTTGTTTTGAAAAATCATTCTAACTTCTTGGTAAGATAGGAAGTTATTCTTGACATGATACAGTTCACTCTGATCAGCATAAAGATGTAGTTTTCCCCTTATCAGAACTATAAACAGAGTAAAGACCCAGGCTGCTGTTTTATTTGGGTGTGTTTAAACCAGGCCAGAAGTGGACCTGTGTCTGTCAGCACGAGCACATTTGGAGGATCTTCAGAAAAGGATCTGAGGAGTTTTTAATTATTAATGAATGTGTAGTCACAGGCAGAGCTCATGATGAAAGCTGTTTCTGTCATCCAAAATGAAGCCCTCCTATCATGCCATTATTATTGTTACTTAAGTGTATAAGAATTATTATTATTAGAATTACTTGGTTTGGTGGGATGTTTTACATAAATACAGGAAACATTCATTTCAAGGTACATTGTGTAACTTTTCTAGTGGAGGGTCTGTCAAATGCTTTTCTTCATGGATGTATCATTGCTTTGTCTGGAATGTTTCACAATATGGCATTAGACCTTTCAATCTTCATGAAGACACTAGACCAAGTTACAGGGCAGGTCTGTGGAGAGGCAATCCCGCTCAGAATGCCTGTTTTTCTAGGTATTTTTAAGCTTTAAAATCACCAGTAACTGAATAAATATAAGGTAGAGCAATTTAATGTCATATTGTGAAAAACTCAAGGCAGAACAATGGTATTTTCAAAGAAAAAAGCAGGTGGCGAACCACCAACCAAAAAGTTACATAGTGCACCTTTAAAGTAAATAAAGATGTGATTTTATTGAGCAGTTTAGATAAATTTTGACTGCTATGGTTGCTAGATAACAATTATAGAAATACCTATGCATATGCTCATGTCCAACCAGGATTTTTATTTATTTATTTTTTGTGTGAAATGAGCTGTCAAACCTGCCATAAGCACTTTTAGTCCCCCATTCATTTCTGTGTCCTTCTCTCCTTCCAACTCTCCTCTTCTCATAAAGTCGGGGTTGTCAGTGTGTCAATTAAAGCATGCAGCCGCACGTTGTTTCACGGCGTGGGGTGTTTGATGTCTTCATATAAAAAGGAGCTTTGAAATTTGTTTATATTGGCTTCGCGGAGCTCTTTTCTTGCAAGGTGCGTTCCTGGGCGGCCGGTATGCGGTGTGATCGTCTTATCTTTTGTGAGTGTAAATTAAAAGTGCAGTGATGGGAGCGTTACAAAGGTGTATGTGGGGTGTAGATGATGTCACAGCTGGAGGATAAGGACTTGAAAGTGTGCTGCATTGCTCAAGGGCACGTCGACAAGGGGCTTTAATCAAGAGTCCAATAACAATCTCATACAATGTCTCCTAAGTGCAACTTCAATGCATTATCACGGCTAATTTTAGACCACATTATTTACATTTATACACAGTGTTCAAGGGTTACATGTCATCTATAGTCTCGATTTGGCTCCAGACTATAATAATAGAACATTTTAAGACTAGATGTTTTGTTAAGATGCTCAGGGAGCATGTAGACGTTTGAATAAAATTGAAAAAAAACAAAACAACATTTATTAATAATAAATAAAAGAAATAAATTATAAGAACATCAAAAAACATCATTGTTGTTTTGCAGAAATGTTGGCACTGGCACTAACTGTGTTCTGGCTACCAAAAACACCCCAACCAATGATCTGAATATATAATGTAATCAATATCAATAATATGATAATCATTTTAAATAAGGAGTCTGAGTTGTGAACTGCTGTGATAGTATCTACTGTGAACTATAAACTTAAAATGCAGGTTCTTACAAAGTCAAGAATTCAAAGTTGTCAAAACAAGTTGCGACAAAGCTGCCAATCATGTGAAATATGCAAATTGATTAATACAGTTACAATAGTTATCAAAGGACCTGTGTTGCATAACTAAAGTGACATAAAATAATGCTCCATAAAACAGGTGTTACGGAAAAAAAGTCATTTGAAAGACAGGAGCAGTCCCCTTCTGTCATCACTGCACATTAGCATCACGTCTGGTGCTGGACTCAAGAGCTTTAATCAAGTCGTGTCCCTCAAATCTCTCATCATCAGCTTCATAAACCTGTGTATATACAGACTTTGTGTGTGGACCCATCCCATATCATGCGCCACAAGATAGAACAGAAACATTTCTTTTAAGAAGTCAATACATGTGCAGGTTTTTGTGCAGGATTACTTAAATTCACAAAAATCACAGGTTCCCTCACAGTTCTGTACAATAAACAATACATGACTCACAATACAATAATATCATGATTTGGGATACATGTGATTATTGCACATGGTATTCTACATTAAATCACTGTAAGCTTTGTTAAACCACTACCTGCAAAAACGTAATGTGAAATACACACATTTAAACTGTCAGTGAATGTCAAAGGTACTGCATAAACAACTACTACAAGTGCAGCTATATCAAAACTGTGCCACTCATTAATTGTTGAGTAATTTTGCTGTTCTATAAGATGTGGATGAACTACGCTTCTAATAATATACATATAATTAAAGTCTTGCATATGACTTTTGTGCTGCAAGATCTTTTTCTGAGTAGTTACTGTATGTGACTTGGAACATTTTACTTTGGCTCGTTTCACAGGTTTCTCTGTGAAATTCATAGTTTTCACAGTCTTGCAAAATTCCATCTTCCTTTCACGCTAACGGGCTTGACATTCACCACTGGAAGAATCAAAATATAAAAACGTGTCATATAAAAGCTACTTTTGGTCTCTGGTGTGAACTTTACATTTTGTCATATGATAATTGGCTGACTGAGCAATTTTGTATTTGTTGCGTGCACCCATAAAGTGTATATACAAATGGACATAGCAAACCCTCTAGCCGCTACGTTTCAAATAGGAAGTGAGCAAGGGGGCGCTTCCGGGCTCCATCGGCTCTGGCTCCAATTGGCTTTACATTAAAAAATTGTCACCCCTCTATGTGTAACTGCTGCGGTGAGCATCTTCATTTTGGTCTTAAAGCGTTTGTATTAACCCGCTCTTCGTGATCCTGTTTTTATTTTGCTATTTTGTCCGTAAATAAATTCCTATTCCTAATTTGGAACTCAGCTCTACAGTTGCCTCCCTTAGTCCACTTCTTTATAGAGTGTATGCATGCACCTTACAGCAATATAAAAGCCAGCATTACCAGCATTCAGATTAAATAGTTTTAAAAGCTAGTTGAACATAACTGTAACAAATCGCCAGTATAGAATATAAAAGTTCCCACCAAAATCACAAAACTGAGCACAAAAGACTCACAACAATAACAATTTGAGCATGGGGGCTACAAGGAGCTAGCGCCTTTTATGTGCCCACATGCTGTTTTATGGGAATTTACAGAGACACCCCTACATTTAAAAAGCTCAAAGACTTAGCTTACCAAATACAATCAGATAAGTGGTCAAAGACTTACAGTGCATTCCCATGGTCTGTATAGATTCATGGTTCAAATGAGCTTTCCTTATACCTTTACAGTTTATAAAAGATATACATCGGTTTATATATATGTGTGTGTGTGTGTGTGTGTGTGTGCGTGTGTGTGTGTGTGTGTGTGTGTGTGTGTAAAAAAAAGAGTAGACCTGTTTTCCATGTGGTCAAATGTAATCAGATAATTCACTGTAGTGGTATATATTAAGACATATTTTCATTATAAGGTTGTTTGAATACCAGGGTGCAATGTAGTGATAACTTTAATGTGAAAAGCACACCATGTTATCAGTGTGTTTGCATTGAGCTTTAAAGAAATACAATTATACCTGCGGCTGGAATTCTAAGGTTTTCAATATGGAAATTCCCCATTGGCTTTATTATGGATAACCTAAAGGGAATTAACATTTCAATTGGATATGGTGTGGTATACATTACATCGCACATAGAACGAGCAGCACTGGAATTGAATAATGGGTTAAAGATATGTCCGAAATGTATGCTAATATAACCTGGGGGTATACATGCAAATCAATATGTTTGGCTAAATAATCAATAATCGGGTTGAGTATGGATGAATGGATGTTTATAGTGATTTTTCTGTCAAAAGGGTTTGAAATAACTACAAATATTTACTATCCAAAGGCGGAAGCAATTCCATTATGTTTGAAACAAGACATATTTTAACAAAGAGGTGTATTTGTATTTTGTATTGTATTATATTATTATTATTATTATTATTAAATTCTCAAAACACACTTTCACTTGTATTTTTTATGTAATTACATGTTTCATTATTCCAATTAGTATTTTAAAAGTGTGCTGTGAAACTTTTATGATGGAGGGTCCGACACATGCTTGTCTCCATGGTTGATTATTCCACAGCATGGAAATAAACTTGGTAATCACAGTCAGATCTATACGAACATGGTAAAAATTCAGGTTTTTAAGGTTTTATAAATGTATGTTTATGAGAAATAACATCTCCATGGAGACAAGCAAGTAGCAGACCCTCTATCTTACTTAGTGCACCTTTAACTCCCTTAAAAAAATTAAAAATAAAAATAAATAGTGATTAGACGAGATTTTTATTGTTAAAATTATTATCAAAAAATTTGTTTTAAGAAAAAAAAAAGTGGTGCTATAAGTGGAAACTACAGACCTAAATTGAAATAAGCATGTAGTCAGTGTAATTACATGTTTGCTTTCATGTCCCTCCTGTCTGAATCTAAAGGTGTGTCTGTGGAGCCCGGGGCCCTTTGTTAACTACAGGGGCCAGTGATTAGGACAGACTGTGACTAGGGGCCAGTCCTTTTCACTGGTGCTGTTAACAACCTCACTAAAGATCAAATAGTGAGGCTGCACATCAAAGACAGGGTCAAGCAGGTTTAAAAAGGGGACACTGCAGCCCAAATGAATCCAGCAGTTTTATACTGTGGGCTGAGAGTCAGGTGTGGAGCAGACAGGTATGTGGACAGGCCAAAGGCTACACCTGCTCACTCTACAGCTTCTATACAAGGTCATTAAAGCAAAGAAGAGGAAGTGTGTGTAAAAGTGCAACTGTCTTCAACTGTGTACACCTGTTCTCTCTCTCCTCTCCACCTCTCTCTTTCTTTCTTTCTTTCTTTCTCTCTCTCCTCCTCCCCACTCCTTCTCTCTACCTTCCTCTTTCTGTTCTTTCTTTTCTCTCCTCTCTCACACCTGCCCCTCCCTTCTCTCTCTTATGCCCTCACTCTCTCTCTTTCAACCAATCTTTATCCTTTCTTCTCTCTTCTCACACACACACCAACGTTATCTCTCTCTACTTCTCTCCATCCCTCTCCCTCTTCTCACATTTGCCTTCTCTCTCTCACCCTTTTTTTTACACACACACACACACGCACGCAGCCCTCCCCCCACACACGCACACACACACGCACACACCCTATCTATACACACACCCCAACACACATTTACACTCAAACTCACTTCAAACATCATTCATTAACTTTTCCATCTGTGTCTGGCTTTATCACAACCTATAAGCCAGATTTATGAAACAAAGTTCACTAAGGTTTACCATCAATTGTATACGTGTTGTGGTACTCACATCTGCTGGCTGGCTAATTGCGTTTTTGCAGGGGTAACTTAGGTAACTCTCTTCTTGCTCTCACCTCTGACGTCTGCTCGCTCTGTATGCTGCCATGAAGCAGAGCCGCCAACCTGAAAAGTTTGTTTGTTTGATTAAACCGTTAGGCTGTGAGTCAGTGCTTCAATGACCTAACGCGCAACGACAAAACCTTCTGCTTGTTCATGTTTGGTGAATAATAGCGGCTCTGTTGATTCATTCATTTCCATGGGAGTTAACCAGTAATTGTCCTAGATTGTTGGCATTTTTGGCTCTGCACACACTTTGTGGGTTACTCCCTGCATGTATGTGGATTAATTTGATAACCCTGGTCATTTGATAACCCTTCATCTACATTATTACTTGTGTCTTTTTTTTAGAGTGAGCTTATTTAACCTTAGTCAGGATGTTGTAGCAAAAAAATAAGTCGTGTATTCTACTTTAGTTAGTTGAGGAATCATTAGTTTCCAAATTTATATTGACCTTACCTCTCAGCTACCACATAAGTTTCTCTATTCTGTCCTTAGTTTTTTTTTTTTTTTTTTTTGCTTAATACCTTGACAGTTCAATCCCAGCTCCAATCAGGGATTCATGTATTTATTCATTGTTCATCAAATGTAGATCTTAGAGAAATAGTTACATTTCTTTACATTACATTTATAAAAGTCACTAAGCCATAAAAATATAACTATATAATATTGTGTAAATATAATAATAATCAGGGAAGGCATCTGGTATACACTACATATAGTCTTGCCTCAGCTGTCACACCTCCTAAACATCATTCTTTATTTTTACCACCTGGTGTTTGGTAAAAGTACTTTTCTAATTTATGTGTACACGTGGTCAATAAAAATTGTTATTTTTAGCTCAGCGTCAGTCCAATAATCAATTTGTTCTACTCAAAAACTCCAGAAATAAATACTTTTTTAAATCAGTTTTTGCTCAGTGTGTCAGTGTCCCTGGGGTGTGTGAGAGCATGATCAGAGTCAGAGGAATTTGGCACAGAATGGCAGCCTTGTTTCGGTTAGTTTGCCCCAGGACATGTTTGGCTAAAAATCCCCTAAACAGAACAAAAAAATTACTATTCCTGAATAGTTTTAGAATGGTGTTGATCTGTATCAGAAAAAAACGACATGTTAATAATAAACAAAGTACTAAAGATTTGGGTTGAAATCACATGCTTTCATCTAAAAAAGACTACAGAATAAAGCCTTTTCTTTAGTGTAAAAAATTGAGTTTGAACTAAAAATGACCTACTGTAGAAGTTTGTGAAGCATACACGCATACATGTGGAGATAAAAAATACTGTTAAAAGTGTGAGAATGGTGGCTCATTAGTGTCCATCAGATTAGTGGAGTTTATTTACCAAGTGATTCCATAGTGCAGATGAGGTCAGTGTTTAGTGTTGTTTACTTGTCTCCTGGCTGACACATTTCACACAAGACCTCCACGTAGCCTCAGACTGAGCATGGACCTTACTATGAGCTGCTCTGTTTGGCCTTGCACAACAAAAATGACGTCACTGCTCATTTGGCCCCTTGTGTGAAGTACGGAGGAGCGAGTCTGGCTTTTATCTTCAGATTCCTCTCCACATACCTTCTCGCCAGAAAATTCTGACTCCAGTTTTTGAGAAATTCCCAGAGATTCCCATTTGGGATTTCTCAAATTTTGTTACCATTACCACAAAAATTCCATTCCCGGGAGTCCCCTCTTTCTTAAAATGAGTTTCTTAAAGATGCACTATGCAACTTTTCTGGAAGGGGGATTTCCATCTGCTGATGTTATTGCTGTAGAATGCTCAGCAGTATGGAACAAAACTTTATGTCATACATTTATTGAATTACAGAAAACAAACAAAAAAGAAACATTGAAAATTAAGTTAGCCTCTCCACAGACCTGAACCTAACTGCAGTTGCCTTGGTCGTGGTTAGCTACTCTTGTGGCTGACTGGCTGACACGCTGAGCAGTACCCCGAGAAGAGCTGAAGTGTGCATGGAAAGGGAAGTCCTGAACTCCTCACTCGTACTGCTGCCTCTGCGACCCAGCCCTGGATAAAGCTGTAGAAAATGTATGAATGGATGGGTCTTTATTTTTACATTTTACTTTAATCACATGTGTGCACATTACCCTGGGATATGGGCAGATGTATTTTTCAGTTTGAACTAGTTTAACCCCTGCTGCACAACCTCCAGGGAGAATAAACACTGTGTGATCTGCACTAATGTTAGGGCATTTGTATTATACACGAGTAAAGGAGATTTTTCATTTAAATGCATTTCACTAATAACATATATTGAATGTGGCTATAACCTTGCCGAAATACATATTATAACAACAAATACAGTGATAAAAAATAGACCATTGATAATCTACATTAAAAGTATACCAGTAAAGGAAAAAAAAAACTAAAATAATTCCAAAATCAGGGGAAAAACAGCTCCATATGGGGCATTTAGAAATTAAGAAAAATTTATCCCAAAAATGTAGTAATTTAGATTTTTATAATATTTGCAACTGTCAGTTTAGGTCTACTACTCTAAACTTCTTCACAATGAAGACAAGAACAACAATTGACGAATATTTTATCTGTTTCCTGAACATTTTCTAACAAATTATTGATTTCACTTCACTTTTTTTTTCTTTTCTCAATATGAAACACTTTTGTATATTTAATGTGTTGTAATATGATCTATAAATAAATATACATACACCTTTTTGTACATTCACCCCTTTTGTCACTGCCATCATCAAATAAATACACTTAACAGTCACACATCAGTATTCCTATGTAATCGACCATATGGACAAGTATGACAGAAGAACAGTGGTGGATGAAGGACTCAGTTTTGTTACTTAAGTGAAGGTACAAATACAGGGGCAAAAGATTACTCAAGTAAAAGTATCACATGAAAAAAATCAACTGAAGTACCAGTTTAAAAATGTACTTTAAGAGTAAAAAGTGAAAGCATTTTGTTGAGATTTTTAGAACAATTAAAGCATCAACTGATTTCTAACTGTATTTGTGTATTTGGTTTGCTCAACATGAACTCAAA
This sequence comes from Boleophthalmus pectinirostris, assembly GCF_026225935.1. NCBI lineage: Eukaryota > Metazoa > Chordata > Actinopteri > Gobiiformes > Gobiidae > Boleophthalmus > Boleophthalmus pectinirostris. Next base: position 17,404,995 of record NW_026571190.1, on the reverse strand, counting down.
TCAAATGTGATAAAAAGAAGGCTCAGCCATTTCAGCAGGTCTCAAAAATATGTTTTTCTTTTTAGTCCAGATCTAAAATTTAGTGGAGTGGAAAGTAGAGATCTGCTGTCAAATGTAGTGAAGTAAAAGTATTAAGTATCCACTGTGTAACTTTTTGGTTGGGGGTCCATCACTTTCTTGTTTGGATATGTCATTGACCTGCCTGAAATGTTCCATAGTATGACATTAAACAGCTCTATCTTAAATACATTCACTTACAGGTGGTTTTATAGCTCAAAAATACCTAGAAAAACAGACATTCTGGCTGTGAGTGTGGTCGCCTCTACACAGATCTGATCTGTACCTTGGTCTGGTTTTGTCTCTGTGAAGATAGAAAGGTTTAATGCCATACTGTGAAACATTCCGAACAAAGCAATAACAAAAAAAAAAAAAAGTATTTATCAGACCCTCCACCAGAAAAGTTACTCAATGCATGTTAAGTAAAGTACATATACCTAAAGATTGTACTTAAGTATTGTATTTCACTTTTGTACTTCATTACCGCCCACCACTGCAGAATACCACCTCTTCCAAGAATCCTACATGAATATGAAAACTGAATCACTGCTACCTGCTATCACTGCCTCTATAATCACTTAATGGTCGGTTTTAACTCGCCTGTATAGACAAACAGATTGAGCTGCATAAATTTCACCATTCATTAACAGCTGCGCGGTCTGGGATGCCGATAAGTGACACAGATAGAAAAAGCAGCGCGCATGGGCCATAGAGATAATTAGCAGATAATTAAGCACGATGGTTGTATGGGTTGTGGATGTGAGCGTGGCTGGTTTGGGGCAGTTGGGTTTGGGCATTTGCACGTTTTCATGAGGAGCGGGGTAATTCGGAGCTCTGTGAAGTACTTCAAAGTGCAGGCAGCAGCCGCACCACAGTGAATATCAAGTGAACTGTGCAGAATGTGGCCAATAACACTGTACAAATGGATAAGGATGGATTTGTTGTGGGCAAAGTTTTGTTTTTATTTAACCAGCGATAAAGATACACTACATAACTTTTCTAGTAGAGACTTAGACAAACTTTACTGATCCATAGGGAAATTATTTAGACACAGTAGCTCACACATCACAATAAATATAATAACAAAGAGCAATGATATAAATTGTAATAACATATTTTCCAGACTATTGAGCGCACCTGAATATACGGTGTATCAACTAAATTTGATTTAAAAAAAAAAACTGTACATATATAGGCTGCACCTGAATATAAGCCACAGGTGTCCACATCTTAATGAACATTTTCAAGTCGGACCATCTGCTTTTATCACCTCTGAAAACGTCTTTTTGCATTGAGTCAGTTCATCACGCTGCCGTCACCAAATTCTCACCATAGACTCATTGATGCCGAGCTCACGTGCAGCAGCTGTTTCCTTCTTCAACAGCCACATCAATTGCTGTTAACTTAAACAGCAATTGATGTGGCTGCATCATTTGCATTTTTTCGTGTGTTTTCCATGAGGAGGGTGTATGCATGAAAATAACTTTTCAAAACACAATCAAACAAGCATTTTCTTCGGCGCATCACCACTGTCTCTCCCCGGGCTCTACAGAGCATGACTCCTGCAAAAGCTGCTGTCCTGTCTGTATCATGTCAGTGTCTTGGAGGATTTCAGCAGATTTCATGCTCTCCCGCGGGGCTAGTACTATCAATCAGATATGAGTGGATGTCCGGCTACTAAAGTTTGAGACGTTTCTTCTCATCATTTACACATAAGACGTATCCCCCTCACTAATTTTAATTTAACTTCATAACTTATTTTATCACACGGCGAGAAACTATTTGTGTGCTGACAATATCGCTAGCTAGTGTAGCAACTTCATGCTAACCCTAGATCCATGTGTTACCCACACAGACAACGACCCTTTCTGCATTTACTAACCATATATATATATATATATATATATATATATATATATATATATATATATATATATATATATATATATATATATATATATATATATGAATGGACAATGTACCAAACAAAGAATCCTTTCATATATTAGCCACATTGTTTTATTAGCTGCAGGGTTCAAAGTGTGAGAAAAAAGTAGCGGCTTATAGTTCGTAATTTACGGTAATAAATAAAAAAATAAGTAGGAAAAATATGCCACCTACAACTCCCCATGACATGTTTTTGCATTGAATGTTCCACAGTATAGCATTAGACTTACCTATTTTTCTATGAAAAGGTGAAGTCATGGTAATACTGGAGGTTTTTCAATGTGTTTTAGCTGTAAGAATATCTGTAAATGAATAAATGTAATGGACAGATCTATTTCAAACTAGTAACATCATTTACATGGACTGATGTAAGGATAGTTAGGTTTTATAGCTGTTCATTTATTCTTTACGCATTCTTTATTCTTTCAGTGTTTATGTAGAAATTCCACAACATTCCATACTGCAGAATATTAAAAGCAAAGCAATAACGTCTTAATGGGAGTAAGTGGAGTACCCTCTGCCCAAAAAGTTAAAACTCTGACAGAGAAGACCAGTGGGCCAAACTACAAAAATGTTAAACTTTAGGATGTACTTTTCTTGCATGCTGTGTGGCAGATTTGTTAGTTGCTATTTATTACACATAATTATTTTTCCACTGTTTTATCTGTCGTGTTTACAATGCCCTAGAGATATTACAACATGACAGACACGTATGGGATAACATTTTTTTCTCCTAGATTCTTTTGCACCTTTGCTCAGATTTTTAATAGCAAGCCAGTTTTAAAGCATGCCATGTCAAAGTAGCGCTAGTTCTTGTTAAACTGGCTTGTAGCATTTGTGGCGGGTGTTGGTCTGCAGTGTTGGATGCCATTTGTTTAGTTTTTTCTTCTTCTCTTTTTTGAGCAGATTTCTTTGACTGTCTTCCCTCTTTTCGTGTTTCTGGTTAAGGTCTCCGTTCCTCCATGCAAATGAGAGAAGCCACATTGATTTTGCTTCCAGTTTCACGTTACTATGGAGACGACATAAAAACTACAAAGTGCTTAAAGCGCAGCACTTTTATCCGCTCGTGCCTCTGATCATCACAGGACATTAGCATACCAGGGAACAGGAGAGAGCGGCACACGGGGAGGTAATTGTGCATTTGGAAAAGACTCGCTGGCCGCTGGACACAGCTTTGTTTGGGGGAAGTTTGGACGTGCAGTGGGAAAAATACTACAGACAATGGGCCTGACAAGCCAGGGGGAAAATGAGGAAAAGTTGGACCTTGTGTAGGGCGCTATATGCACAGTTATTGTAAGTGTTGTCAAGTGTGTTACATGTGAAAAGACCAAACCAAAGATCTGTAGAAGGTGACATTTAAGAGATTTCCTGTGTACATTTTTTGCTAGACCACTTGTTCTATAGATTTGGTTTGCCTGGAATGTTCCACAGTATAGTGTTAAACTTAACTATCTAACATTTATTTCTTTGCTTGTTTGTGGAATCCTTCAGTCATCCAGGTAGGATCTAGCCTGATTCATCAGCCAGTTTCACTTCATAGAAACTGTCTTACCTCACAGCGTTAGAATTCGTTCGCTCAACGGTAGGTAGGTACTTTTTTCATTTCAACAATTGCTGCTATTTGATCGTGACGTATGTAATGCGCCACTAATGGGGCTAACTGGTATATTCAGCTTTTCCTGAATCCCGTAGGAAGAAGGGCAATAACGAATTTTGTCTTGATAAAATTCACCAAACATTTTCTTTGTTCAGGCTTTAAATCGTCGATCTTGGGAATCGTTGCCAACACAGAATATATGGCTCTTCGCTGATTGGCTGGTGCCCGAACTCACACTTCCGGGGTTTTTGCGAACCATCTAGTTATTCCAATTCCTGACCTAGTCGCTGGAGAGAAATTAAATTGAGTGGAGTCGCGCCAGCCTGGCTAGGTAGGATCCATAACAAAGGAGAAATTCAATTCTGTCAACAGAATTGCTTTTTTGCCAGTCTTTTTATTGCTCAAAAATAACTTGAAAATAAATATTTGTACTTTGAACGAGGTTGCTTCTCCACAGATAACCAAGTTATATTTAATGGCACACTACTGGACATTCTAGGCAACAACATCTTCATGGAGACAAACAGATGGCGAGCATACCTCCAGAAAAGTTACTAAGTGCACTTTTAATGCTGAGCTATTGTAGTAACAAAAGGGCCCATTGCTCAATAATACAACTAGATAAGATAATAGTTTGAAGAAAGAAAGTTAGAATCATCCAAAACATAACACAATAATGTTTGTACATTTTACGATGTGGTGTTGTAGTGTCCACATCCATAAAAATGCTCCTCTAACCACCCTCGGCACATACACACTTTTTCAGTTGTTCCTACAGCACAGAAACAAACAAGGCTTGATGTTTTCTCTCATTTTACCTTCAGAGCAGCAGGAGAGGAGCAAAGCCTTCGTATTGCCAATGTAAATGAGTGTACGTGCGCTGTAGCCCCGCTCTGTGATGTCGACTGCCTATGTAGAGTATTTGTGTGCGTGGAGAGGCAGATAGAAGCAGGATATGGAGGGCGGACATCGGGGCCACGGATCCAAAGGAGATTTGAAGGCCAACATCAAACAGAGCACGGACTCATTAATGCATGGAGGGGTGACCCGCAGCTAGCTCTGAACTGCAACAAACACATCAAAAAGGACTCCCAAAGCCTCCTGACCGCCATCGCACCCAGCCATAGGAGCCCTGTGAAATACGCCCACCACCATAACACATTTGAATAGTTAGTTTGTTTATGTAGTTAAGAGACAGAGGAGGCAGATGATGTTTGCGAGGCCAAAATACGCCAGCCTCAAAATGTTACATCAGTTTTTATGTCTGCAATTAAAAGAGAGGGACTTTTGGAGGGAAGTGGTTGATTTTAGTGCCAGCTTGCTAATTATGATTGTTGCAAGAAGAAAAAAAGAAGAAAAAAACAAAACAAACTTGAATCTGTTAAGGATGGTGAAGTTTTTATTAATGTCTGTTAGATCTGATAAAAAGAAAGTGTTTAAAGGTATACCATGTCACTTATTGCTTCGCATGGAATGTTTCAAAAAGTTTCTTAGGCTGCGTTCAGACTGCAGCCTGAAGTGACCCAAATCCATTTTTTTGGCCCCATTGTGACCTGTATCTGATCTTTTAATGACAGTCTGAACGACACAGATCTGATTTTTTCAAATGCGACCCAGGCTACTTGGATATGTGGTCCTGAAACCGATACATGTCCCATCTCTGGACATGCGACTTCAGTTGGAACGGCCAAAGGGCATTTATCCGACCTACACGTTATCAACAAGTCACAAATGTCACTATTCTGTGCTGAAGTAGGCGAAAATTGTTAATGAACTCCGTGTCACTGAAGCGAAGCACATCACCACTCACCACTCTTGGCTCCGTCTCCACATCCACACGTTCCTTTCAACGGACGTCGCTGCCACTGCCCCACAAAATGCCGCAGCTAAAAACCTTGTCCTTCTCCTTCTCAGTCTCCTCCTTAAAACAATTAAGTTGTACATGTTCTGGCTCCGGTACGAGAGGAACTTTAAAATCGCCAGGTGCTCAATGCTCGCGTCCATGTTTGGACTACTTCCTTAAACACAGAGCACGCTCGCTGCGGTTGACGTCATCGTGTCCTCCATTGCGCATGTGGGACACTTTCAGGACGTTTAATGTTCACACTGGAGTTCACATACAAGTCGCATTTAATTGGAAATGTGAACGACCTCTCAAAAACATCGGATTTCACAAAAAAATCGGAATTGAGCATTAAGCCCTGCAGTCTGAATGTAGCCTTAGTGCACCTTAAGTCATCTCAAGGCTTTTTATTTTGACGTAAATTGTATATTTGTATCTGTAATGTCTTGGTTTGGTCTTCAGTATAGATTTTGAGTTACGGTTCACAGTCCCAAGTTCATATCATTCAGGGGATTTCAATATTTATCTTTCACAATTTTATATCTTGGACATTTTTGACATCAGCATGCCTCTGTACATTCTACAGTCGTCTACTCCATGGGCTTCCAGAAACAAACAAATAAACAAATAAACATACAATAAAATAATACTGTACCACTCCCGGTGCACTGCAACAGCTGCTCAAATGAAAATACAGAACTTAACAAAATACAGCATTAATTATTAACTAAACAGATGGATCTGCACATTATAAACTAAAGCCATATATATAGTTAGTGCAGTATTATATTTTGCAATCTGCTTTCTTGTTTTGTTGGCCCACCGTGCACTATTTGAATTTTGTTTACAGAAGTTTCCAAGGCATGGCACAAGCCTGACAAAACAGAACCCACACCTCACTTTCTCAGGAGTGAATCTCCAATACTTTCTGAAAAAAAAAAAAAAAAAAAAAAACTGTATAGACAAAGAAATTACCTTCCCTCACTGCGCTATCTGAGCCATTACATTGGTCAGATATCAATATTGTTTTCCAATTTTTCCTGCCGCACGAGGTGGTTAGCTACAGATGAAAAACTTCAAACTGTCTCACTCACTGAATGTGCCTGCCTGAAGGTTTTCCCAGCATGCAATTCTGAAACAAAGACGGCCCCTTTTTGATTTCTACACAGCGTGACCCTTTTTGATTGGGTGAGATTGGTTGGCATGGAAATCAATAGTGCGTGGTGCTATTTGATGCCGCCTTATCTCTTGTTCACACTGTCTGCAGGTAGAGGCTGGGGAGTCGCTATGTGAACGGAGCAGTGGACCTCATAACAATAGTTCCTCTTCATAGTAAATGACTTCTGTGCAGCGGACAAAGAGACACAGACATTTTGAAGTAAGTCTAAGAAGCTTGGGAAAGTGTCTTAATGCAAAAGTTTATGAGCTCAAGACTCTGGTAGTGTCTTCATGAATGTGCATGAAGTCAGTTTGAAAAGTGTAAACAAGCATGACCACTCCCTTTAGTTTTTTTACTGCAGCGAAATATGATAAGAAATCACGGTCAACACAACACTTGCAAGATTGGCTACATTTATTCAGAAAAACTTTATTCTGTTTCCTCACATATGCCTCTTACATTTGTCAGTCAGGTTAAAGGGTCCATGTTGCTCTATTTTCTAATAACTTTCCTCTGGATAAATACCTGGACGTGTGCTTTTGTTCATTTACTCATGTTTATCACACAAATCCTGCATATTTATGTTCTTCTCTCAAACAGAAAACACTCAGTCCCACCTTGTGATGTCATGTGGTAATACAGGAAGTGCTCTTTATACTCTTTACACGTTCATTAAAATCATTTGGATCATTTCAGTCCTGGAATTTCCGATCTCTTCTGAACAGAAACAGAAGGTAAAAGGTAGCTGTTAACTTGAAAACTACTGCCATCAAGACAATTTATCAAGATTTTAAATTATAAATATATTGGATCGTTGTGGTAAAGAGGGAGCTGAGCCGAAAGGCGAAACTCTCGATTTACCGGTCAGTCTTCGTTCCTACTCTCACCTATGGTCATGAGCTCTGGGTAATGACCGAAAGGATGAGATCACGGATACAAGCGCTCGAAAAGAGTTTTCTTCGCAGGGCAGCCAGGCGCTCCTTTAGAGATATGGTGAGGAGCTCAGTCACAAGGGAGGATCTCGGAGTAGAGCCGCTGCTCCTCCACGTTGAGAGGAGCCAGCTGAGGTGGCTCGGGCATCTGTTCGGGATGCCTCCTGGGCGCCTCCCTTGGGAGGTGTTCTGGGCATGTCCCACCGGGAGGAGGCCCCGGGGAAGACCCAGGACACGCTGGAGGGACTATGTCTCTCGGCTGGCCTGGGAACACCTTGGGGGTTGCCCTGGAGGAGCTGGAGGACGTGTCTAGGATGAAAGAAGTCTGGGAGTCCCTGCTTAGACTGCTGCCCCCACGACCTGGCCCCGGATAAGCGGAAGAAAATGGATGGGTGGATGGAAATATATTTTTATTTGAATGGTTTCAAAAGAAGTCACTGCCTTTTGAGCCTTTAAAGGGATAGTTCGGGATTTTTTACATGAATCTGTATGGCATCCCCGTGAGCAGTGTCGTGCATCCACACTGACTTACCCCCGACAGCGTCCGGTGAACCGAGATACTGGCCGTTCTCTGTGCTGACGAAAGTAGTCCAGCAAGTTGGCTGAGGACTGTATAATAAAGCGTTTTTCTTCTCAAAACAATATGTGTTCAAAAGAGTGATACATTTGCATCACAAAACCATCTTGGCACTATTTTCTTTCCGTTCGTATCACTGCGCGCGGCCGCCAGGTGACAGCCGCTCCTGGTTCACTGTGTTTACTGCTCGGAATGTGAGCGACAACATGTCTGATTATGACACTGACAATAAAGACTTTGCCTTTACCACAAAGCCAAGGGGAGATCTTTGTGAACCCGATTATACTGATGCCGAATTTCGCCAGATGGAGTTAGAACGGGCGGAGAGAGAGAGAAAAGACAGAGAAGTGGTACAAGTTGAAGCAGGAGCTGTGAGAGACCAGGTGAGCGACAATCACCATCACATCATTTATAAACTCGTATACAGCGAACATAGAGCCTACACTGTGACTGAAGCATGGACTACTAATAGAAACATGGAATCATCCACACGTCCATGTATAGCTGCTACCAATAGTGTACGCGACATTTACAATAGTAATAACAGTCGACTTATAAAGTTACGTTTTGTAGAAGCTTCGCTGGTGATATGACACTGAGTGTTTTGCTGCACACAGAGTTACAGCTGATTCTTGAGCTTGTCTGCTTGTAAACATGGCGGCACTTCTTCGTTCTTACCTGGTTTGGTTTCCACATTGAAGCCTAAGACAAGAAGCCAAAGTTTCCTCAGCGCAAAGTCCATGACAGGAAAACCGAAATGTGCGTGGAGATTCAGCCAGATTTTTGTTGTTACAGCCTGGAGAATCAAGAGTTCGCACCATTTCTTAGGTATATTCATATGTATCTTGTACAAGCTTATATACTTATCGCTCTAGCTCTCACGTTAGCTCTCTCGCGTCACGGTGGTCTGCGCATGTAAACACTGCCGACCAACTGAACAAAGTGATGGATTCATGCGCGGCTGTCACCTGGCGGCAGCGCGCAGTGATACAAACGGAAAGAAAATAGTGCCAAGCGATAATGAGGTCTGACTTTTTAGGCGACGATGGTTTTGTGATGCAAATGTATCACTCTTTTGAAAACATATTGTTTTGAGAAGAAAAACACTTTATTATACAGTCCCCAGCCAACTTGCTGGACTACTTTCGTCAACACCAAAAACGGCCAGGATCTCGGTTCACCGGACGCTGTCGGGGGTAAGTCAGTGTTGGTGCACGACACTGCTCACGGGGATGCCATACAGATTCATGTCAAAAATCCTGAACTATCCCTTTAATTTAAAAAAATAAATAACTCTATGGGTTTCTACGTTTCAAAAAGGTCACAAAACTGGCATATGCTACAGCACCCATAGCTTGAAATAGAAGATGATCGAATTTCGTTACAGTTTTTCTCACAAATATAATTTTGTCAAACATACTGTAATAGCACTGTGAAAAAATGAAATGTGCACACTGGGAAATTGTGGATTACATTATATACTGTATTTTATTCTTTTCCACACATCTATTTTGATTCATAGCATATCCTTGTTTTGTGTTCTATATAGGTCACTAAATATAAGCTTTTGACTATTATAAGATTTTCATGCTCGGTCAATGGAACTGAATGTTGAGTGGCAGGAAGACATGGTATGACATTATACTGTAACATGTGTACATATAGACCAGTCCGACCAGGCTATACAGGCTTGCGGGCCCCACATTGAAAACCAATAAGCATGACACATATATATTGAATCCTTGAATGACGCTCGATTTCATATGGCTTATATCTTGTTATTGGTATAAACACATTCAAACAGACAGTGCACAGTGATGCCTTCAGGTGCATTTGGGTAGACATCGACATATGTTTTACGGATAAGATTTTCATCCCCTGTAGATCTTTTCAATCTATTTAATCTGAAGCAATCTCCAATCCTTAAAACGATTCTTCAAAGGCTTCTTATGAAAGCAGTGGAGCTCATTGTTGTGGTTCAAAGCTCAACTATAATTTTCATAGCATCATTTTCCCAACATCAATTTGAAATACCAGACTCGGTTTTTAAGGACGTGACCATGCTGAGTTGAGTTATCATAATCTTGCATAAACATCTATCTAGCTTAACAATAAGAAATGTTTTGGCATGTTTTGGTCTTCTTGCCTACGGGGCTACTTTCTTTCACTGTGCAAATCAATCGCCAGGGCAACCAGCTGTTTCTCACTCGGGAGGCGCATCTGAAACCATTTAAATCCAAACACAGTCACAGTTTCCATAGCGCATTATAGGCATTCCATCATGGCCGCCTGCTCCATGCTGTGCAGCCTCTCTCAGCAGGGGGCAGCGTATTATAAAGTGGGCACAGTGCTACGCAAATATATAGCACACTGCATCTGCCCCTCAGGAGCAGAGGACCAGGAAATAGAAAATCAACAACCTTGGAGTTTCTTTTGCTTGGCTCTTTATGGGTTAAAACCTTTCTTTTAGTTCAGATAAGACACCTTTCTTGTCTGGGTGCTTTGTCTGGTGGTTAGATCAGGGAAAGGGAGAAGAAAGAAGCGGAGAGCGGACTGCCTGGCACACCCCGTGGAGGCTGCTGAACAGAAAAAGCACCAACAATGGTCAATTTGAAGTCACATTTATAACACAATGTTACAACATTTGTTAAGACATGTGAGGGTCCACAGATGATAACACAGAATGAATGGCTTCTACCTGCAATGTGTTAGACTGAATAGACCGAATCATCAGAGACACTGCTCCTCTTAATAATAGTAAAGTTTTATTAATGGTCCTATATTGTGCAGAATTGGCTCTTTACATTGATCTTTACATCATGTTACAATGCTGTTACCTCATTAACAACATACCTGGAGTTTTGTTTCATTCACACATCTCCAAAGCTCAAAATGCTCTGTGGAAGTTAACAGATACCTTTTATTTCAGTTTGGCAAATCCTGGGCTGAAATTATCCCAGTAATTCTAGTGAAAGTGTATGGAGTTTAAAAACACGTTGGAGCACTTCCTGTATTACCACTTGACATCACAAGGTGGAACTGAGTGTTTTCTGTTTGAGAGAAGAACCTAAAGATGCAGGATTTGTGTGATAAACATGAGTAAATGAACAAAAACACAAGTCCAGGTATATTTTTAATGAGGAAAATTATTAGAAAATAGTGCAACATGGACGCTTTAACCTGACTGACAAAAGTAAGAGGTATATGTGAGGAAATAGAATGACGTTAAAAGAGAAGAACACAAATCCGTGTGTCATTCGTTCATTCGTTTTTCAAAATAAAAACAAAAATAAGAAAACGAAAAAACAACAATTTTCTTCATTATTTGTCTCCAAAACCAAACTGTAAAAACGAATATGGATTTGTTTTTTCAGTTTTCAATTTTGTGTATTAATGAATAATGGAAAAAAACGGGTAACGGACATTTCTCGTTTCTGTGACTTAAACTGCGATGTCTGCGCAGACTGATCAGGACTGAGACAAACGAAAAATGAAAAAAGAATCGTTATCTGTTTTGTTTTGTTTTTTGTTTTTTTTTTCATTTTGGTTTTGTAGATAAATAATGAAGAAAATAGTTTTTTCATTTTCTTATATTTGGTTTTATTTTGAAAAACTAATGAACAAATGATACATGGATTGAACACAGCCTAAACACAGGGTTTGTGTGTTAAACATGTGCGAATGAAACAAAACATAACTTCAGGTATGCTTGTGATGAGGAAACAACGCTGTAACAAACATCAGAAAATAGGTCCCTAACTAATTTATTTTTACTTTACAGGCCCGTAATAGGTTCTCATATTTCTAAAATGAAGGTGTATGACTGTAAGTAGACTTTTATGATGATCATTTGTCTAATCTAGAGCTGCCAATGGATTTCATGTCTCTCACTGGAGAATATACAAAATACATGTAGCTGTCATTGGTGCAGTGTAAAGACGGAAGAAAGTTCCTTTAATGTGTTGAAAGTGAATTTTGTCAAAGCCACAAATGGACTGAAATGGACTGTCAGCTAGATAAGTGATCACAGTCTTTTTTATGTTTAACCAGACATTAACCTCAACGTTTAACTGAAGCTAAGGCATAGCTTGGGGGCAAAATCAATATATAGCCTCTCTCCTCTCCTGCAGTATCTGTGCATTTCCCTGTGAGGCGTGGACATAAAAGACCAGTGTGTGATGTACGGGACAACCTGACACTAAAACAGAACTGCCATAGGACCTGAAGGCAGTCGTCCAGTTTAGTCATGCCCCCTGCGGCTAAGGGCACAACATGGTGGTCTGACGTCTTGTCTTTCACAGAAACTAGAGGCAGGAAGCATCCACAGGGAACGCACAGATGCACCACAAAACCACAAAATGGCTTCCTCCTGAGCGGGCCATGTGGAGTCCAGATCGTAAAGCCTCAAAACAACAACAAAACATAACACAGGACCAGAACGGGTCGTGTACAGATGTGAGGAAATTAGGGAGATCCGCTTGGTAATCAGTAAGAGCAAAAGTGGGTAGAACTGGTTACACTAAACTGAGGAACTTTAATAAAATTGTCCTTCTTTTAACAATTGTATTTTAAAGTGTAAAGTGAGTGAAAAGTTTAGGTTATTTTTCACACTGGGAGTAAGTTTCAAGTGACAAAACTTTAAATTAATGTCATTGAATGATTTGAACATCTGTGTTTCTTGCACTGCTCCTTCAGATCATTTTTAAATATTTGCAGTCTTTTTGGATATTCCAAATTTTGTATTACAGTGTTTTTCCTTACATTAACTTCAGATATCTGGGCAGATGTTATCTCCAGACAGTTAATCTCACAATTACTCGTACTTGAGTAAAAGTTTCCCTTAGTAATTCTAAGTAATAGAAGACGTGATGATGTTGAACACAAACTGAAATGAGAAAATTAAGTTGCACAAAACTCACTCTTTTCAAGCAAGTTATTCTACCTCTATTTTTAATCTGACTGTAACATTTATAGTATAGTAAAATACAGCACATTTTGTATTTTGGTTCCTGAAATGACTTGTTTTGAAATGCTTCATTAAAGTGCATTTGTGTGGAAAAGGATGAAAAGGTTTGAAATACATAACTAGCTGTTAACTGCTATAATTCTGAATGTGTACACCACATGGCTGAAATCAGTGGTCGAACAAGAAAATAATCATTGAAAAGTACTCTTTGTTCTACCAAAGTCAACACATTTATAATTTCACTGATTGTGGCGTCTCTACACACCTCTGATGACTTTTCGTGGTTTTGGCCGTATGTGCAAAAATAGATTGCTTACTCCTAGAAAGTATCAGGGCATTTGGCAGTGTGGTGGTCACTGGTGAAGGAGAAACCTGCTGAACATTCATTTATTGCCAGAGTAAATAAATCAAGTGACTCAATGGGCTGATAAGTGTTTGTGAGAGCGTGCATAATCATGATTTGGACTGGTCTCTCTCTAGCTCCCCCCTCTGTCCCCTCCACTGCCTCCTCCATGTCTACAGCTATAATCTGTTCCAGCGGAGTTGCCATGAAATGAGCAAGGCAGCAGTGGACAGGCCCAGCTTAACAGATAACATAAGGTCTCTCTCTCCTCTCTCTCTTTCTCTCCTCTCTCTCAGTCTCTCTCTTTTTCTCTTTCCTCTTTAGCTTTCTCTTTGTCTCTTTCCCCTCTCTCTTTTTATTTCTCTCTTCTCTCTTTCGCTCTCGCTTTCTCTCTTTGCCTCTCTCTTTGTCTCTCTCTCCTCTCTTTGTCTTTCTCTCTCTTCTCCTTTGCTCTCTATGTGTCTCACTCTTTTCCCTCGTTTTTGCTCTCTCTCCTCTCTTTTGCTCTCTCTTTGTCTTTATCTCTCTCTCTAGTCTTCCCTCGCGCTTGCTTGCTCTCTCTGGATTTGGAAAGTAATTTTTTCCCCCATTTAGCTGTCTTTGTAGTTAGGTTGTATGCTATTACAATGTTATGGCAATATGTCTGACATGATATCACTGTGATATCATTATATGGTGTTGTATCACAATTCCACTTATCGTCGGAATTGGACCTATTGCATTGCTAAAAGTCACTTCCTAAGTCATAGAGATGATTGCACATCTGGTCACATATCACAATATAATATAATAAAGACCAACAATATAGATGGTAATAATACATTCAAAATAAGAAGCAAAAGTAGCAAGAGACTGGTGTCTGATAAGGCATAATTACACAAATGCATATGTACAAGTAAAAAAAAAAGTGAAATTAAGTAAAAATACAGTGCATAAATACTGTAGTGATGGTAGCTTAAAGAAATAATTATGAAACATAATGTGGAAAAAATGTCCCTTTTACTAACTGGTTTAGATATTCAGTTTCTATCATAAAACTTTTATAAAAAAATGAATGCAGTACCATCTGGATGGGTCTAGTTTAGGTAGAAATGTCTGTATTTCTCTTGACAAAACAAACTCGATCTTTATATACGTACAACTATTCCATATGTTTGTGTGGGATTAAAGACCGCTGACACCCACTCAATTTCTATAGAATACTATGTAAATGTTTACTAAATATGAGGAATATGGTTGGACTTCAACAGATGCTCCCATATATATTCAGATCCACACATTGATTACTGTGTTCATCAGTTTCCCCACAGATGAGATTGTGGGTTCAATATCTTGTCTTCTTTTTACAGGGTATAAACTTTTTTTTTTTTTTTACACATTGTTGCTGTATTCACATTTATGACCAACTATATTTACAATATAACTTGAATTTTTTTTTTTTAAAGGTCCTAAGTTATGCAGAATTGATTCTTCTTTAAGCAGTGTTAGAATGTTGTTACCTCCTCAAAAACATACCTGGTGTTTTTTTTTCATTCACACATGTTTGCGCAATCCTATGTCTATATCCCCAAAGCTCAAAATGCTCTATTTCACCTTGTGATGTTATGAAGCAGTTGTTTTCAAGTGTACAATTTACTTTTAACCTTTTGTTCAGGAGATTTTATCAATTCCAGGACTGAAATGATCCAAATGATTCTAGTGAAGGTGTATGGAGTTTAAAAACACAGTGGAGCACTGTATTACCACATGACAAGGTGGAACAGAGAAAATCTCAGCCTAAAACAGGGTTTATGAGTTAAACATGTGTGCATAAAACAAAACACAACTTTGTGTATGCTTTTGATGAGGACATTGACATAACATCAATCAGAAAATAGCCTTTAAGTGGTAGCTCATAATAGCAGGGTAGAAAACATCTAAGCTATTGCACAACTAAAACAGATTTCTAGTATTGAAAATAGGTTGACCAAATTGGATATTCAAATATTCTCTCTATATAAGATGCAGAAACTACATTGTAAAGGGCCTATATTATGCTATTTTCTGATTCACTGTATGTAGTATATACTGCTGTGTCCTCATTAAAAACATAAAAAGAGTTGTGTTTTGTTTCATTCACACATGTTTAACACACAAACCCTGCACATTTTCTTCTCTCAAATGGAAGTTCTTACACGTTCATACATCTTCACTATAATAATTTGGATGATTTCAAGCCTGGAATTGCCATCTCTACTGAACTAAAGGTAAAGGTTAGCTGTTAATTTTAAAACTACCACTACATGACATCACACAGTGGAACAGAGCTGTAGACAGACTAATAATAAAGGATTGCTCAAACGTGTGAATGAAACAAAACACAACACGAGAATGTTATGATAAGGTAACAACATTATAGCATGTCTTAAAGCTCACAAGAGTCAGTTTTGTGTAATATAGGACCTTTAATAATGTGGTACATGGTGAGAATGCTATGGGAACACAGCAAGAATCCTCAAAGCTAAAACTTGTTTATCTGCACAAGTGCCCTTAAGCAACTCGGCGCATGTAAACAGTGTGACAAAGAAGAACAAGGCCAAAGATCCAACAGTGAAAAAAACCCACTCAGTTTTTCTGTGTTTACTGATGAAAGTGCACAGCCTCCAAAGAAAATAAACTCACGCCCGAAGATATTTAGATGTGATGTGCATAAAAGTGGATCTGAATGTACGGGGCTGCAATGGGACCTCCCTGGTGCGTGTTTGACAGCTAACAGCAAACATCCCCAAAATTGTGATCGATCTGCGCTTTGAATCTGTCCACCCATGAGCCGTGTGGTTTGGGAGGTTCGGAAAATCCTCCACGAACTCAGGCCCTCCCATCTTGCCTTAGCTATACACTGTCCGGGTGGTTGTTGCCTTCTCATGTTCTGTGCCGTGGAATGCTGTGGATATAACATGGTGTTCCTCTGATCCGAGCGGGACCTCTCTAATTTGGGCATACATCGCTGCCACTTCCCTGACCAGAAACCATTTAAAGGGACGGCTGTATCGAGCCTGGCATTCCCCTTTTCCTGTGGGCTTTTGAGGGCCCATGTTTGGTTCCGCTGTCTTCTTCTTACGAGGCAGATTCAGAAAAAAAAAATAACATGTGACACTATGTAAAAATGTGGGGAAAACAACAGATTTATTTCCATACTCAGTGCATTCTTACATGTCTAGTTTTGGGGTACTCTGGTTTGGATAATCCTCCAGGTAGGTACTGATCCTGGCTGGACCCTGGCATCCTTTACTGACATCATACCTTCCAAAACATTGAAGAAACTGAAGAATGTGTAGAAATCTGAGGACAAACAACTTAGGACTGAAAATTCTCCAACTAAGACTAGTTCAAGACCTGGAAATGGGTCTCCTGAGGCACTATGACTTCCATACAGGGATCTAATTCTTAACCAGAAACGTAATTAGATGTGGTGTCTTTTATCAAGTGATTTTTGGTCATGATTTGTGACTTTTTCCAAAGAAAGGTTGTTTTTTGGCAGACCAGTATGTTGTTTACACATAGCTTGACATGTTTCCTATGCCTTCTGCATCAGTTTTCAGAAGGGTCACGTGGCGCTCATGATGTTCCCAACATCACTATGGACTACACAAGTGGGATAAATTATTCATGCATTCTCAGCGACAGATGGGTAAAATGCAATGTTAATATTTTCCTACAAGAACAATAAATTATCTCAACATACATTTTTTTGTTATGATGTATTGCTGCCTTCACATTCAAAACCAGATGTTGTATTCCCTTTTCCGCATACTTTAAACTATGAAGAAAATCATCTGCTGACCATTTTATTTAGATTTATTTATTTTTACACAGCGTGCCAACTTTCTTCCCAGCTTGTTTACCTTTGTCTCCTCACTGAAGGCATTTCTTCTTCTGCTCTTAATTATTGTCCATCACTTTAAACCGTGGGCTTTAAAGGTACACAAACATCAAACCCTGCGCTCCTGCCTCAATGCTTGTCCGCTCCGTCTCCACGCGCTCGCTGACAGGCGCTTGCTGACAGGCGTAGCAGCACATCCGACTTCAGCGGCAGGTGGAGGGACTAGGTTGTTCCTCCAGCTCTGTCAGACCACCCACCTGCTCCCTGTCCCATTCATGTCACCGCGGCGACAGTGGGAGGGTGGCTAATGGGATTTCACTATCAGCGCCTCAGTACAGCCACGGTGTCAGCTCTCCTCCTCCTCCACAGTAAGAAGAGGTAACAGCGCAGACCAACTGAAAGGCACACGACGTCGCCTGACACAGAATGCACCTGTCATAATGCACCTGTCAGAGCACGCAGGGACACAAACAGAGATGAAAAGGAGGCAGAGGAAACAGGGGTGGACTTGGACAGCTGTGGGACTGGAATGTACAATAAGGATGGGGTGTAGTCGTTAAATACGCATCGTTTAGCTAACACATGTAATTTGGATTAGTTGGCAGGGTGGGAGGAGTAAGCAAGTGTTCGCCCACAGACCAAAGGGTAGGTGGTTTAAACACCAATGAACTACGCTGCCTTTGTGTCACTTTACTGAAAGCCAAATTACTGCTATAATAATTGGACAATAAATTTTAAAATTTGGATCAATAAATATGAAGGCCAAAAATCCATTCAAGAAAATTGCTGGATCTCTGGTGACATCACCACCATAGCATGGTTTATACATCTGAATTATCACTGAGAGCATATGCCATACTTTTGCACAAAGACAGTGTGGATGGTCCAATCCATCCTCTTGGAAAACTGTATAATAGGAACATTGGTCCACCTTCAAAAATAGATTTCACAGTTTGGCCTCTTAAATTGTGACATTGTCACAGTTTATTTGTGACATTCATTTATTTAGGAATCACATGACTTAAAATTTTCTTTTATGCACACACAAACACACACACAATGCAGTCTTACAGTAAGCCTGGAGATGGTTGCAGTCAGAGCAGAACACATGGAGGAGTATGCACAGAGCTGTCACTTTGTCAGGGGACCACAGCACAGACTCACTGTGAATGAGACTAATCAGGTGAAGGTGTAACAGAGACTGGAGCAGAGCTGTGTGGAAATGAGGGCCTCATTACTGCATCTCATCACAGTGTCTCCACTGCCTCTGCCTCTGTCACTACACTGTGTTTCTTTCAGCCTGTGATGGAGCTCTCCTTTCAGTCTTTCAAAATATTGTGTGGAAGTTCACTCTTTAAGTTTAGTCTTTTTACTTGTGTCTCTGTGTGCTGCCCCACATCAGACAGGCCTTTGTGTCTTTGGCCTAAAGGCAGTGGTCTTAAGGCTAATAATTACACAACATAGGGAAAAACAATTTGACCATCTTTGATGTCACACATAAGACAAACCCAAATTACAAAGGAAAAGGAGTCTTTAAAGACATGTCTTTGTGTGTCTACTTTGTGCAGTATTTCCTGTTATTGTTGTGTTTGCTGGTTCACATTCACAACATTAAGACTTAAAAGCAGAGGGCGTCTGCCCCAAGAGGCCCGTATTTAGTAAGTGGCCCAGCAGTGTCAGAGATGAGGCATTTCTATATAATGTGTTTACATGTTTGACATGAGAGTGAGGACAGCAGAGCTCTGTGGGCCTGTTTGTTTAGTGGAGAATCAGGATGAATAGAGAGAGCAGAGCTGTCAGGCCTGAGTTATGGTTATGGGCTCTAATTGAAAGGTTCAGGCTGAACTGAAGCTTCTCCAACAGAGAAAGCCACGGCTCAGAGGAATGAGGATTCACTGTGTGCTCTGTACTTTTCAAAACCAACACTTCTTTTGTCCTGCACAAACAGAGGTCAGACAGGAGAGAAACAGGACCATTTGATAGTTACCCGTCTTTGGTCAAATAATGACTAAATAAATACACTCAGATGAACCAAAACAGATAATCAGACACTTCCTGTGAGATCATACAAAGTCTTTCAAGTTGAAGTTTTTTTTGTCTAAATTAGCAACTGCCGCAAACACTGGCTGCCTGAACAAATAAACATTACAATAAGTTATACAATTGTATTATATGTTGTGTTTTTAGGGCAGTGCCTTGTTGCTACATTGAGATACTAACATGTCTAAATGTTCTCTTAAACAAGCAATGTTCAGAGAGTGAGGGAGATCTATTAACACAGAGGTTCAGTGCATCCTAGTGAAACTTCACGTTGTTTTAACATGGCCGTTTGTGTAATTACATTCTTTAAGATTACGTTTCCTTGTTTCCATTTGACCGAGAATACAATAAAACATAGGGTCTTTATTGGACCACAAGTAATAACAGGTCCTAACCTCATGTTTAGGTCAGCACTTCTGTTCACACTTGGAAACTTAAATAGACACTTAAAGAAACAATGAAATTAACTTTGAATTAGAGCGTGTCGTTTAAAATGACATCATGTAATCACCCACACTGAAACATTTAACAGTGGCTAATTGAACAGGATTAATCATGAAGCTAAAAACAACTGCCCATGTCCTGTCTATATTTAGCAGGTCTTTTATTGCATATAGGAACACAATGGATTAGAACAAGGAAGTAAGTGAAATGGACAAGACACAATTCTACCTATCTAGCATCACACAATTCCTAGTGTTGTGTTTTAGTATAAAACAATGAAATAGTGACCATATCACCTTTTATATCACTTTTTTATGTTGATCAAAAGTAAATCATTTAGAATATAGGATGATCTCTTTATATTCAGGGTATAAATATTGAGTTGGGGGAAAATATGACATACTATGTAGGATGAACATTTCCTTTTTGAATGTATTTAAAGAAAACCATACCAAACGTTTGAACTGTGACCGGAAAAGGCAGTATGTGTTGCTTAACGTCTTGCTCAAAATGCTCTTGTTCAAAGTGTCTTGCTCAACGACACAGTAACAGTATGTGCTGGCATAATAACAGTATGCGTGCTCCTCTGGTTTGGCAAACTGTACACACAATACCCCAAATTACATGGTCTGAATCATGTCTCTTGCTGAATTATCTAAACATTATATTTATCTACCATTACCATCACCATTACTAGACAATCAAAATATTTAAAAGCAATTTAAAGAACTGCTTAACAAAGGAACCGGTCTTCATTGAAGCATCCTACATAAAAGGGCTTATGCGTGCATCTTGTTGAACTATATAATATTAATGAGATAATAGCAAATAATGATTTAGATCTATTGCATGAATCCTATTAGTGGTAATGACTGGGAGTGAATCAGGGCAGGTGCTGGTGAGTGATAATGGGCGTGACTCTTATTACTGGAAAACAAAAGATAGCCCCGAAGCAGTTAGTGCAAATTTCCACTTGTTTAATGAGACAGAAACAATGTAAATTCCACAGGTTTTATTAGATATTGCAGGAATACATGGGGAAATGAGGGGTTATTCAGTGTCGCTGGTGCATCACTAAAAACAGTCAGGGGTGTTTTTTTCCTATAATGACTGACAAAGGCATTCTGCAGAAAAAAATCCAAAGAAACCATCAGACCAGGAGAAGATTTATGTTGTGTTGATTTCAAAGAACTGGAACAAATGCATGGTTTGTTCATGGTTAAGCAGATGAAAGATAAAAAAAACAAAAAACAAAAAAAAACATTTATTAAAACTGTTCTTAGGATGAATGAAAAATAAGAAAATCTAAATGAAACTGCTGTGTGCCATCAGCATCTAATCACAGCTTGAAGTTTAATTACATCTTTGAAACCTTTTTGTTGTTGTTGTTGCTGTTTCCGCAGAATCAAGATAAAAGGATATTGCTCTATTAGCATGCTAGTTGTTGTTAACATTACCAGCAGAACTCCACCTCACAAAGTTGTGAAATGCACTTATAAACTCACGGGACTGCTGTTAACGACTATTAGAACTATGAGACAATCAAAAAATGATTCAAATTTGTAAAAGTACATTCCCAGGTTGACAAATACATTTTCTTTTTGTAGTTTATCTGGTCTAAAAGTGCAAAGCGAAGTGAGGTGGAGGCTACAGGGTTGAAACAAACAAGAGGGATGCATCTGTGTTGAATTTCCTGCTCATGCTGTCTCGATCAGCGCTCAGAGTCTGTGGATGTGGAGCAGGACCCAGGCTCACTCAGACTGTCAATGTCAACCACCCTCCTGCATCACGTGAGCTCACCAGAGCATCATGTGGGAACACCAGACCCACCCTCTCCCCATGTGCTCAATACTGCACAACTATTCAGTGTCAAGCAACCGTAGTCTCAGCATATATTTTCATTATTATTTATTTATTTATTAGATTA
Organism: Boleophthalmus pectinirostris; assembly: GCF_026225935.1. Classification (NCBI taxonomy): domain Eukaryota; kingdom Metazoa; phylum Chordata; class Actinopteri; order Gobiiformes; family Gobiidae; genus Boleophthalmus; species Boleophthalmus pectinirostris. The sequence goes on along the minus strand of NW_026571190.1, from coordinate 17,383,301 downwards.
GATTCAACTTTATTGTCATCACACATGTGTAAATACAAGGTAACGAAATGTGGTTTAGTATCTAATCAGAAGTGCGAGAAGCAGTAAGTGCGAAATATACAGAATGTGCAATAATATAGACAATGTACAGTATATTACAGTGTAGACTGTAGGGAATAAATACAAGTAAATATGGCAGTATCATCATCATCATCATCATCTTTATTCGGGACTCATGGTCCGTTTAAAAAACAGACAAGGACAGTGAAAATACAAAACAATAAACACTCATGTTTTTAAAAGACAGCCATACCAGTGTCTCCACATGTTGGACTGATATCTTATTGCACTGAATCTCAGATTTGTGAGTGACATTATTATTTCATTGTCTGATTTGTTCAGTCCGCAGATAAAACTGTACATTAAAATTCTTAGTGCAGCTTGGAAAGTGTTCACTCGAGCAGCCACCGTACAAAAGCACCCGTAAAGCGTCATTGTAGAATATACATGGGGGAGATATGGGCAGATCTACTGTAAACTGTACCATAATTTCTGGACTGTAAGACTGTACTTTTTTTCTCACATTTTGAACCCTGCGGCTAATAAAACAATGTGGCGAATATGTGGCCAGATTATTTGTTTGGTACATTGTCCATTCATGTATACGGTCTATGGTTTGGCAGTGCAGAAAGCGTCGCTGTCTGTGTGGGTAACACATGGATCTAGGTTCACATGAAGTTGCTACACTAGCTAGCGATATTGTCAGCACACTCAAATAGTTTATCACCGTGTGACAAAATAAGTTATGATGCTAAATTAAAATTAGTGTGGGGGATACGTCTTACCCGTATGTGTAAATGACGATAAGAAATTTCTCAAATTTCAGTAGCTGCACATCCACTCATATCTGATTGATAGAACTAGCCTAGCCCCCCGGGAGAGCGTGAAATCTGCTGAAATCCTCCAAGACACTGACATGATACAGACAGGACAGTGGCTCTTTCTGCAGGAGTCATGCACCGTAGAGTGTGGGGAGAGACGGGGGTGATGCGCTGAGGAAGATGCTCATTTGATTGTTTTTTGAACAGTTATTTTGTGCTTCATACACACACGCTCCTCATGGAAAAAAAACATGAAGAAATGCATAGAATTTAAGGTTTATATGCATCATATAATCAAGTTTAAGTTAACAGCAATTAATGTGGCTGTGGAAGAAGGAAATAGAAGTGCTGTACGTGAGCTCGGCATCAATGAGTCAATGGTGAGATTTTGACGACAGCAGTGTGACGAACTGACTCAATGCAAAAAGGTGACAAAAGCTTTCAGAGGTGATAAAAGCAGACGGCCTGAACTTGAAAACGTTCATGAAGACGTGGACAATTTTTAAATCATTAAAATTTAGTTGGTTTATATTCAGGTGCGCTCAATAGTCTGGAAAATGCAGTACTATGAACAAATATACAGGGTGGCTATAGAAAATCTAAATCTAAAATATAAATATGTATTTATTTATGGATTTATAAAAATCTGAACTCAAAAACCTGACTCAGATGCAGTCTGGATGAAGGATGAAGGCCTAGGTTGTTCCACTGCATGGTATAAAACATGTCTATCTCTATAAAGAATGTGCCATACAAAGTAGCCCATGTTTTGAACTTTCTATTTCTGTGACGTCCTGCAGGTCACATCCCACCACCAGAAAGTTTTCAGTGGTTTTCAGATTCTAAAATATGATGTTGTCATACTCCCAAATGGGGGGCAAGAGCCATTGATTAAATTGTACTTTAGCATTAAATATCCAAAAGTTAAATTCACAAATGTTGAAGCTGATCATTTCTATTCATGACAAGACCTGAGAACTTACTGTATTCCAACACAAAACTGCACTGTAACAAATTCATTATGTATTAAATATTGTTGGCCTATAGGCTGTTGTGATGTCACCTGAAACCCAACAATTTGTTGTTGAATAAAAAAAAAATATATATATATTTATATTTATATTGTAGTGAAAATTTGACCAATATTGCATGATGATTGGAAGTTGAAAAAAGAATTTGCTCACTAACTAAAAGGTGGATGACTTGATATACTGGCAATGCACTGTCTTTGTTAACTACACTCAGTTCTGACCTACTCTTTTTTGAAGTATCAGCACTTTAGGTTTCACTATCTTTCCCCTAAATCCTTCCTTCTTCCATGCTTCCCAAACCACCTCACTGCTCCATCTTTGACCGTAAACTCAAGACACTGGATTTTCCATACTCTGAAATGATCTCTTCCATGTGTTTTCTGAGTGGGATTGTTTTCCTATGACCAGATGAAATTGCAAACATCCCAGCATAATTATTTCAAAAAGTGTATCCTGTTTTGAGTAAATTTGAGTTATAAAGGAAACTGCACTTTGGTAAACAACAACATATTCCTCACATGGGTCTTGTTTTTCTTATTAAAGAGGTTTTTGTATCCCCTCCAAAACTGTTTTGTTTTTTAATAGGATCGGCAGGAGCAATGCGTCACTACACTCTCACTCAGGGACCTTGATGACTGAAGTATTCTTTTAGTGCGTATCCAGTGTCATTCATTAGCTCATGTCCTTATTAAGTGTCTCCTTGCTATTCCCTAGGGCCCGCTAGCCAAAGAGCCGTCCCATGTCAAAGCTATCCCCCATCACAACTACCCCCCGGTTCCATCTTAGGCGCTCCTCCCTCTCTGTGTTTCTCCTTCTCTTGACGTGACCCTTGACCCCGCTTCAGTCTGGCGTCTCACTTCAAAGCTTTGATAGAGCTTCCTTTTGCGGCTTGTCAAGGTGAAACGATGCCTGCGTGTGTGGGGGCCAACAGTTGAGATGTTATCCAGAGACTGCTGTTTTGAATCATGTTTATTGTGATGAAGAGTGTAGTTTGTGATGTTACAGACCCAAATGTACAATTTAATAATTAAAAACAGGGAGCATGCCGAAAAAAATTAGGCTGTTATGCACAATAAAAATTATAAGACATTAATGCCCTTAGTATTATATTTTTAATCAACTCAAAACATGCACAGTAGGTAAAATTATCCAGCTAAGGGAAGCCCATCTCAAGATTTGGAGCCTCCTGACAGGTTTCCCAGTGGCACTGAAGGATGGGTCAAATGCAGGTGACACATTTCCACACAGGGACAATAAAGTGATAAGTGTACTTTTCAGAAAGAGACAGGATTATAACAAATTTAAACATTTTAACTCACTTGATGTTCAATATTTACATGTGGTGCATAAAGATGCACTATGAATAGCATTAATCTATATAATTATATATGTCCATAGAGACCACAAGGGCTCACAGTTCTGACAGTAAGACTTGCACAGTTTAAGGTCCTTTATTACATAAAATTAAGTCTTGTGAGCTTTAAGCTATGTGTTTGTATATATTTCCAAAGATCAAAACACTTTGGTATCAACTCCAGGGCTGAAATCATCCACATAGATCCAAATAGAGTTTAAAAACACAGAGAAGCACCTGTATTACCACATGACATCACAAGGTAGAACAAAGTGTTTTCTGTTTGAAAAAAGAACTCTGTCCAAAGATGCAAGGTTTGTGTGAACAAAATAAACAAAAAAACAAAACATAACTCCAGGTATGTTTTTGATGAAGAAACAGCGTTATAACAAAGATCAGAAAATATTGTAATATGGGCCCATTTAAAACACATATCCGACAAAGATATTCAAATCCACATCAGAAAGCTTAACATGGAACATTAAAGGCAAAGCAGTGACATACATATCTACAGAGACAGATGGTGAACCTTCCATCAGAAAAGTTACATATAGCGCACCTTTAGGCTTTATTTTATTTTCCATTTCAGCAATGAACTTGATTTTTGCTTGAACATGTGTAGCTCCTATGACTGTGCTCTGAGCGCTGCTGTTACACCACACAGCTGAAATGCCAAGCTCATGTCAGAACCACGGAAATAGGTCACACACACATACACACACACATACACACATACACACACACATACACACACACACACACACACACACAGAAAATTACCCATTCCCTTTCATGGCCCTTTGTTGACGGAGGAAGAGGATGCCCATGCAAAAAGATCAAACCCGCAGTGGCACAGAAACTAGTGTCCTCCTACCAGAAGGAAACAGCTCAACAGGTTCATGTGTCTGCCTGTCCTTGCCTGCTCCCAGCTTCCTTTATTTTTGGATCCTTTTGTTGAAAAAAAAAAAATGTCTGCCATGATGTGAGCTCCTTCCTCTTCTTCTTCCTGCATCTGAGGAAAACACAATCAAAGGGAGAGGAAAATCAATGTATCCTCAAGCAATGGAAAAGTCAATAGATTTCATAGGATCTATATTTACCGCCATGTGATGTAGAGGCGCATGGTTTAGCCTATACCTGCCAATTTAATGGTATTTTGTGTGCGTGACTTGATATTTAAAGGGTCCATATCACACTATTTTTGATCTATGTTATAATGTTGTCTGCTCATCAGAAACCCAGAGTTGTGTTTTGTTTCATTCATACATTTTTAACACACAAACCCTGCATATTTAGGCTGAGTTCTTCGCTTAAACTGAAAACCTTGTGATGTCATGTGGAAATACAGGAAGTTCTCCACTGTGTTTTTAAACTCCATACACCTTCACTAGAATCATTTAGATCATTTCAGCCTTGAAATTTTGAAGTTAAAGGGAAATATTAACTTGAAATCATGACATCAAAATGTAGAACAGAGTATTTGGAGCATTGGAGATACACAGACTAATAATAAAGGGTTCTCAATCATGTGTGAATGAAACAAAACAACTCCAGGTATGTTTTTGAGGAGGTAACAACATTATAACATGGCTGAAAAGCTAAGCTAAGGTCTTTGTGTTCCTTTTAGTATGGTTTAATATAAAATGGAATTGCACAAGGGACCCAAGATTAATCTATATACCATATATCAGTATTGTACAGTAGATTTTAACAACCCTGCTGTTTGTAAATATGTGATCACATTAAGTGAACTAAATTATCCTTGTTACTACAATTATAATAATACATAATAAACATTATAAACATAATAAACATAATAATGACAAAAAATACATTTTAAAAAATCATTCTTCTGTGTTGATTTATACGTGGATGATACAGGTGTAGAGTCAGTGGTGGGAGGAGGGGCTGTGGTATAGTCAGGTATCAATTTCCTGCACAGATTGAATGCTTGTGCCAATTACACCCACGTGACGTTCCCCAGGTTTCCCCCATTTACATTACACATATTACATCCTGGACTTATTTTGTATCAGGGTCATTTTATCTTGATTTACAATTTTACCTCATTTTCCGCTATGATTGAAATGTATCACAGAGATGACTTAATGTAATGTATGCAGGATCGCTTTTATTGTTTGGGGCAAATGGTGGTTCTTTTGAAGGAGGACTCTTATTAAAGCTCTATACGGGACATTAGCAGCAGCAGCATGCATGTATACAGGATAGCTCTGGGAAAACCAATTGACCAATCAGAAAGAGAGCTACACTGTCCGATGAAGGTATAGCAACAGCACTGTGTTTAACCTGCTGTAACACACTCATGCTCCACATGCTGCACTTCCAAATATGCAAGTACCCACTGAGGACATCTATCAGACTCAGCAGTCAGTTTTCTTAAATATAGGGTATGTGCTAGTGACTACTTGGTATTGGAGCAATTTGTTTCAATTTGGTACCAAAATTATTAGGGTATTGATCTGATGTAATTGTGCATATTGTACTTCAAAAATGATAACTGAATAAAAAAAAAAAACACACACACACAATTTTGTATGTATATATACGTATATATACGTGTGTGTATATATATATATATATATATATATATATATATATATATATATATATATATATATATATATTATGCATGAGAAATGACAATTGCTCAAAACAGTACTAGTTAATCTTGGTTAATAGTTCTGTTTGTTGGAAAAGATAGAGCAAAAGTAAGTGGTCATTGTTAGGATTACTACAGCTGCTGCTCTGTAACTAAAAGGCTATAATTGTTGGAATCCTTGCTGTTTTCACAGCAGAAATTGAGTTGATACAGAACAAAACCTTCCCCCCATATCTGCAGTCTGTTTATAATTTCTTGTGAACACAAAACCCTTGATTTTATTTCCGACAAGTTAAGTTCAAGGCTTTACAATTCTCCACAGTTTTCGGCCATCTGCCACACAGACAATAGTTAACAGTTTGGTGGAGAAAATTCAACTTGAACTCAAATATTGCATAAGGTGCATTCCGCTTACATTTACATTACTATGAGTAAACATGCTGTTTTGTATAATGCTTTAAGCGAAAAATAAATAAAGAGATGTTTTTTTAATTTTATTTTGCATTTTCTGTCATTCAGAAAAAATTGCAGTTTGACAGTCCAGAAGCTGACATCACATGAAGCTGCCAGACAATGTTTTGCCAAAAGTCCTTTTGCGGGTGCCACTGTTTTAAAAATCTTGGCCTCCAGCAATGCCTTTGAGTTTTAATGTAATTTGGTAAGGAGTTAGGGAAGGATTTGGATGAAATTTATTAAAAAACAAACACACAGTTTGACAAGTATGCTTTGTGTACCAAGATTTGCCAATAGCTGATGCTGGCCTTCAAAAAGTAAATATTGAAATTTAATGAACATGAATGCCCAATGGCAAATAGATTTTTTTGTTTGTGAGCAAGCCCTGTGCAAGCTTTTAATGTTTCTTCAAAGCATAAACAAAGTAAGAATAAATAAGAACAACACAATAATTGTGTTTTACCCAGATTTAAAAAAACAAACTAAAGACAAAGACCGACCATCATACATTAAAAGTACTGGGTGAATTTTGCTTGATGGTTAAAGTGGTGTCAGTTGCTTTAGTGTTGCTTATTTTCATTTGATCTCCTCATATTGCTGTTACCCTATCAACCATACACAATACAGGCTTAATATTTATAGAAATCAACCCTTTGATTATACTGAATTATTACTTACCACTGTCCTAATTTTTAATAATACACAGCCAGTGAATAACCTGTATATGCAATATAAATGTCCATAATGGCCCCTCCAATGCTGTCCCATCACTGCCTCTTGTACCAAGCAAGAGCAGAGACATACCAGAGCCTGCTGCTGTGTGTGCCTACCATATACGTAACATGAGGAAATGGGTTTGTGTCAGGACTATTTTGGATTTGGCTTTGAAGTCTTATTTTACCCTCGTCTGCCTCCAGGGGACAGTACAGAAGGCTGAAGGGGGGCGGAGTGGTACAGTGTGGGGTAAATCTGATAGAAATGCCCTGATAACCCAGAAGGCACTTCACTCCCCTGATCACCAGTCTGGGTGGTGAAAATGCATGGGCTCTGTGTCAATGTAACATAACAGATTGGAAAGTGAGTCAGAAAGACAGATACACAAAGAAGATAAAGCTGTTGTTCTTAAAGGTCCGATATTACATAAAATTGACTTTTGTGAGCTTTAAGCCATGTATAACACTCTTTCCTCCTCAAAAACATATCTGGAGTTGTATATTGTTTCATTCACACATGTTTGAGTAACGCTTTATTATTAATCTGACTACATCTCCAAAGTTCAGAATATTTTGCTCCACCTTGTGATGTCATGAAGTGGTAGTTTTCCAGTTAACAACTCCTTTTATCTTAAGTTAAGAAGAGATTGGCTATTCCTGGGCTGAAATTTTCCAAATGAGTGCAGTGAAGGTGTGTGGAGTTTAAAAACACAATGGAGCACTTCCTGTATTACCACAAGGTAGAGGAGTGTTTTCTAGTTTTTCTAGTTTTTGAGAGAAGAACTCAGCCTACATATGCAGGGTTTGTGTGTTATAGCATAGTTCAGAAAATAGGATTATGTGGACCCTTAAAGGTTTTTATTACTCTGTCCATTGAATTCAAGTGAGGGCTGCTTCTATAGCAAGTCATATCAAACGAGTATATGTTCTGAATAGAAAAATCCTTCTAATCAAGAAATAGTGACGTCATTTCCCTGAAACCCAGTTGGCGACTACTTATTCTATTCAAAATTACGTGACAATATGAATATGAATAAAATAGCATTGCTTATACCTCATCAAATTGTACTGGTATAATTCCCATACGGGATTCGGGGCCTTTATACTGTAGGCCTATGTGGAATTTATGCATGTTCTGATTATTCTTTTAGGTTTCTCCAGTTTTACACAGGCCTACACTAAACCTCAACTGTATTTATACTAGGGGTGTCAAATTATCGCGTTAATTGCGATTAATTAATTACAGTCATATTTAGCGCGTTATGTTTTTTAATCGCGTTAATCAAATTTTTAATCTCTAACTTTAGTGTTTCTGTATGTGAGTTTCTTTATTATAAAACCTGTTTTTATGTGTTGTTGGGACAACAACAACACACACACACACAAAACACATTTATACATGTTTTTATTTCGGTAATTCCACTCATTGCCGGAAAGCCACACAAAACGCGCGCAGTAAGAGCGATGTAAACATTATGTTAACGTTGGCGGCATCAGTCGCACAATGGACGAGGTCGAAGAGCCAGTAGAACAGAGTCAGCAGTGCACAGGTAAAAACACATTCGTGTCTTGGAAATTATTCTCCCGACATGAAATATAAAAGAAAATAACAAATATAATATCGCCTGAAAACAACCTGCATAGGCTCATGATGTCTGCACTACTGTCCTATAGTGACCTGCCACATGAGGGGACACACAACACAAAACACAAACACACACAAACAAACAAACACACACCTTCATCATCGTCATTAACCTGAGAACGCGCGGACCACGTTTCCTTCCGTAGACACTGCGCGGACACAGACGTGCTCCCGTGAGCCGCGTGTGGATCATGTTTTCTCGCGTACGCGGCGTAAACCGCGCTTCCTCCTGTGCAGCCTCTAAACCAGAACTAACACCAAGACTAAAACCAGGACTAAACCAGGTCTAAACCAGAACTAAAACCAGAACTAAAACCAGGACTAAACCAGGACTAAACCAGGTCTAAACCAGGACTAAACCAGAACTAAAACCAGAACTAAAACCAGGACTAAACCAGGACTAAACCAGGACTAAACCAGGTCTAAACCAGGTCTAAACCAGGACTAACACCAGGACTAACACCAGGACTAAACCAGGTCTAAACCAGGACTAAACCAGAACTAACACCAGGACTAAAACCAGGATTAATCCATTCCAGGACTAAACTAGGACTAAAGTAGGTCTAAACCAGGTCTAAACCAGGACTAAAACCAGTGATCTCATATATAAAAGCATTTCTCTATCAATAATATTTTTAATATGGTTAAGGAAAGACTGGACTTTTTATTGTCTTTAAGTAGACAAAAGTTATTATGTTCAGATTTCCTCGTCTTTGCTACTTTACAGCAAATAGTTTCTTATTCATGGAGACTTGGGCTCAACAGCCAATTTGAAGAGATTTGTTAAACAATAAATGACTTTATAAAGTCACTTTTTTAAATCTATATCAGTCTTTTGATCTGCCACAATAATGTAATAATGAATTTAAATGAAAATACCTCAAATTGAAGGCTTTTCTCAGCAATTTTTAGGTGAGATTAAAATGAGATTAATTAGATTAATTAATTACAGATCATAATTAATTAATCTCTCAATTTTTTTAATCGTATGACAGCACTAATTTATACCATATTACCAAACAAAAAAGCACTTTAATTTACACAATAAATCAAAGAGCTGGTTGTCTAATAAAACATTCAATGTACAAAACTAAATAAAAGTCTAAATCCCTCTGCTGAGAAAGACATTGTTATTGTAATTATCCTATTGTGCAAATTCATAGATCAATAAATGGCAGAAGATCCATCAATATGAGCCAAAAGCAACTGGCCCCTCAGTGAAGGAAGGAGGGGGAGGAGATGGTTCTTGGGCAGAAGAAACAAACATTTGTATCAATCCTCTCACTGGCAACATCAATGTACATACTTCTGAGAATAGCTTAAGGGTGCACTGTGTAACTTTTCTGGCAGAGCGTCCGCCACCTGCTTGTCTCCTAGAGGATGTGATTGTTTTGTTCCACAGTACAGTATTAAACTTGGCTATTTTGCATTTATTCAATTAGAGGCATTTTTTTTTGCTTAAAATTCCATGAAAAACAGGCACGACACACTGAAACACTTCTTCACAGATCTGACCCGTATCTTGGCCTAGTTTCACTTCTACTTATCTTCATGGACATAGATGAATTTAAAGCTTTACTGTTGAACATTCCAGACAAAGCAGCTCCATGGAGACAAGCAGTTAACCCTCCACAAGAAACTTTACACAGTGCACCTTTAAACAACATAAATAATTTTTTGAATAGTTGTCTACGTTGCATCTTGAAAAACCTGGAAGCTTTGTCTGCGACACGTTTGTCTGAAAATCCGTTCTTCACTTATAAAAATGTCCATATCACTACAGTGACCAATAACTGATTCATTGTTTGATTTTCTAACTCACTGTAGTTAAGTCCTGTGAGGCGGCCGCTGTTGTGATTTTGGGCTATACAAAATAAATTAAATTGAACAACTGGAATCGGCACTAACGCGCATGCACAGTCAGCGGAACACACAGGCGGACTCCATAGTAAAAATGGCTGAAGCTTTCCACCCCCTGTTGCGTCCCAAGCGCAGCGTCCTGGAGCGGGGACACCGAGAGGGGCATCCCGCAGTGCCACTGGAGCGTCCACAACTGCACTATCCCAGACCTAGCAGGGGGCATAATCACATCAAGCCTGCCCTGACAAGAAGCATTCAACTCCGCTCCGGTCCCCCTTCGAGTCTGGCATCCAGCAGACTCACCAAGCACAGTGCTGACGTTACAATGAGGTTGGTATTTTCATTTTTCAATCCATGTCACTTTGGCTTGGGTTTAAAAAAAAAAAATTTCTTCCTTTTTTTGGATGCAACTGTTCCTGAAAATGTGATCAATTCGGAATCTCACAACGAAAAAGAAAATCGCACCAGTTGTTACCGCTATTACCGTGTAAATTGTCGGATTTGGTTTGTCATGCCAAATTTTATGATACTGTCAAGCTATTCATGAAGAATCAAATTCAATTTTACCAGAATGGTTTATTGCTCTTCAGGCAAAATCACTGTCAATACTTTTAAGAACGACGTGTTGAGCCATACATCAAATGACAATAATAGCTGCAGAAGGCTCACGTACAGAGTCATCAGGACTTTAAATAATAATAATTGTGTTTGGATTTTTCACAGTACAAAGTTAGTATATTTCAAACATGAAACCCAAAACATTCAGAATAATACTCATCAAAGTCATGACAAACTCAAAGAGATGCGATCCGCGCTGCTCTTTGAAAGCTCTTTTGTGGACTGGCCGAGTCCCTCTGCTGCCCAGGGAGTCTGGTCTCCAGCCGCTCTGCCCATTCATCACCTGCTTTCAATAGTCACCTCCAAGCCGCCTCGAGCTGCAGGACCAGGTAGGGTGCCTAGCTGTGCACAATGTTGAGGGATTAGCAATCAAAGGAGAGCGAAGGCTAGGCCCTCATCCCAACTCCCCATTCAGTCCTAGCGGGGGACTGGAGCTCCTGCAGCGGCCAAGGTCATCATCTCCCGCTCGGCAGGAGGCAGCTGGAAAGAACCCTGGGAACCAGGCGTCCGCACTGCACTGATCGTGCGCTAGCAGGCTAGCGTCACAGCAGGAGTCTTATGAGCCCAACATTCATGTGTTTGTGCTGCTGGTGCCATGCCTGACAACAAGATAAAGCCCTGCTTTTACTTACCTCTCACTTTACCCCCTTTTTCTACTCTTTCAGTGCTTTGTTGCTCTATTCCAGTCCCATTCTGAATACTTTCTTCTGCTTTAAACATGTACAAAACCCTTCTAATGCTAGCCTAACTTTCTCTTTGGAACTGCCATCAAATGATTTTTTTCTTCAGTTTTTTAATGTTGGGGAAACACTGTCCGAGGTATGTCGGCGAACAATCGCAAGGCAAAGTTTCTCTTTGGTCCCTCCTCCTGGATTTGTCCCATATATCATGTGACAGAATAGCAATTATGGCAGAATTAAGCTGATTCGGTGTCCTGGGGAGCGGGACATTGATGCTGAAGACATTGTAGGACAGGGTTGAGAAACCCTGATGGGACAGCTGCTGGTGGACGGAATTGTGGCAGATTGGCGTGGGCATTCGGCAAGATCGGACACTAAACAGATTAGCTTAGCGGCTCATTCTGACAAGCCGGAGACTGGAAATGATGCAGCGATGATGTAAAAGGATTGTCGTCAAGTTTCCGTTGGAGAAACGAAAACGTGCCCGTCGCCCCACCCTTCGACAAACACACCCCTGTTGGGATATTGGCAAGTTGTCATGACGACAGGGATGTTCTGCTGATGAAGTCTCGCTCTGCGCCGTCCAATCAGATCGTGGAGCTACAACCGCAGCGTGAACAGGGGAGGACGCACCTATTCCAGTTGCACAATGCTGAAAAAGGACGGGCGAAACCCCGGACCACCAACTGGAAATTGGCAAACCAGGGGAGGCTGTCAATGGGCCGCCATGGTTCGACAAAACACGAGCAGCGGGGGTCGGTGATTCAGGGAGTGCCAGGTAGGGGGTCTCCAACATGTCTTCGGCGGTTAGTCTTGAGCTTATGCACATAGCTATCAATACAAACTATTGATGTGTGATGTATTTTTTATGCTGCATGCATTTTAAAAATACTGTGACAATACGTTGGGCTGTGAAACAATCGCTATCCGGATTCTGTCTAAAATGACTCCTGCAGGTGGTTTTTAGAAATGTTGGTTTTGTGATTTATCAAAATAGTTTACGATACTAACGCTTATGGCGGCATTAACTTAACATATTTAGTATTCATTTCACTGCGGGCGATGACCGCTGGTAGAAAAGGCTAATGTGCACAAACAGCAGGTAGCAAAGTAAACTTAAGTCTTCTGGGGTTCCTTTGATTCAGGCCTTTTATGGGAAGCCCTGTGGAGATTTTCTGTCATTTTGTGGCGTTCTGACCAAAAGAGAAACCAAGTCTGTTTGTAGCTCAGTGGGAAAGACGGAAGGCTTGATGGGGCGCAACACTGGCTCTTTACAAGCACTGCAGGTAGCCATTACGGATATCATCCTCTTAAGCCAATTATTTAGACTTATCAAATCATACAAGCTTACAAATAGTTTTTTTTTATTATTATTTACATTTTTCTTAGTATTTAGATCATTCATATTTATTTAATTTAAGCCCATTGCTCTTAGAAGTTCTACCATGGCACCCCTCCCTGACTAAGCTTTATTCCCTCTACCTTGGGCGCTCTGTGGGATGCCATTCGACAGACTGATCCTCAATAGTGGCTGCATTTAACTCTTCAAACTTGTGGATAAAATGCATGTTGTCAGCAAAGCAAAAACTTTTCTTTTTTTTTCTTGGCTTTATACTTGCTCATGGTCTTGTTTGTTGATAAATGGTGTTGAATGGTTTGGGGTAGAATTGTGGCCAAAAAGTTGTATAGTTTGAGGTGTTATTGTTATTTGAGGTGTTATGTTATGTTATTTGAGGTGCTGCAGTTAAATCACCAAGACCAGTTTCAAAGGTTTCAGCAATAAAAGTTTTCTGTTTAGATGATGGATACATTTACCCTATATCATTACCCCATATAAAACATACTATATTTTATTATACCTGCTCATCCTTGGGTTAAATGTAAGTCTATTTTAATAGCTATTTATCTTTATTTTTGAGTGCCTATTTCTGTTCTTGAACTGTGCGTTGCAACTCTGTAATTTCGCCTTTATGGGACAAATAAAGACTTTCTGATCTCATCTTATAATATAGTTGTTATATATGTCTGATTTTTAAAATATGCATCCCAAATGAAATTAAGTAATATGAAATAACTGGGGATTTGAGGCATGTCTTACAAAGTGCAACACAAAGAGCATTGTTGAATGCAATGTTGATTATTTATTAACCTTATACTGAACTTGCATTTGTTAGAACTTTGAAAAGACACTATGTTGACATTTGGGGATTTTCCCATTGCTTTGAATGCGACACACCACAAATGTTGTTGGCGGCTTTTCAAACAATGATGTCACGTTGTTATGGCGATGGCGGAGAGGTGACGGACACAGAGATCTGACGAAGTGAGAGCATGGCGATTCTTCTGAAGCAGATTAGAAACATCATGGAGTCACAAGCTTGATGTGGTTTGCTTTTCTGAGCGCTGTTTACTTTCTGACCTTGAGGCCTGGGACATTGTCAACAGCACTGCCTTCTCTGTTTATAGTGGCTAAGTTTGAACATGAGCGATTTGTTGATGGAAGTCAATCAAAGCTGTGTTGTTTGGTATAGGCTTCATCTTCCACTAAGCAGAAGATGTTTCTTGTTACTGAATCCAAGGTCTTAGATATTTCAAAGAACTTAGCTAAAAGAAATGCAGAAATTGTACTGTGAACTACATTGTACTGAAAGTAAACTTACTGAGCTAGAACAATTAAATGCCCCTAGCAATATGACTAATCAATCTCGCTTCTTATATATAGCTTTAATTTATTTCAATTATAAGCACCCAAGAACCAGTTTTAAGGTTTGTGCTGTTTGTCTTGTGAAATTATATTCTATTCTATTCTCTACAGTATTTTTAATGCATCTTAGCAGTGAGCGGTGATTCCTCTCCACAGATCTGACCTGTAAATTGGCCTCATGGCATCACATAATTTCAGTTATAGTACTTAAAGTCCTCCACCAGAAGTTATACAGTGTACCTTTAACAAATATATGTTTTGCCCAATAAATTATAATTGAAATATGTATTTTTGATCTATCTATTTATTGACTTTCTATCTTGTCTTAGATTTTGTTTTGTCACTGGTTACCTTGGAATTCTGTTAAACTTAAATTAAATAGTCAGCATTTCATCACATATTGCACATTTTTCCAATTTTGTGTAACAACAAGCCTAACCCAAATTCCTCAAAATTCAGATAGAGATGTCAAAGAACCTGGCTGTTTTTCACAGTTTTGTGCCTCTTGTAATCAACCGCACCATTCTACATACAACACAATTGAAAACATCCTCCACTAGGCCTGTACTCTGCTGACATTTCTAAGGCTGAAATTAATTGCTACAGACACATATGTCAGTAAATGTCATCTCTCAGTTGATTGGACCACCCAGTCTGGGGCCATTAAAAGCCATGCGGTTTCCATTGAAGAAGTTCCAGAGTTGCACCCCCCCAACGGCCATTCTCGTGCCCAGAGCCTGTGATCTATGACTGGGGTCCCCTTCCGCAAATTACTAGCATTTGAAAAGAACCGGAGCATGGCTGGAAAAGACAGAGGCAAGGCCCATATAGAAGACATATCATTCCTGAGGGCTGTGCACATTCCTGTTAAAGGCCCATAGACGGTGTAAAGTATGTGATGACAGCCCTGCTCCAGACTAGTGCTTCTCACAGTGTTCATATTAACTGCTTCGGAAAATATTTGGCTTTAAAAGTACTATCAGAAATAGACTTTGTGGATTAACAAAGCGTAGGGGCTGAACCAAAATGAGAGGACTTGGCAAGGCTTAAATAGGACAAAGTAATAAGACAAATAAATAGGACAAATAATAATAACAAAAAATAATCATTAAACACAAATATGTCTAATCAAAGCACAACTACTTTCCTACTAACGTTACAAGACCAAACCTAATATGGTATAAATAAGTAGTGTAAGATAAACAATTAGAATTATAGCAGAAAATTCTAACTGTTTAAATTTTTTTTATTGAACACAAACCTGGAAGAAACAGTTTAATGCTGACAGCTGACGTGTCTCTGTTCTTGCTCTAATTCATTGTCTGACAAAACCAAGAAATATACTAGTGAAGTACCAGGGTTCATGAGGGTTTGTGATAGGAATATTTAATTATGAACTTCCTACTTTTGTGATTTTAAATTTGGGTAATAGATCTTTAAGTTACACTAAACCAAATATATAAGAGACTTCAAGACTACCAGCACCTGTCCCTATTGAAAACCTAGAATCAAACCTGGAAATCCTCTATTTTTTACGACCATAGAAGAAATGGGGGTTGTGGTGGCTACAAATTAATTGCCCATCACTTGTCAAAGGAGCAGTGCGGAAGAAAACAGCCTTTTGAGTCGCTGTCAAACCACAAGGACAACCAAGATGTCCTCCACCTTCCACCATGTGATTTAATACAGATAGACATGGACCACAGGCAAAGAGCTGCAGAGAGAGGGAGAGGCTGCGATGTGGTCATGTTATAAACACAAACATCAAGACAAGAAACTGGGATTACAAACAGTTTTGATCTGCTCCGGGCTGTCCACGCTGCCTGACAAGAGAGCTATACGAGGAAGGAGGAAGAGAAGGAAGTAAGGAGGGAGGAGGAGGAGGAGGTGGAGGAGAGGAGATGTTCTTTGTTCAGCCCTCTGCCTCTCCCGTCAACCCCGGCTCACTTTCGCCGGCAGCGTTGTCATTTAGGCTGTCCGGATGTGCAGCTCAAAGTCCGACTCTGTGAAAGAAGCACTAAAACGAAACAAGAGGAGGACAAAGGGGAAGAGAGAATGCACCTGAAGGCAGTGGGAAACAGCTGAGGCCCAAGCAATTTGTTCACACCGTTTTCTACACTGCTTCCAACTACTAGCCCTAACCCTTGCAAACATCATAAAAACGCATTCTGAACTGGGTAGAAACTAATGAACAAAAGAAAGAATTTGAAACAGCAGATAAGAAATTGAAGAAACTATTTGCAAAAACAGATATCTTCCTTTAGAAAATTTGTCATTAAGGTTTTTTCTTGTAGATACTTTCTTCTTAGTATACTTGGGAGGATTTGTTCAAGAAGGTATGGAATTATATTGCAAACAAAGCTAGACAAAACAATAAACTGTAAACCTTTAACCTTTTTTTTTCAACTGGGCAGTTAACTGTTTTTGCAAATGAATAAATTACAATACAATTCATAGTTAACATTTGTTTAAATTTGGACCCATGAATATTGTTTAAGATGACAACATAACTACTTCGATATCAGGTTTGCCAGAACAAAGACATAAAAAACATTTGTACAGATAAGGATCTCGTAGGAGTTAATGGGATTTTTTATTAGTTACAATAGTACTTAACTCCAAAGTGCAGGTGGAGCTCTAGACTAACTACCTCATTTTTACTATCCAATTATAATATGTAAATGTATTTTAATTTTAAAGGAAATCCAAAAGATATTGCGATAAAATTGTTAATGGTTCTTTATATCTTATACTCTTTAAACAAAAATTGCATGAAAATAGTTATATATGAATTTAAGATTGCGAATTATAGTCCTTTGCTTGCTACTTTGTTCCTTATATTGAAAGACAAGCCACACTAATTTCTTGAGCCAGAGTGGTCAAAGCGCCCCAAACTACCCTAACTAATCAAATTGAATTCTTCATTATCGCTTCCCTTTTTGTGGTCAGAATCAAAAGCCTGTTTGAATTCCACTGAAATTGAGTCCCATTTATCCTTATCCATTTGTAATATTGGGCTCTTTGTTGGCGTAGGAATGACTAGAAACACTGAGATCACGAGATAATGACGGACCCTTTCTTCCACTGATGAGGCCGAGTGGGGAGAAGACAGTCCATAGATGAAGCACCATCCTCCCAAGACAATTTAGATTCAGGACTTAAAGGTCCACAGCGCCGGAAAGTCAACGTCCTTCAAGTTAATGTCAGACATCTAAAAACGTTTGTGACCAAAAGGCAGGGTTTAAAGAGCGTTATAATGTCTCTGGGAGAAAAATGACCATCTGACCAGCATTGAAGCTAACCTTGATAAAATGGTATAAAATAGAGGGATTGTCTGCAGAGATTGTGAAATGATTAAGTTACACTGCAATCAGGCTAATCCAGATAAAGGCTAGAGGAATCTTTTTTGAGAAGGTTAAAGTTCTATGAAGAATACACAACACATCAGCAATTTGTAATAAAGCAATTTCTTTGGTAACTTTCATTAAATCAATTTTATATATACATACAGCTAAAAGTTCTTACATTAACAACTATGCAATGATGAAGTTGGCCCATAACAGCATTCTTCTAAGCTAATATTTATATTGTTAGTTTAATTTCTTTGTTACACTTGTCATAGTTTTATCTCAGTATACCTCCAGATTGATCAGGCACATTGTGTAAAATTTCTGGTGGAGGGTCAGTCAAATGCTTTTCTCCATGGTGATGTTATTACATTGTCTGTAATGTTTCACAGTATGGCATTAAACCTTTCTATGTCCATGGAGACCAAACCAGACCAAGTCACTCGTCAGGTCTGTGGAGAGGCAACCCCGCCCATAGTCACAATGCTTCTTTTTCTAGGTATTTTTGAGCTATAAAACCACCTGTAGTTGAATAAAGGTAGAGCTGTTTAATGTCATACTGTGGAACATTCCACGCAGAGCAATGATATATTCTTTGAAACAAGTAGGCGAATGATCCTCAATCAAAAAGTTACATAGTGCACCTTTAAAATAATTTTTTATTTTTTTTATTTTTTTTTTTTTTTTCCATGTCAGGCCAATATCTTATTAAGTTAATATGTTTCTCATGTGTCACAACTCATAATCTTGACAGTATCATTTGTACACCTTCACTTGGCTCTTCTTCACATTCCAATGCAAATCAATGTAAAATAATCTAAACTGTTTAATTATTCTAAGTGTAGAAATTAAACAATTCCCCAAACACATGTTGTGAGACTCCAGCTGCTAGAATGTTTTGGTTCATGCAGCGTAATCAAATGACTGGTGATACAAGCCTGAACACAGATGCATGTATTTTAATGAGTTCCCCTGATAGAACAAATTAACACTGCTCTGTGGGTGCGGCATCATCAGTGTTCGCCTTCCATTCATAGGACCTAGTTGAACTAGGACCAGTTGAACTAGGCCCAGTTCGGAAGAAAAAGATCTGTTTGGGCAAAATTATATATTCAGTGTAAATTGTATAGTTTGAATGTTTTTAGTTTTTTTTTTCTGTCAAGACCTGGTTAGCTAGTCTGTCCCTAACCATAACCAAAATAACTGCTCCTAAATCTAACCCTAAAACTAACCTGATTGTGAAAATTAAACATATAGTCAAAAATTAACATTTGCATGAAAACAGCATTAAACATGTTTATAATATCAGTCAGTCCAATACCACTGTTATGCCACTGGTCTGGCTGCTGGTACTACTATTACTACTTCTACTCTGTTACTTACTACTGTAGTGGCTAGCTCAGTATGTCACAGTAATGCACCAACTGCTACTGCACTGAAAACTCAAAAGAAACCGTAATACATCAAGTCAATTTGAGATTAAGGTTTTTTTTGTTGTTTTTTTTTTTTACATTTTTGTGTACCACATTATAGAATTTATCCTATCTTCTAAAGCATGTTGTTATTTATATACATTATGTATATTTATATACTAAGTTTCTCTTAAAGTTCAATTGGCACACAAGATACATTAACTTGTCACTACTGTAATTATAGTTGCAAAGGATGTAACAAAATCCAAATTTCTCAAAGCAATATTTTATTATTGTTAACCATAGTAGTTGTATACATTTTCCACAAATGTGGCCACTAAAACTATCTTGCGCAACTTTTCTGATGAAGTGTCCATCACTTGCTTGTCTCCATGGAAATGTTATTGCTTTGCCTGGAATGTTTCATGGCATGACATTAAACACATCTATCTAGCATTTATTCTTTACGTGTGTTTCTATTGCATTCTCTTACAACCATTCTCTCTGTGAATATGGTTGCCTCTCCACAGATCTGACTTGTAATGTAGGTTTAATCTCTAACATGGAACAATCTAGACAAAGCAATAACATCCCCATGAAGACAAGCAGGTGATGGACCTTCCAACAGAAAAGTTGTGCAATTCATCTTTAACTAGTTTTTTTTTTTTCAAACTTGAGTTTCTTTATATGGATAAAATCCACAGAATCACAGTAGAAAATGTGAAATAGCTGCCAGTTCCAGAACAGAAGTGAATAGGTTTGCACATCAAAAGGACCCTGCACATCTGTCGGACATTGGACCAGTGGTTGAGTTTAAAGACGAGGAAGGGTCTGGTGAACGCTCATTCTATGTTTTCTATCCATTTACCATTGGTTTTAATTATGCCTGACTCTTTCAAGTTGGAAACAGGCACGCTTCAAACACTACAGCTGCCCTTTTTTGTGCGTTTTTTCATTGTTTCTTTGGGATTTAGTACAACTGGGGTATGCATTGTTCTTTTTTTGCTTCTCTATTGAGTTAGTCCAGCCAGCCGTGCCTCTGTATTCTCTCCCTTACTGGTCACATACATTCACCACACTTTGGTAATTGATGCGCATGTCTTTGTAGCTTGTTTGTGCATGTATGTGCTTTCCCATGTATGAGCAATCGCCGTGAATATTATTTTTCTCCCCCCTCCACAGCTGCAGTGGAGAAAGGGATTGAAGTGTAACCCAAGCCGGCGACTTTAAAAGGGAGCAGGGGCCCGGACAGACGTGGCCCAAGCGAATGTACCAGATGGGGCTTAATGATGAAAAGAGCGTAATCCCCCATCCAGGCATCACTTCCATCACTCGCGCTACAAAGACATTCATAGCCTTTTTATAATACAATCTCCTTTTTTTAACACACTTTCCAAACAGAGATGGTTTCTATGCCTTTCCTCTATCTTTATCCCCAACCTCTTAGATCCTTATGTTTCTTCCTCTGTATCTCCCCATCGCTGCCTTTGCCCCCGCCACCCGCCCACTCTCCCTTTTTGCTCTTGAAGACTTGCAAATGTGGCATTAGCTAATATTCACAGAGTCAGGCAAGCGATCGTGCTTTATCCACCAGGGCACTGCTGATTGAGCTACAGTGTGTGCATGAGAAATGAGAGCAGGCCCCATGACTGTGATTGGTATTCAATGTACACTGTTGGACATGCTAGTTTGGGGCTAACGGTTTAGGCTCATACTGACGAGTAATGTCTCTCTTATCCTTGGTCCATTTTATTAATATTGGTATATATATTAACGTTAGATACAGCTGTAATGAATAACTGTGCTTCAAGGTGGTGCTGGTAGTGGACAATTCTGATACTGTGCATCCCACTGTGGCTACTTAATAATATATTTTGGGGCAAACATCGTCATGCACTATGTAAAATACACCAGAATGTAAACATGAACTAGCTAAGCCATACAAAAAAGTAACATTGGTCATATAGCTGTAGTTATCACTCAAAAACATGTTGGGACACCTTATATAATGTAAATAAAACTTTATCCTGGACCTCTTTATACCGTATTTTATTATATTTTTTATCACACTGGATGCTTAAAGTAATTTTTTTAGCACTTGTAAAACAATTCAACAAATCCCTTTTGTGAGACTTTGTTTGACTCTTTGTTTGAAGTCCTGTTTACTCAAGATTTAGTTCCTGATTAGTCACAGTTATCATGAATATATGTGCAATTGGGAAAGCACCCATATTCTACATGAAGTGGTGGAAAAAGTACTCAAAAAGTATCACATAAAAAAATCTACTGTCTGTAGAGTAAAAAGCAGATTTTGAGATCTAATAAAGCTTCAAATGTACTGATGTTGATAAAGATTTGTGCTGACTTTTGTTCCACAGAAATGAATGAAGTATTTTTTCAGTTTTTCTTTTTTCTTTTTGCACAAAATACAAGCGTGTGATAAATAAACCCCTCGGTCTTTTCAGGAGGTCTCAAACAATAATAAAAAAGTACTTTCACTTTTCAGTTTCATTCAAAAATGTATTGGAGTAGAAAGTACACGTTCCTGCTCTCAAATGAAGTATAGATACCTAAAATGTATAATTAGGTACTACTTTTACTTCGTTACGTTCCACCACTGTCTACATGTAAATGCAGAGTCATTTAAGTTATGGAAAGATCTGCATTTTTCTATAGGAGTAGCCTTAAAAAAATCCCCATTCATTCTTTGCTGTAGTCTCTTATATTTTGTATAATAGTCTCCATGCAAACCATTACAAGTACATTTTACACACGGCTCCAAGTTTCATTCTGGAATTCTGATGTTAATCGTTATTCCTCACATATTCATATCTCTCTGGTTGCACTTCAAACATAAAATTTATTATTCACAAAGCGTATTTCTACACTTTCTCTTCTTCATCAACTCAGCTGAAGTGAATGTGGCATTATCCTTAACTGCCGTTTTTAGTGTATTCTGAATGAGGAGTACTCAGGTGTACTGTGGCTTATTGTAACTGTTTTCTTTCTTTTTTTTCTTTTCATTTTGAACGTCACTTGGGCACCGGGGGATCTGAGGATTTGGTTCTGTCTCGGACTTACATCACACTTGCAGAATATGTCGAGGATTGGACTTGTATTTACATGATGGTCATAAAAAGTGACTTGGCTAAAGCGCTTGTGGTTTAATAACTTAACTCTGATAGCTACACTGGGATTTGGACAATGATGTATGAATGGGAAGGACTGGGGACTCAAGGAATTATATTTATAAGAATATAAGGAATGAACAAAGTTTACACTACACTATAATAGTAACACGTAAAAATGCTGATAGGCACAGCTCATATATACATTGTCTTCTTTAGTATACATTCCCATAGTATGCAGAATTCTATCGAGTACTTGCTTTACTGCACTCCTGGTCAGATATTTACAGTAACTGCACATCATTCTACAGTATAAAGACAATAAAGTTGAATCTAATCTAATGGGTACCACTTTAAAATAACTACACCTTAGTCTGCTTTGGTAAACAAGATGTTCTTCTTTAAAGACGTATTGTGCTTGAGCCTGCTATATAGTTGTAATCTGTGACAGCCGTGGATCATAATGGTATAATTTGCACATTTAGCACATCACAATATTCACCTGAGACGACTTCATAAATGAAACAAATCTGCTGACTTCTGAGATGAAAATCAATAATGCTCAACTGGAGCAGTAAACATCATCACAACAAAGACTCTGATGGATAGCTGCAGATCATGGTAGCGAATAGCAAATAAAAAAAAACAAAAAAACAAAATGCTGAAGCTGACGAATCCTATGAGTATCACCAATTAAGAAAATAAAATTACAGAAGGAAGAAAGTTGAGAGCAGTGGGCGTACAGTGGTGGTGGTGAAAACGGAGGTTGGTTAGCAATATGGCGCCTTGAAAATAGGTGATTAAAGACTGTTCAAATATCAACAAAATACTCCAAATCCAACTTCAGAGGGTAAATGAGAAGAGGAAATAACTATAACATGGTTAAAAGCTCTGAAAAGTCGATTTTGTGTAATAGGTCAGTTTTACGGCATTCAAAAATGTAGTTATTATAAAGTGTTGCCCTATATATAATGAAGTTTATTTGTGTTCTAAACTCTAAATATGCTACACCCTGAAGCGGCTCAGTGAAGGAACATAAATTATAAAGGCGTGTACTGTATGTATGTACAAGACATGCTATTTTACAGGCAGCTTTAGTGTCTAATTAATTCCTCTTTGTTTCATTTAACCCTGAAGATATTACTGTCCTAAGAGAACTCATTAATTACTGATGATTCCCATGGCATCACAAGTTCACTCTTGGTTCCAACCTTCTTCTCAACAAGTGCATGATTCAGTAAAAAAAAACAGCATATTCAGCATTTACTCTTTTAATGAGTGTGTAAAAAGTAGAGGAGCAGAATCACATTTGAATCACTACTTTTTATTATCTTTACAGTTCATCTGTTAGATTTCAGCTATACACGCTGAGTCTCGGTCCCCAATCCTATTTCATCTCAGAAGCACTTGGATGAGAGACCATTGTGAATACCTGTGTGTCAGCAGTTATGTATCCTCTGTCTTCATTAACTCGCACTGTTAGCACCAAATAAACAATTATAAAAACAATAGTACTTATCCCAAGTATGTGAAATTTCTTTTTAATTGCAAAATTGAACCAAACTCTTTCTAGCCAAGTGTAGTCTTTAGTGCCGTCGGAAACCTTTTTTGTAAACTGCATTGTGAATTTAGTCTAGAGGTAGAGCAATAATCTATGTATTTTCACTTTTATATTTGCTAAACATTTAAGACCATATACAATTTTTATAACAACTATTCTGACTAGTGCAAGATTATACATTAGCTGTTGTTGGTGGTATTTTAACTTCTCAGTCTCCCCTCCACCACAGACAGCCATAGCCTCTAGAGGTACTGTGTTTCCAACTACTACTTTCATTCCTACTTCAAAAAACACTGCACTACTTTAGGCTTGTACTTCTGAAACTCAAGCAGATTTTGTGGCAAGTTTTGTGGCCTACATGGATCCTTTTCAACTTCCTCTTGTGCATTCCCTTCAGGAGACGCTAAAAAGAACAAGCTAGGTGGTATTGGCCGGTCGATACCGCGAGTCTGCTACCCAAGATGCAATGGGGGCTGCTTCTCTGCTCTCCTGCTGAAATCTGAGGGTCTACGGTTGCTTCTCACGGGCCTTGCTCCAGGTTTGCCTTGGCCTTCATCCAGGTGTTGGAAGTGAAGTGTATAAACATTTCACAGATCTGCAGTGGCTAGGGAGGGCTCGCAGCTTTAGCTAGCAGGAGCTAACCTTACTTCATAGACGGAGCATGTTGGGATGCTAGTTTTCATACATATATTGTCAGGGCTGTGAAGAAACGTAACCCAAGAGTTCAAGAGAGTTGACGTACGCGATGTTGTGGGAGGTTTCTGACATTTGGCGTTTGGACTGAAAACTATTGCAGTGTTGCGTCCTTTTTGATACACGCAGCTCTGAAGACCATTTAACACTTAGTCTATGAGTCATTTGAGTTTACAGCACTGTCTGAATCACACAGAGTAATGCTGCTTCAAAGCAACTCACTGCCAGAATACGGACTGCACATGAAAAGCTCTATCCTCTCTCGTAGTCATTGGAATATAAAGTGAGTTTATGTAACTTTAAGAATTCAAATAACTGCTAAATAAATTACAGCTTAAAGGTAAATTGTGTAACTTTTTGGTTGGGGGTCTGTCACCTGCTTGTTTCTATGGATATATGGTCATTGCTCTGCCTGGAATGTTCAACAATATGACATTAAACCTTACATTTCTTCAATTACAGCTGGTTTTATAGCTCAAAAATACCTAGAAAAACAGGTATTCTGACTATGAGCGTGGTTGCCTCTCCACAGATCTGACCTATAACTTGGTCTGGTTTAGTCTCCATGAAGATAGAAAGTTTTAATACCATACTGTGAAACTTTCCAGACAAAGCAAAGAAAAGAATTTGACGAACGATCCACCAGAAAAGTTGCACAATGCTCATAGTCATTGGAATATAGAGTGGGTTTACGTAACTTTTAGAATTCAAATAAGGCCAAAATAAACTACAGCTTAAGCCTCAACCTCAAAATGGAGGGATGACATTGGTGATGCAATATTGTAGGCATGCATATTTTCTCACATAGAAGTTCAATTGAGTTTGTAGCTGCAGAGAAGCTAATTTCTTATTTTGGGGTTGAGCTAATCCCCAGAGGTTGTTTTCTTGGAATTATAGAAGATTCTGGAGCAGTTTTCACAGTTTTGCAAACGTTTGTTTACAAAGAGAGAGGGAATAAGTTATTTGATGCATATTTGTTCTGTCAAAAGACCCCAGATAACTTTTGGATTCTCAGTTTGTTTTAGCAGAGTTTTATGGATGGATAACCAACTCAAATAGCATTCCTAAAATCTAAGCATGAACATCTCTCATACAGGCCTGATAGTGAATGAAAGCTTCAGACACATTTGTGCTGATTTATTCATACAAATATAAATACTGGAACTGTATCAGATATTCAAGGTGGTTTTGTTTGTAGAGCTTGAGATTGAACGTAAAAAATCTGCAATTAGAAAAGAAAACAAAGTGCTGCTGGGTCACCGCTGGTAAATGGTAGGGTATGACTTTCAAATTAACTTATTTTTTTATATAGCAAAAGAAAAATTCAGTTCTGTCAGTTGGAGAAAAGTTTTTTGAGTGAAGATGTTTCACAGCTCATCCAAGCAGCTGCTTCAGAACTGACAGAATTTAATTTTTTCTTTGCTTTGGATCCTACCTGGATTGTTGAGGGATTACACAGACGTCTCATTTTTACAGCATCTTAAAACCTACACATTCATAATTGTGCTTACTAAAAAATCCAAGATCTAATTACATTCTCAATATAGTAGATTTGTAATGTAGCTAGTCCATTACATAGGCTGGTGCTAGCTAACAGGTGAGACAAGGACAAAAACAAACAAGCAAAGTTTTAAAATGTTTATTGATAAATGAAGTGATTTTACAGTAAAGTGACCTGTAAAGAAAATGAAATAAGTAAATGAAATAAGTGCATTTAATTTAAGTAATTGCGGTGGAAATGAATGGTACTTCCCTTCTTGTGTTGTTTGCCAGGTGTTCCAGCTAAAAGATTCCCCAGGCAGCCGAGGCACCTGAAGAAGGTTCTGGGGCAGGCAACCAGTTTGTTAGAAGGAGGGGTGCACAGATATTTTAACTTTTCTATTTAGTATTTTAAAATTAATAATTAAACACTGCTAATTTAATAAAGATATATATATATAGATATATATTTTTATATATATATATATTATATATGTAGTTTGTTTAATATTTAGAGCACTGTTTTGATAGGATTAACTTTTTAAATATTGGAATGGAAATTATCTAAACTTACCTGTACTTTAAGATGAGCTTACCCATTAAAGGGGGTGGCCTATAAAAGGAGCCAGCCTTACCTTTGTCTAGGAGAAGGTGCTGTGTGTGAGCGCAGGTTACTGCCATGCCTGGTTTTAACTTTTTGATTTTTGTAAATACTCGATTTTCTTCTTAGTTGTGGAAAATAAATGCACTTGGGATATGTACTACAAATCAGCTCAACACTACTCTGTTTCACTTTCTGCTAAGGTTGCTATCCGGGCTGTTACAAGATTAGTAACTAAATATGTACATTTGTAATAGTCAGATCTCACATATTTCTTCTATAATCCTCTTTGCAAAGTTGTAAATTTTTTTGGTAGTAGCCTTGCATTAATTGCTCTGCTAAATAACATACAGTCACCAAAATCTTATGCTTCAAAAGGCTGAATTTAGTTTTATCACTTTCAGAAATACTGCTATTGTATTATGGTCTCCTACCTCCATCCCTGATACATTCCACACAATGCATGTCTCAAATCACCATCCTTCGCGTGTTGTGTAGACGTGTACCTGGTTCTTCTATTGTCTTGAAATGAATGCAAAAGTGAGCCGGCCTCTGTTGCTATAGCGCCGCTAAAACTCGGTGCAGGAAAATGAGGTGCTGGCAACAAAGAGCTTTGAGGAAGGAAAAGACGTATCTCCAAGGACACATACCACCCAGCAGATCAAACGCACCTAGAGGACGGGTTTGATGGGGAAACTACACCCGTTTTCAAAGACTCCGTGGTCCGCCATCTCACTGTCGCCCATGGTAGAAATTCTAATATGTCTATACTGTCAGTTAATTGAAGTCCCTTCCATTCCCTTGGGGGGGCAGCGGCGGGTCCATAGAGAGTTTGTGTGCCCTCGCTGTATTCTCGTCACTAATTATTATTCCTCAAAAAGCTCCCCAGTAACAAGTCTGATTGTTGGTGCGTGTTCCTATGGTCGTCAGTCTCTTGTGTTATGGAAAAACAATAACGAGTGACAGCTAAATGAATGAGACATCTATTGTATTGTATGTCTTTGTAATCCTTTGCCTTTGGGATGTTTTGTAGAAATAATAGTTGAATAGTTAGCACAATACATATGCAAAACATATCCTATACATGATTTTCTTTCTGTTTTCTTGTTTGGGGGTTAAATAAACTGAAAAATACATAAATAAGATAGAAGACAAACAAAAAAATTTGACAATCTTAAAACTTTTCAGCAGTGTTTGCTAATGTGTGCATTGTGTCACCATGGTAACTCTCATTCTCACAGACATTTCAACAATAGAAATACGTGTCGAACACCCCCAACATGATGTCAAAGACAATAGACTGGCATAAGGATTATAATGTATATTTAACTCCAGGTGCTCTCCCTAAAGTAATCATCCCCTGACTTGAACATAAATAATTTGGTAATATGGATTTTGCCTAAATGTTGTTGGTAAAGAGGTCAGCTCGACTGGGTCAGAAATTGAAGGTTTGGTCCCAGCTCCCACAGAAGAATGCAATCATTAAGTCCTTGGGCAAGACACTAAACCCACATGTCCCCAGTGTCTACGTACACTGGTTTATGAGTGTCTTAATGGGTGAATGGTTCCTTGATGTAAAGTGCTTTGAGTGCCTTCAAAATAAATACGACCATTTATCTTTTAATCTACGTAACTGGGTGGATTAAATGATTAAATACTGTTGCCAATGCTAATACAAAGGTTAGGCACTGATAATATCAGGCATATTTGACCTATAGTAAAAGTCTTCAGAATTGATTCTCACAGATATCACTCAAAGTTTGACATAACAATACAATCTTTGGCTTTAAAGGGTTCATCTTACACTATTTTCTGATCTATGTTATAATGTTTCCTCATCAGAAACATACCTGGAGTTGTGCTTTGTTTCATTCATACATGTTTAACACTCAAACAATGCATATTTAGGTTGCGATATCATATGGTGTACGGTGTAATACATGTGATGTGGGAAGTGCTCCATTGTGTTTTTAAACTCTATACACCTTCACTAGGATAATTTGGATAAGGTAAAAGGCAGCTGTCAACATGAAAACTACTGCTTCATGACATCGCAAGTTGGAACAGAGCATTCTGAGCTATGGAAATGTAGCCAGAGTAATAATAAAGCAGTACTCAGACATGTGTGAATGAAACAAAACACAACTCTGGGTATGTTTTTGCTGAGGTATGAACATTCTAATATGGTTTAAAGCTCACAATAGTTAATTTTGTGTAATATAGGGCCTATAAAATGTAGTGTTCCAAAAGTACAGATGGAACATGTTCAAATTAGACTAATATAAACCAAGGCAATAACTAGAATTAAACCAGACATCTGAGAACAAAACATGCCTGAATACCACAACCAATGGAATTACCTCAGTTTCAAAACTCTTGCTCTAATTAACAGCTTTCTGGATACGAATGACAAATACAGTGCTTTTTCTTGACAGCTTCAGAGATCAGTCATATCTGTCGTATATTATCTTTGTATTCCTCTTGCCGTGGGGGATGTTTGCGTTGTTTTTGATTAAGCTTATGTGGCATGCACTTGTAGCAGAGGACATAAGAAGGACACTTGGAAATATTGGACTAGATGTGTAAAACCAAAAGTATGCATAAGAGCCAGCAGCCCCTGTCATAGTCATAGTCATAGTCATAGTCGAGACATGTCCCCTGCCCCCAGAGACAGCCCATCTCCCAGACAGACAGGAAGTCAGTGCTGTGGAAGAAGTGATGAGCTATGGCAAGAGATCTGAGCGCCGCCATGTTTGAGCGTGTGGCAGATGCGGAGCACGGTGTAAAAAGTGTACATTTGATCTTGGTGGAGGTATACCCAGCTTGGAGTAGCAGGCAGGTTACCTTGTCACAAATCATATTCTCATGTGCAAATGTTAGTTTGAGTAGTTTAAGGGTAGGGAGTGATGTGGCGTTTGGATGGAAATCATGACAAATAACATTAGTTACTGTGTGGTTGCTTGATTTGAGGGTTATTTAAGGTGTAACATGGGTGAAAGTATTGTTATAACTGTCATCCTGTCTTTGGAAGCCTTTTGTCCAGCAGAAGTTGAGATATACTACAGTACATGGAGATATGTTTTTGCATTCTTCTGTGTCTACCCTCCAGGACCTTGGAATGGATTAGTCGGAGGTTTAGATCACTTTAAAGGGACAGTTCGAAATTTTGGACATAGGGCCTCATTTCCTAGTGAGCCAGAGTGTTGCAGACATGTGGAGACACTTTTTGAAATATTCCATTCAGTTCTTGTATTTGCAGAGGTCACTGGTGCTAGGCTAGTGCATGTCAATGGCCATAGCTGGCCTGCCACTAAAAACAGTCTTACCCATTCCACAAAACACCCGAAGCAAATCTATTATTACGCCAGACTGTCGATGTGAATGTCTGTGTCAACAGAATAATTTTAGAAGTAAAACCAATGATGCATCTGAAGGATTTATGTCTGAGCAGCAGCAGCGAATTGTACTTCCTGGCGGACTGATATCACCTAGCACCTATCTTACCAGCTTTGTAATAGTTTGTTTACCTGCAGTTGCCATAGCGACACATAGAGCACATGAAGAAGCCTGTTCCAGATTTGGCCACATTCATATAATCAAAACTAACTAGGGCAGAGTAAAATTCCGCTGCTGCTGTGAAAATAGTCCCTCAACATGCAACGATTCATGTGATACAAGGTTGGCTTTACTTCTAAAATTATTCTATTGACACAGACATTTACATCGACAGTCTGGCGTGATAATAGATTTGCCTCTGGTGTTTTGTGGAGTGGGTAAGACTGTTTTTTTACCTCTGCAAATACAAGGACTGGATGGATTATTTCAAAAAGTGTCTCCACACGTCTACAACACTCTTCCTCACTAGGAAATTAAGCCCTATGTCCAAAATTCCAACTGTCCCTTTAAGTATTAGTAGAACAAAGAACTTTTAAGTACACTGAAAGTATCTAAGTACCTTTATGATGTCCTGAATACTGTAGTTTGTAGTTTATATAAAGTCAAATTTACCAGGCTGAAAAGATTTGCACAAAGAATGGTTAGCTGCTTTTGTGGCTTCCAGGCTCACAAATTTAGCAGTTTTTGAAACTTTTTTTGTTTTTTGAACTCAGTTTTTAACATCATATCATGGGATTTTAACCAACTAAGAAGTGCAGAATGTGCAGTTCAAAGGACACAAGTAAGGGACTGTTGGATTGTGAGAAATGAGTTGTTTGTTTTTCCGGTATCCATGGACACTGTACCGGAGGCTAGCTAAGGAGCGAGCTATGGACATTTGAGATGCTACAGGCTTCCAGACCTTCCAGAGGAAATACTTTGAGGAGATGAACACAAGGGACTATTCGATTGTGTGAAATGAACTGTTTGTTTTTCCCGTATCCATGGGGACTGTGTAATAAAGTATCTCTCCAAGGTTTTACTTGAGTAGGGCTTGTGAATAAGAAGGATGCAAAAATCTGAACTGATCAGACAGTGGGGCTAAATGAAGCATTTATGAAAGAGAATAGCCTAATGTTAGACAAATACTTGTTGTATTTAGATCAGATCTATGTGAATCATAGTACATCACTATGAATGTCTATAATCATATATTTAAGCCAATTTATTACCAGAGCTATGCCTGAAGTAGAGAAGCTACTTAAAGTGGTGGAACGTATTCAAACTAAAAAAAAAAAAAACGTTTTCAGCTTTCTTCTTTCTTTGTTTGCAATATTTATGATTGTTGCTCCATATTATGTATTTGCATTCATTGACAATTGCAACAAACCTTATTCTGTTTCAGAAAACTATACATTTTTTTTCTCTTCATCTTTCTCTCTCTGTGCCCTCTTAACCCCACTCTAAATAACTGCTTGCATCACGTGCATTCATCCATAATCATAGGAGCTATTTACATACGATGTCTTAATAATGAGAGAGCCCACATGGGAGCATTCAATGATTTTCTTTGCTAAAAAGAGTTATCTATTTACATTCCTTAAACATAATACGGTTTACTTATGCAGCTGGACAGCCCAAATCAAAGCCCTTGTTCCCATTGAGTGCTGAGGGTGGGGGCAATAGAGTGGTGGAGGGAGACTGGTGGTCACGAGTTCAAAGCCTGCAGGGTCAAGCTCAGGGGCCAGTCTCTCAGTGGTATAACCGCCAATTGACTTTGTAATCGGGAGGGGCTTCATCAAAAATGCTGTTTAATAATCAGGCCTATCATGGGAGCTTTTGTGTTTTAGCCAAGCACCATTCAAAGCTTGAATAAATAATTAAGATAAAATCCAACTTTTGCTTTTCAAATCCAAAATGACACCCCACCATTCCCAATTCAGAAAAAGTCAACCCCCTTCAGTATTCCTCTCATGATTGGATCAAAGTGCTGACCTGTGTTGCCGGGTAACCTTTCGTAATCCCGCCCACTGCCTCTGGAGTATAGGGACCCTTGCTTGTCCCATGTGGGAATTACCTCGCCACTGCCACCTTGCCCCTGTCTTTTTGATGGGACATGTGACAGCCCCGTCGCATTGTGAATAATAAAGTACATCCACCTGTCTGGATCTGTGTCACCTGTATCCTATGATGAAATATACTTAAGCCTTCTAGAAATGACATGTCTTTTTTGTCTTTTTCACAGGGCATGGCGGAGGGGTTGGCAGTATCCATCGCTCCTGTGTGGCCAATGGGATGTCCCGAGTGGAGAGGTAAAGACGCCGAAGGATGACAGGGACCAGCTGGAGGACAGGGCTGTGTCACTCTTTGGTGGGGCACGGAGGACTTCATTCAGACAGTGAGCGACACACAGAGATGTTCAACGCACCATCTCATTCTCTTATGTTTTATCATCAGGGTCTCTTGGGGCTCATTAACTCTTGCGTTTGATGTCTGTAATATATTAAGTGTAGCCTGTAAGCACTTCATTATTCACTCAAAAAGTTTTGCATCTTAAAGTTATATTTAAAAGTTGCCTGTAACCTGCTCAGTTAGATATTATCAAGACACTCTCACAAGGCTGTTCACACATTCACACACCACTGATTTGGGCAATAGCAGTGGGATTCAACTACTGTCATTAACATAATTATAAAGGTGCAACTTTTCTGGTGGAGGGTTTGTCATTGTGTGTTCCCATGAAGATGTTATTGCTTTGTCTGGCATGTTTCACAGTATGGCATTAAATATTTCTACTTCCCTTAATGACTAATGCTCTGTAAAGTGTCGTGACAAATGTCTGTGAAAAGTGCTATATAAATAAAAAACTTACTTGCTTACTTACTTACTTATAACTTACTTACTTCCATGGAAACGACCACTGCCAGGCAAAGTTCCAGGTCCCGGCTCCTCACAGTAAACACATACAATTCAATCCACTTTATTTATATAGCACATTTCACAAACAAACAGTTTCCAAAGTGCTACACAAATACATTCTAATAACAACAATAATAATATAATGATAAAATAAATCCTCAGATTTAATCATACTAGTCCTAAAACAGTAAAACCAGTGAAATAAAATAAGAGTAAAACCATAGAATAGCAATAAATAAATGAAACCAATAAAATCCCGTACATTAAAAATGAAAATTTTCTGTAGTACTTTTGAGCAAATAATGCCTGTAATTTAATAAATGCAAATTATATGTGTGTAATGCCATATCATGGAACAGTCAAGGCAAAGCACTATAATCTCCACAAAGACAAACAGGATGGACCCTCTACCAGAAAAGTGCACCTTTAATGGCCTAATAATTCTATACCTTCTGAGATACTACTAACTTAATATTACGTAATATAATATAAGTCATAAATAAGTCAGTAGTTCAATATTTGTAATGTACTATGCTGTGTTGTTACTGGAAGCTGGTGGTATACCTTAACAGTCAACTTTGAGCTGATTGAGTCCATAAAAGAAGTGGTATTCTACATTTTTGTGTATCAAATTGCTATGAAAATAACAATGGAATGACAGATTTCCATGATTCAAAGGCTCTCTAACTTATAGTTCAAAGTAAGACTGTGTTACGTTGAAAAAAAACTTGGAAACTACTGCTTTGAAGTGAGATGCAAGTGAGCTGTCAAACACCTCAATGGGATTTATAACGCCTAACATCTTGTGAAAGAATGTTCAGTAAAATTCACAGAATTATATAACAAATACCAGGTTAGTTAAGCTTCATTTAAAGAAAACTACCAAAGCTTTTATATATGTACTCCGGAGAGCAAATGAAGTGTGAGCTACACATTTCCTAACGTATTGCTCAAAGTAATTGAGTAGGGGTTTATCATTTGCTAGGTTCCAGATGACAATCACAATATTATATCAGCCAATAACATATAATATATAATACAGAAGGGGAGTGTAAGGCAAGGCAAGGCAAGTTTATTTGTATAGCACAATTCATACACAAAGTAATTCAAAGTGCTTTACAGAATAAGAAATACATTAAAATCATAATAAAAACAAATCAAAACATAAATAATCATGAAGATTAAAATTAAAAAAGAGAGACATAAATTGGAGAGAAGAGTGCGGAATGAAAACCTTTCAGTTATATGCACAGTTAAACAGAAATGTTTTGAGCCTGGATTTAAACAGCGTCACAGAAGAGTCTGTCTCACATGTTCAGGAAGACTGTTCCAGGTTTTAGCTGCATGAACCTGAAACGCTGACTCCCCTTGTTTAGTCGTGACTCTGGGCACCAGCAGGAGGCCGGTCCCTGAGCTCCTCAGAGTGCGAGATGGTTCATATGACACTAACATGTCACAGATGTACTTTGGTGCTCGGCCATGGACAGACTTGTACACAAGCAGAGCTGCTTTAAAGTCTATTCTCTGAGGCACAGGAAGCCAGTGCAGAGACCTGAGCACAGGACTTATGTGCTCGTACTTCCTAGTTCGAGTAAGGACCCGAGCTGCAGCGTTCTGGATGTTCTGCAGCGTCTCACAGCTCGTTTGGAGAGACCAGTGAGCAGACCATTACAGTAGTCTAATCTACTGGAGACAAACGCATGGATAAGTTTCTCCAAGTCTGACTTTAGACAGTAAACCTTTGATTTTTGCTATGTTTTTTAGATGGTAAAAGGCTGCAGATGTTATTGATTTGATGTGGCTGTTAAAGTTCAAGTCTGAGTCCATTATTACCCCTAGATTTCTTGCCTGATTTGAAGGTTTTAGAGAGAGAGACTGGAGGTGACTGCTGACACTGTCCCTTTGTTTCTGTGGACCAAAGACTATGACTTCAGTCTTGTCAGAGTTTAGCTGGAGAAAGTTGTTTTGCATCCACACACTGATCTGTTGGATGCAGTGACCAAGTGAGTCCACTGGTCCATAGTCTCCTGCTGCCAGAGAGACGTAGATCTGAGTGTCGTCTGCATAATTGTGGTAGGACACGTTATTGCTGCTTATTAACTGGCCTAATGGCAGCATGTAGAGATTGAACAACAGGGGGCCCAGGATTGACCCCTGAGGCACCCCACAGGTCAGGGCCATGTGATCTGAGACACAGTTTCCAATTTCAACAAAATACTTCCTGTTTTCTAGATAGGACTTGAACCAGTTTAGTACAGTACCAGAGATGCCCACCCAGTCCTCTAGTCTCTGTAAGAGGATCCCATGATCGACAGTGTCAAAAGCAGCACTCAGATCTAACAGGATCAAGACTGAGACTTTGCCTCCATCAGTGTTCAGGCGAATGTCATTTGTCACCTTGATAAGAGCAGTCTCAGTGCTGTGGTGGGCTCTAAAACCTGACTGGAAAACATCAAAGGAGTTGTTCATTTGGAGAAAGTTCGTAAGCTGTTGGTAAACAGCTTTTTCAAGGACTTTGCCAAAAAACGGCAGATTTGAGATGGGTCGGAAATTGTTCAGTACTGTGGCATCAAGACTGCTCTTCTTTAGGAGAGGCTTAATGACCGCAGTTTTCAACGCGTTTTTGGGAATGTTCCAGATTGAAGTGACATGTTAACTATGTGAGTGAGTGGTGAAAGTAAACTGTTGAGGACAGGACTTTAGAAATCTAGTGGGTAACATGTCCAGGCAGCAAGTAGATGAACTCAGACTGGTAACGATCTCTAAAACAGTTTTGTCAGTTACAGGTGCAAAGTGATTCAGCTCTAAGTGTCTCTGTGGCTGCATGCTTGTTATTTGTGTTGTGGAATTGATGGCATTTTTGATGCCCTGAACTTTGTCATTAAAGAAAACTGCAAACTCATTACATTTAGATGTGGAAATTAGTTCTAGTGGCAGTGGACCTGGAGGGTTTGTTAATCTGTTCACTGTTGCAAACAGGACACGAGAGTTGTTACTGCAATTACCAATAATGTCCGAAAAATACTTCTCTCTTGTTTTACTCAAAGTGTAGTTGTACATATGCATTGTTCCTCTGTAAATCTCATAATGAACCTGGAGGTTTGACTTGCGCCATTTCCGCTCAGCCTTCCGGCACTCCCTTTTCTGTGCTCTGACTGAGTCATCATTCCTCCACGGAGCTTTTTGCCTATCTTTAACCATTTTAACCTTTATCGGGGCGATGGCATCCAGAACATTCAAAACACTCAAAGTCACAGAGTGTAACATAGTAATAACAATGCATTTTATTAATATAGCACTTTTATATTAAATTGCATATTAAAATTGTCAAAAGAACAATAAAAAATAATACAGGAAAGATAGAAAGTGTGAAACAGAGAAAAAAAAAAAAAAAACATTAAAAGCTTTTCTAAAGAGATGGGTCTTGAGATTTTTCTTTAATCTAGGCAGGTCGGAGCAATCATCACATTCTATAATTTGAAAACCACCAATATTTTCAAAAATGTAAAGCTAAAATCTCCTATTACTGCACACCCCTAAACTCCCCTAAGCCCCTGTTCATAACTGGCTTTTTGTCCTGCATGTAAACTGGAACAAGAGTGATCTAACCATAGACTGTAGACTGTATTCTGAATACTTACAAGACTTACTTAGATCATTTCCTGTCACTAGTTACATGGTCCAATCAGAGTGCTGTATTCCGAATACCTACAGTACTTTTACAACAAGTCACTTTTAAATTATAGTATAAAAACGCAACATAACACAATTAAAAACAGTTTTTAGAGCATTTCCTGTCACTAGTTACATGGTCCAATCAGAGTGCTGTATTCCAAATACTTACAATACTTATACAACAAGTTACTTTTAAATTATAGTGTAAAAATGCAACCTAACGCAGTTAGTTAGTTAGTTAGTTAGTTCACAGTTTTTAAAGTATTTCCTGTCACTAACTGGAGATGGAAAAATCACAGCTGCACTTACCACAAGAGCAGCGTTATCTATTTTCTCACTGATTTTGTGTTGTTTGAAGCCTAAATAAC
This sequence comes from Boleophthalmus pectinirostris, assembly GCF_026225935.1. NCBI lineage: Eukaryota > Metazoa > Chordata > Actinopteri > Gobiiformes > Gobiidae > Boleophthalmus > Boleophthalmus pectinirostris. The sequence goes on along the minus strand of NW_026571190.1, from coordinate 17,346,205 downwards.
TATGCCTATAACTAGCCTAAATAACTAATAAATATGATTAAATACCGTAATGTATTTCTTTGTATTCCAGTACAGTTACTTTCCTAAGAATCAGTTACTCAAAATTTGTATTCACAATGTGTATTCTCTGTATGTGTATTCACTTAATTCTCAAAACTGATAGGATGATGACCCATTAGAGAATTAAAACACAATTCTGGTTAAATCCCACAAATCTTCTCTTAATAGCAAATAATGTTGGCGATATTGCCCGTGCTATCCACAAAGATGAAGAGTTCAAAGACATACATATTATGCAAATAGCAGACAGAGGGATGAGCTCCATAATGGCGTCTCATCAAAGCAGCGCTCCTCCTGCTGCGCACATGTGTGTCAGGAATCATCTGCGTAGGATTATGAGGTCTGGGAATGTCCCGTGGGTTGGTCCGCCCCCGCCATTTTGTCACCATATGTCAAACGCTCAGAGCCGTTTGAAATATTGCAAAACAATCTCGAGTGACGCACAGTTTGAGGGCTCTTCTGCCCTGATAACTCTTGAAATTCAATTAGGATCTATCATATTTCATCTGTGGGTTGTTGGTTTTAGACAATATATAGTGAATGTTCAGCTATGGGTCAGTTTAGGCTTGAAAAGAGCAGTTACTTTACGCAATATTTCACTTTATATTAACTTATTTAGTATGAGGTGTATTTTATGAGAAAACATTTAAACTTAAATTGAACTTAAATTGTAACAAGAAAGCCTGGTGGTAATGTGTGCCTATAATGTTATAATAGATGCATGGCAACAAGAGGGATAGTGGAACAAATAATAGTAGTATAAAACTACTACTACTAGTTGTAGTAGTTGCAGTAGTTGTTAAGTTAGTTGTTATAAGTACAGAAAGTTGATACCATAGGTGGAACCAAGTCTTTGTTTTGCAAGTCTCAAGTATGTCACAAGTCTTTGACCTGAAGCCCAAGCCAAGTCCCAAGTCAAATAAAAGCAAGTCCAAGTCGCGTCTCGAGTCACTGGCCCATAAGTACAAGTCGTCTGCTTTGAGCTTCAAGTCATTTCAAGTCTTAAAAACAAAGTACCAAATATAGCTTAGATTTTTGCAATTTATATGACTTTTAAGATAAATTGTTATTAAAAACTCACAGTATATTTATATATGAGTATTTATAGAGTATATAAGAGTTGTAGAAATTAATTTTGTTAATTTTTCCTTTTCAAATGTCTTGAAATGTCCATTTCAACTAGTCAAGTTTCAAGTCCTAAAAATATTGACGCAAGTCTGACTGAAGTCCAAGTCACGATTTGCAATTTTCCATCTCTGGTTGATACATTCAACTGAAGTGCTTTAAAATAACCATAACTGCCTGGAATATTATCCAGAAACATATCTGTATGGCATGTTTCAAATCAAATAATTTATTGACGTACAAAATTAATCCACAGATCTGAACTATAAACTGGTCTGACTGGATTCGCTGCTTGTCTCCATGGAAATAGATGTTTAATGCCATACAGTGGAACATTCCAGGGAGATTAAAAAAAAAAAAAAGTATCAGACCTTCCATCAGAAAATGTATTGTATCTTTAAAAACAGTCTGAATTAAACTTTCTTTTTCTCGGTTTCCCTATATTCTAACCTTACTCCCTCTCTCTCTTCTCCCCTGTCTCCTCTCACATATCTCTCTAAGCTTGTTGCATTCCCACTTCCTTGAATGCAAACAGAAATGCCTGCTGCTGATCTGGCGTCAGCACTTCTTAAAATGGGCCTCTGCCACTGCTCCGCTCGGGCTGCCCTCCTCCCTGTAAACCCGGAGACACAGAGCGAGAGATGAGAGGAGGAGGAAAATCTGCTCCATCCGCCAAACTCTGGAATGTATTTTCATTAAAACAAGTTTGTTTGAAGGGATTGGCACTGAGCAGGAGAGGGGGAGGACCAGGCGTGATCAGCACCAGAGCCCCAGCAGCTCTGTGACTGCAGTGGGGGTGAATATAGGATCAGCATCTCCTCCGATTCTGCATGGGGTTGTCAAAAAGTGCAAGAACTATTAGCACAACTAGATATTACTCATTTGAAAAAGTATTGATACAAAAATACATAAATGGGACAAAATTTGCAATTTTCTGAATAGCACTGTCTTAAAATTAAAATTGAAATTATATTGTCTTGAAAAAACTGTTTATCAAAAAGTTGTTTATCATTTGCTCTAAGCGCATCTAGAGATTTGTTGCACTGATAAATTAAAATCTGTTTTGTTCGCTCATTTAAGAATAGGGAAAAAAATCTCTATAAACTTTATTTGACCTCTTAAACGGGCCATATTATGTTATTTTCCAATCTGTTATAATGTTGTTCCCTCATCAAAAACATACCTGGGGTTGTATTTTGGCACATTTAACACACAAACCCTGCATATTTAGTGTCTGAGTTCTTCTCTCAAACACTTTTTAAACAGCTCTGGAATTGCTGATCTCTACTGAACTAAAGGTAAAGGCAAGCTGTTAACTTTAAAACTATGAGATGCTTAATAAAACAGGATTACTCAAGCATATCTAAATGAAACAAACTACAACTCCAGGTATGTTTTTGATGAAGTAACAACATTATAACAAGAGCCAATTTTACATAATATATAACCTTAAATTTCAACAAGTTGCCAAAAGCAGGGGACACTTTCAGACATCATTGTTCTTATAATTCACTGTAGCCTTTAGAAAACTATTACAAGTACTACAACCCCTCCTGACATGGAAGGGGAGGATTGTCATTGTCACTATTTAGTACCTTGTTGGCTTTCATACATTTCTTCATTTTTTTCTTATAAATATCCAAACCAGAATGCCCTCCAAAATCCATCTTTAAACCAGCAAATTCTATAAAGAGGTCACAAAACAGCCAGGCCCAATGACAGCATTTGGCAGATATTGTCTTCAGTATAGCTTCTATTTCGCTAAAGGACTATTTTGCTTGTCCTACAGCCTTCTTCTGTCTCCTCCTGTTTTCCCCTGTCAGCAGATAGACCCAGCATAAGCCTAGCATACAGTGAGCATTAGTCAGTGTGTGTGTCCTCAGATATCACCTTTAACAGTGAACCTAAAGCCGGTCACTCTTCAGATCTGGTCACTTCCTATCCACACAAAAGTCCAGGTTTAGTCCAGGTCTGGGGCGGTCTCCAGGAGAGGTAATTACCAACTGTGGAAACATAAGACTTACTGGAAGAGGCTTATCTCCCCTCACCCACACACACACTTTCACACATGTTGGGTTCCTGTGCTTCTTGGGGATATTACATTGACTTCACTGTTTATTTCCTAGACTGATCCAAATCTTAACCATATTCACTAGTTGCCTAATCATTACTTAAACCTTAACCTCAACCCATTTTGACCAGTATCTTCACTTTAAATCGTGCAGTTGATCTAAAAATACCATGGGGATCTGGTTTTTGTTTCCATAAGGCAGACAGATCCCAATCCTGTGGGTATGTATACAGATTTCAGTCCCCACAACGTGAGACATACCCAGCCACACACATGGTCCACTGTCTGAAATGGCACTGGTGTCCAGGGACTAGCTCAAAGCTGTGTTCTCCTTATCCCCTCCACAGTGGGATACACCTGGATCTCAGTTCCATGCAGCACTAAATAAAAAGCTCTGTCTCTCTCTCTCTCTCTCTCTCTCTCTCTCTCTCTCTCTCTCTCTCTCTCTCTCTCTCTCTCTCTCTCTCTCTCCTTTTTTTTCCATCTATCTGTCTTTTTTTCATCTAGAAGCTCCATCCACACACACAGCAGACACATGGTTTTAACTATTGTGTAAGAATGTCTTCGGATTTGGTATAATTAAAATAAATAAATAAATTCATTTCAAGAGAACTTTGACTGAATACACAAAGAAGGCAATTCAAGTGTAGCACAAAAATACTTATTAAAAGGTCCTATATATGACCAATCCTGAATGTTTTGACCAAACACGGCTTTATTAGATCTACAGGGCAGGAATTAGAATTTTCAACATCACCTTCACAACTATTAATACTGAATGGCGCCACATAATTGTTTCTTTCTGTCTTATTTAACTGATTTATTAAAGGTCCTCTATTACACAAAGTGGATTCTTGTGAGCTCAAAGCCTTGAGTTGCGTTTTGTTTCGTTCATGCATGTTTTAGTAACCCTTTATTATTAGTCTCTCTACATCTCCAAAGCTCAAAATACTCTGTTCCACCTAGTGATGTAATGTAGTGGTAGTTTTCAAGTTAATAGCTACCTTTTATCCTTAATTCAGTAGAGATTGGCAATTCCAGGTAGCATGATCTTGCAGCATTAGGATTCGTTCGTTCGACAGTAGGCAGGTACTTTTTAATTTAACCAATCGCTGCTATTTGGTCATGATGTATGTAATGTGCCACTAACAGGGGTAACTGGTATATTAAGCTTTTACCAGATCCCATACGAAGAAGGGCAATAATGTCACAAATAAATTCACCAAACATTCTCTTTGTTCTGGCTTTAAATCATCGATCTCAGGAATCGTTGCCAACACAGAATGTATGGCTCTTCACTGATTGGCTGGTGCCCGAACTCGCACTTCTGGGGTTCTTGCAAACCATCTAGTGTATTCTGATTCCTGACCTAGTCGCTGGAGAGAAATTAAATTGAATGGAGGCACTAGGTGGTGCCAGCTTTGGCTAAATTCCCCGTCTGAAATCATCCAAATGATTCTAGTGAAGGTGTGTGGCGTTTAAAAGTACAGTGGAGCACTTCCTGTATTACCACATGACATCAGAGTGGAACAGAGTGTTTTCCGTTTCAGAGAACAGCTCAGCCTAAATATGCAAGGTTTGTGTGTTAAACATGTGTGAATGACACAAAACACGACTCCAAAACATGTTTGTGATGAGGAAACAACATTAGAACATAGATCATAAAATAGTATAATATGGGTCCTTTAACTGTAACGCATGAATGTTGGTAGTGGTGTCTATAAGCTGTGTTCATGTGGTTCTTGAAAATAGTTTTAAGTTGAGTATGCAAACATTTACTAAAGTTGGAGAAAAGAACAAATCATATGACAAACACTGAGTTCAATACAGACTTACTACTATGAACTGTTTGGTATGAACAAAATAAGATTGAAACCATCCCTGCTGCTGTCTTGTGTTCAATGCAAACATTAATAACCTATGGCTGTGTTGGTCTGTAAGTAATGACATCAACATTCCAACTTTTTTAGATCAAAGCACATGGATTTAATAAGTCGGAAAAAATAGTCCTCATCTCGGAAAGGTTAGAATCCCAGAAGCATATGAACGCAGCAATGTTTCCAATATCTGCAGACTGGACTCATGTTGTAGCAACAGTGTCTAATGTAAATAGCATGACTGTTTGTGGCTTATTGCATGCATGTGTCCTATGTTTGGTAACAGTACACCTATGTCCTCTGAGACCTGAGCACTTTTAGTCTGTGTATCTGATGGTGATTTGGTCCAGGCAACCTTTGATCCTCCTGCAAAATAAGTGAATTGTTAAAGATTTTTGGATTAAACATTTGACAAGAAGAAAAAATGAACATATAAAGTATTAGGTGTGTCACATACAGTATATAAAATTTTAACATTGCAATAATTGTGAGAAGACATGCTACTTTTTAAAGAACTACTTCACTTTCATTCACATTGTCTAATAAATCACCATTCCTCTAGTGTGTATTCACCTTCATGAAATCAAACTTTCTGAGTGATCTGAATGATATCATTTATTGTTAAAATTAAATTTGTTTTTGTTATTGTTAAATTAAAATGTGGCTCAGTGGCTACTGGCTAGCACTCATGCTTCACAGCAAGACCAGTAGGCCTTTGTGTGTAGAGTTTGCATGTTCTCCCCATGTCTGGGTCGGTTTCTTCCTCCATCAACCCAGTACATGCAGATGAATTCCCTGGCACTGCAGTGCCCACTGCTACTGATGAGATGCCCTGGCAGCATTGAAGAATGGGTCAAATGTGGCGGACAAATTTCTCTACAGGAGCAATAAACTTACCTTACATATAAACAGATAGCATACAGATCGAAGTGAAACTATTTCATTACTGTTCTAAAAATGCCACAGTCATGCTTAAAGACCTGAATAATCACATTTATCAAATAAGGTTATGGTACAGTTTGTTTTCTGTATTTGATTCATCCATCAATGCCAGTGGGACAACCTTGTCAAGGGTAGTGGCACCACAGTGTGCTCCTCGGAGATCTATCTCCAGATCTCGATCTTGGCATGATCAGGACTCTACCTGGAGGATGGATATGTTGATGTCTGGACATCCTTGGAATATAGGCCGAGTTTGTTTATACTTGGTGCTTGGTTCTGGTTTGATGTAGACTTTGTTGGGTCCTATTCTAGTCCTGGTTTAGTCTTGGTCTAGTCCAGGTTTACTTTCTAGTTTAGCCCCAGTGTTTTGATGTGGTGAACACAGCTTTAGGCTCTGTGATAGTTCCAGCTATAAGGCAGAGTGCTGCTGCTACTATTCATGTTGTTTATGGTCTAATATTAGAAAGGCTTTTTGCCCACATGACCTGATCTGTACAGTCATCTAAACACGCGCAATAGCAAAGTATCTGACTAATCCCGCTGAAGTATCTGCACATTTTATTTTTCTAATGGCTTTGCCAGATTTGTAAGTAACACCTCCCTGTTGGCTTGTACCACCAAAATAGTTCTTTAGATGAATCCTCTATTTGTTATTGCTCTGAAGTAACCCCTGTAGGCTGTTTATCATCATTTAAAAGCAGGGGTGGAAGATGTACTCAATTTTGTTACTTAAGTAAAAGTACAGATACCAGAGCAAAAAATAAATAAATAAATAATAATAATAAATAATAAAACTCTACTTAAAAATATATTAAAGTGCTTGTTTAAAAACTGTACTTAAAGAGTAACAAGTAAAAGTATTTTGCATAGATTTTAAGATCTAATAAAGTTTCAATTGTTAATGAGTTATGCTGAATTTTGTTGAACAGAAACAACTGAATCTTTTTTTTCCTAGTTGTTTTCTTTGTGTATTTTGTTTGTTTAAATTATGAACTTAAAAAATAAAATAAAATAAACCCCTCAGGCTTTGCAGCTGGTTTCAAACAACAATGAAAAATATTTTACTTTTCAATCTAGTTCAAAAATGTTGTGGAGTAGAAAATACAGATACTTGCTCTCAAATGTTGTGAGGTAAAAAAATATAATGTGCTCAAGTACTTTTCTACTTTTGCTTCATTAAATTCCACCACTGACTAAAAGACACACACACAAAATGCATACAAAAACTGATCTATCAATAAGTGGTTTTGGTGATGTCTGTTGTGTGAGCTGAGTCAGACTTTCGCACTTGGATTCTGGCTGTGGTTGTGCCCTTGATTAGCTTCACAGCGATGGTGGGAGACACTTCAAGACGACCACCCCTGCTTCATAAGAGAGCTGATGTGATGATGTCTCCACAATCAGGAATACTTATCCAACAAACACAAACATACGCAGACAGGAGCACATGCAGACGATTAGATGTGGTCCAAACAGGGAACTGAATACAAAGTCATTATCGTGTTGTACATAATGAAATATTGATAGAACTGTGTGACTGCAGATCACATTATAACAAGATGACAGTGTACACTCATAGTAAAGGAGAACATTGTTTTGAATGTCATCTTTGTTTGGGTCTGGTGATATATCTTCGTAATCAGGGTTTAGCCATTTTGTGTTTTCGGTTGACTACATGAGCAGAGGTGAAAACAGTATAAGAGTGAAAAGTTATAAGAGCAAAAAGTTGTACTTGAGTGAGAGTAATGTTACTTCTAATTAATATTACTCAAGTAGAAGCTAGAAATTTGTGTGAAAACGTTTTGGGAGAAACTACTAAAGACCTACCTCCACATCTTGCCCTTGCATTATGGAACAATAATGTGGACCTTAAAGATGCATTTCTCAACTTTTCTGGTGGAGGGTGCGCTACCTGCTTGTCTCCATGGAGATGTTATTGCTTTTCCTAGTATTTTATTTTTGGTATGACTTTAAACATATATCTAGCATTTATAATTATGGGTCTTTCTATTGCTCAAAAATACAATCATTCCCTCTGTGAACAGGTGCCACTCTCCACAGATCTGAATTGTAATGTAGCATAGTGTCTTCCTCATGATAGATAGGTTTAATCTATACTGTGGAACTTTTCCAGAGACAAGCAGGTGGCTGAAATGTTTTGCAGTTCACCTTTAGCCAAATTTTAACCAGAACATGTTTCAGAATGAACTGTTTGAAATTGTTTGCCTCTGACAGTTCATATTCATTTATAGTTCCTTTCAACAAAATTACTTCTAAACTTAATGACCATTATCAAACTTGATCTTATTTAGCTGCTTTTACACAAAATGCATTTTCCAGAACAAGAAAAATGATTGTATTGTGTAAGCTCTTAAGTAAAAAAAAAAAAAACAACTTTGAATTTTCTTGCTGTCAGACAATTGCTCCCCATCACCACCATACATTATGTTATCTTCTTGTCTCAAAACTATCCAGCTTGGTCCAGCCTGTCTCTGTGTTCATTGTGGCTGTGAGGGTGTGAGTGTGGCAGTCAGGGCAGCAGTGAAGGAGGAGGCTTGGAGGAAGAAGAGATGCCAGCGCAGAGTTAAAGGACAAGGATGAAGGAGCAGAAGATGAGAAGGGGGCGACTGGAACCAAAAAGGGCTCTGTGGGTGTTTGCGCTTGTGTTGTTGTTGTTTTAGAAAAAGGCTTTAAACGCTGCACCGGGCTGATAGCAGAGTTATTGGCACATGAACACACACACACACACAGATGTCTCTCCTTTTTAGTTGCTCTACATGGCAATCTCCATGGTAACAAAATGTACAGAAAGCAAGCAGGATGGAGACGGGATATTTTTAAGTTTCAAAGGAGTGGAGGAAACAATAAGAACAACAAAAAGAGGAACAGACCAGAGCTGAAAGAGTGAAAGATGAGGGCCTATAGGTACTCCTGGTCATGCCACTTAACTGTCCAGACTACTTTTGGTAGATGCAGTTGTAAAATGCCACCACAGACACTGAATTCACTTATTTTGACTATGATTTGTTTTACACTGAGAGTCAAAGGTAGTTAGACCTCACTCACAAACCCCTCTGCGCAAAGATCTTGGGTTTGATTCGCAAGCCAAGTTTTTGTGTGTGTGTGTGTGTGTGTGTGTGAGTGAGGAATTTACATGTTCTACAGAGTGTTTCCTATCAGCCTAAAACATGTCCAATAGAAAATACATTGCAACAACAAGAACTACTTCTGCTACTTCCTTGTGTAACTTTTGAGTTTCTGCGACCTGCTCAGAGCACATATCTACTTCTTAAAATATATTGTGTAACTTTTCGAGTAGAGGGTCCAGCACCAGCTTGTCTCCATGGAAATGGCATGGCATGGCATTTGTCTGAACTATTTCACAGTGTTGCTTTAAACTTACCCGTTCATTCAATTAAGAGTGTTTTATTGCTCAAAAAACATGCACACCTTCAGCGGTAGGGCTGAGTATCATTAATAAGTTGCCGGTACGATACATACCTCGATACATAAGCCACGATCTCGATACAGTGAGCTTTTGATTCAATACAATATATTTCAAATGGATTCAACTCGGTTCAGTAAAGTATTATGGCTAAATCATGGCTCTGATACTAAAAGTCTAAGTTAATCGACTTCTTGTGCAAAGTGAATATAAAACACACACAATTTAACCCTCTCAGGCTCAAATTAATTTTTAGTATCAGGAAAAATCTGATATTTGGGGAAAATTATAATATGGGGTAGTAATATACAATCCTGACTTTTTTATCCTTTGTAAACAAAAAAAGTATTTTGCACTTCTGGCAGGCCGTTGTGTGTGTAGCCATTCTTGCACAGTCTGCATCGTCCACGTTTATCAGCATGGATGGGAGAAAAGGCTCCTGAGTAAAAAAAGCTCATAAAATATGGATTTAGAGTAAGTAGGTAATTGGAATTTAGCTGTTGCAAATCTGCAACACTTGCCTGGAGAGGGTTAATTGTCAGAATTGTCACAAAAAAGTTTCCTTCGACTAAACAAGCAACAAAACTGTAACAATGTAACAAAATAATTTAGTAAAATATACCAAAAAAAAATACTCTTGGCGATATATTGATACAGCAGCTCATGATATCGATACTGTATCATCACTATATGATATATCAATATTTCAATATTTTTGAACACCCCTAGTATCCTTTGCACAGTTCTCATCGGTATCTTGGTCTGGTAGCTTCTGTTTGTTTCCATGGAGATAGTTAAATTTAATATCATACTGGGACACATCTCAAATAAAGCAATTACATCATCATGGAGACAAAAATGTAGGCAGACTTACCACCATAAAAGTTACACACTGCACCTTTAAGATGTGCTATGTAACTTTTCCGGTGAAGTGTTTGCCACCTGCTTAATGCACGTTTAATGCTGTTTAACATTCCATTCCATTCAAGCAATAACATCTCTGGAGGAAAACAGGTGCCTGACCCTTTAATCTTAAGAGTTGAACCCGCAACCTCTTGGCTGGCGGGCAGGAGTGCAAACAAAATGCACAAATTCTGTTCAGTCATCATACACATTAAAATGCAATTATTATTATTTATTTTGAAAGTTTGTTGTTTGTTGTATACAGCTCTATCATATGATCACATCTGTTTCGTTTTGAGCCTCTTTGATTCAGAAAAGTTCAGATGTTGTCAGATTTCTCTTGCTGCCATTGCCCCAGACCTCACAGCATCATTGCGGGACGGGGCTGAATGACGCACAGCTGCACATGTCAGATGAGCTCAGACCAGGCCCTCATCCAGACACACTCCATGCTATCGTTAACCGCTACAGTGCTAGCATTTTGTGTGGATCATTTCTCTGTGGGTGGCTGTGAACAATTACACACATCAACTCAGAACAGCTCCTGCCTGTGGTGCGGACAGCTGAGTGAATTTTAGGGGCTGTACAAAGGTCAAAGTTCACACAATGGTGTAGGTGGCCCTCTTGTAGTCAGACCACCATGGCAAAGTGGTAAATAGTCAAATGTGTTTGAGTAAATTGGCGATGACATAGTGGGCTTTTCACACCCTCTTTCTCACTGCCATCTTTCATTGTCATACATTCAATCATTTCACTTTCTCTGCTCCAGGAAAACACAGTGACGCCAGCCGTAAACATAAAGGACACATCTGGTGCTTTTGACTGGCATCGGGAATACAATGTTGTTTAGTGCTTGGACGTAAACACAGGTTTGTTTTAGTTTCAGTTTAGTTCAAGTTAGTTTTACAAAGAGCGTTCCATAGAAGTTGGATAGTGCTCCTTACTGTCTTGCCAGCAAAGTTGATTTAAGATGTTCCTCTTATAATAATGATAATAATTGATGTACATTACAGTGTTTTGTTTTTTAGTCATGACTTTGCAATTAAGGTGAGACACTACAGGTGAATAAGAGAGATAAAAAAGACCAAAATTGACCATCTTGGAGACATAAAGCCAAGTTTCTTGCTTCTTTTTGTTGACATATTAGGCTATGTTCAGACTGCAGTCTTAAGTGACCCAATTCCAATTTTTTGGCCCCTATGTGACCTGTATTTGATCTTTTAATTTCAGTCTGAACGATACAGATAATTTTTTTTCAAATGCAGACTTCAGTCTGAATGGCCAGGTCACATTCATCCCACCTACACATCAGGCTTGGAGTCTAGTCAATGGAGGGAAAGCGAGGTTGGCGAGTTTATTAATATTTGGGGGGATCGCTTTATTCAGGCCAAATTGGAGGGGTCTTATCAGAACTGGGCGGTTTCTGAAATGATTGCCAAAGAAATGACCGGGCGCAGCTACATCCGGTCCTGGCTCCAGTGTCAGAAAAATAAAGAGCCTGCGAGCCAAATACAAGGAGGCTAAAGACTCAAACATACAAAGCGGCCATGGACGTGTAACCTGTCCATTTTACTGAACAGTATTTTGGGAGACAAGCCAAGCATTTAGGCTACTTCCATAAACACTGAGCATGCTCGCTGCGTGTGATGTCGTCATGTCCTCCAATGCACATGCGGGACACTTTTGGGGCGATTAAAGTTCATGCTGGAGATCACATATAAGTAGCATTTAGAAATGTGCAAAATTTCACAAAAAAATCTGATTTGAGCAATAAGCCCTGCAGTGTGAATGTAACCTTAGATACTAAAAATATACAGTCAAGTGGATTTTGGATATCTTATTTAGTAGCTGAGTAAACTAGATCTGACTTTTACCAAAAAATTCTAATTTTGGCGATTTTAGTTAAAAGACTTTGAATTAGATATCAAAAAATCCTTCTCTATGCTTCGTCTAATCTTGTTAAGTACAAGTAGACGAGTACAAGTGGAAATGTTGGTGTATGTAGGTGCTACTTTAAGGAGTGATCCTTATGTACCTATTAGGGGAAAATGCATTTTCAGAAAGCAGGTTTAAAGTTAAAATATCCCATACAAGCTGAATAAATTAAATATTAAAACATCTTTCAGTGCAGAGAGGACAGTTTTGTTGTTTCCACATGAAAGCGGAAGAGACCACACTGACCAAACAAATTGTCTGTACGGTCTCGTCTGAAACTTTACAAAGATGTGAGTCTGGTCAGCGGTGAATGTCTGACTTCAGATTAGTGTGACTGACAAGTGGATCTGGGACACGCATGGTCCGTCTGTATTAAAACAAATATGGCAGCTTATGTGGAAAAATGAAGGAAAAAAATAATCTGAGGTGAGGGAAATGTGATTTTGTTTGTAAACGAATCTGATTGCATGATCCTGTTTAGTTCTGACTTGTGAGACATGACAAAGAGCGTGGGAACCAGAATGATATCGCTCCATATAAAAAATACAGAGATAGTATTCTGGACTTTTTCACTAACCACTATTAGCTCGTACTGTAGACTTTCCATGTACATTTTTTTTCGGATGGGCTACGTCATCTTCTAGTCTCCTGAGATGCTGCTTTTCTTTTTTGGAATGTTTTACAGCATGGAATTAAAGTTTTCATCTTGCATTGCTAGTAATGTCGCCTTTTTGTCTACACGGAGATATACAAGTTTAATGCCACACAGTGGAAAATTCCAGGCACGGAAATGGCATCTCCACAGAGACAAGAAGGTTAAGAAAGTTACATAATGCACCTTTAACACTTACGTCCATACATAAAGCTGCCCTCCCCTTTTCACCTCCCTGCTTTGCTCTCACACTTGTTTACTGCTTCTCAGATTAGCACCATTACATCATGCTTTTCTTCATCAAAGACCGAATGTTTATCACGGTTACCAGGAGACGGGGCCCTCCTGTAGCCTGCGTGATGGGGATAGATCCAAATGAGCACGTCTAATGTCAGGGTACAGAGTGTAACATGGGACATATCTGAACCGTCATCTGCTGCTGGTCAGCCACAGAACAGAATGATCCATGAAAACACGCAGGTCACATGGGGTCATCCTTCTCTGTGTCTGGGAATTTACTGGATTGTTTTTAACTGGATTTGCTCAAATAGTGCAGTAATAGTGGATTGTACTCGAGATTCAAGTTTGCAAGTGGAATATTGAAGTTGGAGCCATAATATATATATATATATACATATATACATATATACATATATACATATATATATATATATATATATATATATATATATATATATATATATATATATATATATATATATATATATATATATATATTTTATATTTTTAAATTTTTTTTTTTAATTGTGGTTTTGAAAGTGGATGTGTTGAATATTGTTAATTGATAACTACAGTGGCTGAGTTAGCAATATGGGGGGGGGCCTTAGGTGAACGTGAGTTTGGGGCCCTCATTTTTTTATTGTTTTTTTTTTTATTTTATTATTTATTGTCTGTTTTTCCCCATTGTTCCTGAGACATGCACATCTCTATTTGAATTAGGGTGGATTGGAAACTTGTCTTATCGGTTTAGGTAGCCTACTAGATAACCACAGCTGAAAGTAGTTTTATTTGATTTATTTTTTTCTAAGATTATCTTCAAATCAGGGTCAAGCTGACTACTCAATTCTAATGTGAAAAACAGTTAAAATAGATTCGACAATCAGATCTTATTGTGATGGTGTTTTCTTGTTTAAAAATAAACTACTCTCATTTAATGTCATATTGAGGCCTCAGCAATTAGTGGCACTGAGAACAATTGGCTGGGGGACCCTCCAGGTTCGGGGGCCCTAGGTAGCTGTCTACTGTTGCCTACTGATAGCACCACCTCTGGATAACTAGTATGCACTCAATAAAATTAAACGAAATCTGATCCTCTAGGCACTTTGAATACCGCTCCTGTGTCTTTGTCAACAAAATAATATTGCTTAACATGGAAAGGAATCAGAATTTTTTGCTAAAGACTCATGCACCGCTTGCACCTTCTACACAAACAAAACAAAAAAACAAACAAAAAAGGCATTAGCAGTGCCAACATTAAAGCAGCCACAGCTGAGTTGACAGGATGTTTTTCTGTGGCCACATTTGGTCACATGATTCAATCTGAACATCTGAACAATGCCTGTGGACTTAGTCAAGGACATGAGTGTATGGGAGACTAGATCTGGCAACACACCAAGCACACCTGAATATGGAGCCAAACTTCAGAACAATGTGGTACGTGTGTTATGGTCATGTGAACTAAAGATAAACAGAGCTGGTCCTAAGAAACATACATGAGTAACGCTTTTGCAAAAAGTTACTCTTCTCACTGTGAAAAAGTCTACAGCGTGATAACATTTTTCTATTGACAATATTACATTATTTGGACTATTATGTTTCTGGCACCGCTTCTTCAGCTATGAATTCTTTTTTGTCACTTTGTGGTCTAAATTAACTTCAAATTATAAATGTTACATTAAGGGAGTTAATCATGGCACTGCTCTTACATGAGTTTGTACTTGTTGAATAAAACTTTTTGGCGGAACACCTCAGCTTTTCTAAATCAGCTTCTGCAATACATCTGCATCTGTATGGTTTAAAAAGCTATGAGGTGAATTCTGCAATTGACTTAAATGGAAACCTCTGTGGGATTATAATGTCATATACAAAATCCCATGTGGGTCATGTAATAAAACAGGGAGAGCTTTCAGGACAGGCAAAAAAGAACACAAAGCAGAATATGAGAAGGAAACAATAGGGGCAAGTACAAGAACAACACAGAAAAAAGCAGGAGAACTTCAAATTGGCCATAACAGCGCACTGCAGGAGGGAGACATTCTTAACTGCCCTTACTACTTGTGTCTCTTTAAATACTTGTATTATTTGGATGGCATTTGTATTTTTACTTCAGTAGATCAGTTTATTCAGCTATTTTTAATGATTTGGCCACTCTCCTAAACCTGTCCATAGCAGTTACTGTGTGTGACCATGACAATGTGCTCTTACAGATAATCCGTATGTTGGGTTGCCAGGTCAGCTTTACCTCCTCCACCTTCTCCCCCCTGTTGCTCCTCCCTCCTGCTCATGTGCAAACTTATTAATTTCTGTGAGCCAGTCAGGTTTTCTCTGCCATTTGGAGATACTACCAAATCACATTATGTCTGTCATGGATTATGTGTACAGGGAATTCATCTTCTTGAAGAATAAAGAGAAAGATCAAAGATGTGCTTACACTCCTCTCAGTGCAGACAGAGCTGGACCAGATCGTGTGTGTGTGTGTGTGTGTGTGTGTGTGTGTGTGTGTGTGTGTCTGCTGCTGCTGGGGTCTATGCCATATAAGGGTTATGCCAAATGCGCTCAGCCAAAACAATCAAGGATTGTGGAAAATAAAATAAGATTGGTGATTTTAATGTTCCCTTTGTACTCCCCCTTCAGAGCTCTATCACAGCACAATCAGTGAGCATCCAACTAATTAAACTATTGGACACTGCAGTGTGCAAAAGAACTTTGTAAGTTTTATGGTGGAAGGTATGCAGTTAAATGTAGAATTAGACAAACTTTATTGATCCACATGAGAAATGAACACAGTAAATCACACATCACAATATAATACAATAACAAAGAGCAAAAATATAAATGTTAATAATAAAGTTCAATATAAATAGTAAAAATTGTGTCAAATAAGGCATAATTATATAAATGTATATGTACACGTAAAAATAAATATGTCCTTGAAGATGTTCCTTAGCATGGCATTAAACCGTCTGACCTCGCAGCGTTAGAATTTGTTTGCTCGACTATAGGCGGGTCCTTTTTTTCTTTTAACCAATCATTGCTATTTGGTCGTGATGTATGTAATGCACCGTTAACAGGGCATCTAGGAAGAAGGGCAATCATGTCTTTCCCCTTGATAAAATTCACCAAACATTCTTTGGCTTTAAATCCTCGATCTCGGGAATCGTTGCCAACACAGAATGTATGGCTCTTCACTGATTGGCTGGTGCCCAGACTCGCACTTCCCGGATTTTTGTGCACGGTTTAGTGTATTCCGATTCTTGACCTAATCAATGGAGAGAGACGAAATCGAGCAGAGTCACTAGGTGGCGCCAGTCTGGCTATAAACCTGTACTTGTAACCTGGAAACAAGCAGGTGCTACCCCAAGGCCAGGTCAAATCTGTGGAGTGGCTACCCTGGTTGCAAAAATAATGCATCTCATTCAATTTATTTTTAAGGAATGAAATCATATGTAATTGAGCAAATGCCATAACATCTCCACTGAGCAGATAGCATGCCCTCCACAAGAAAAGTTACATAGGGTGCTTTAAAGGTGTATTGTGTAAGTTTTCTGGTGGAGGGTCTGTCAAATGCTTTTGTCCCTGGAGATGTTATTGCTTTGCTGGAATTTCTGGAATGTTTCACAGTAAGGCATTAAACCTGTCTTCATAGAGACCAAACCAGAAGATAGATCAGATCTGTGGAGAGGCAACCCCACCTGTTTTTCAAAGTATTTCTAAGCTATAAAATCACTTGTAATTTAATCAATGTGAGGTAAAACTGTTTAATGTCATACTGTGGAACATTCCAGGCAGAGCAATGACATATTAATATAAACAAGCAAGTGACCTCCCTACAAAATTTTCATAGTGCACCTTTAAATGTCACCAAACCAACAATCGTTCACTTGAAACTATACTAGATTTGCTGTGATAACCGATGGAAAATTCAGATAGCAAAAACACACTACTGACACATTTTCAACCAAAGACATTCCCAGATTGTGCCAAATTTAGCCGTTTGTGCGTCGCCGGATTTGGAGCTGTCACTTTGTAATTACACCGGGCAAATACAGGCTTGGAGAGTCTGGAGAAGTCTTCCTTTTGGAGCGGACGAAGGAAAATGAGAAGTGACACACCACATAACACAGTCCAGGGCATAAATAACTGTCTACCCCCTTTTCTCTGCCTCTGTCATAGCAACACAGGGATGGCTCTGGAAGGATTTGCACATGAGCCCAAATGAGAGAATGTCCCTCTTTCATCTCCAGGAGAAATCAGACATGCTCCTCTCTCCTGCTTTGATGCAACTCTTTGGTTTTTGGGCGTTTTATCCTCTTATATGAGCTGGATGCTGGGTAGAGTTGTGTATGTGTATGTGTTTGTGTATATATGGTGGATATGACTACAATACAAAGTTCATTTATAGGATCTTTGTTGTGATGAGAAGCCATACTTTGAATTGCATCTGCTTTCTATACATTGGGAAGAAGTAAATGCATTCTCCCCTTTTAGGCTAAGTGTACTACGTAGCTTTTTGGTTGGGGGTTCATCACCTGCTTGTTTTTATGGATATGTCATTGCGCTGCCTGGAATGTTCCACAGTATGACATTAAACAGCTCTATCTTACATTTATTCAATTATAGGTGGTTTAATAGCTCAAAAATAACTAGAAAAACAGGCTTTCTGACTGTGAGTGGGGTTGCCTCTCCACAGATCTGACCTAGTCTGGTTTGGTCTCCATGAACATAGAAAGGTTTAATACTGTGAAATACTCCAGATGAAGCAATAACGTCACGAAGAATTGCAATTGACCCTCCACCAGAAAAGTTCCACCTTTAATTTTATTCAGGTTTGTAGGGCAAAATACAGCAGATGACTAAGCTGCAATTCAGTATATAGCCAGGAACACATGCACCTTTTTATGTTCCTACCTATAGCCTCTCTAGTTGAACCGTTCAGTTTTATTGTCAATTTCATGTCATAATTGTCTTCTTCCCAAATTCCATAGTAAGCAGCAGAACTATTAACCTCCTCAGCCTCTCCATCTTACTATTTTGGATCTAGGGGAAGATTTTTTTCCTATCTAAAATAGTTTGCTATATCATTAAAAGATATTGTTTTGTTTTTGAAAACAATACAGCTCATTCAAAAACGTTTTACTCGACTCTTTTGAATATCATTTAGTTTATTATATCATAGTCTGATCTTTCTTATTCTTAAAAGCTTGAACAAGCTTGAAGAGGTTTAAGATGTTATGCATGCATGTTTCAGTACTTTAGCGATCTATCCCAGGCCCTGTTCAAATTCTATCCCATGCTCACCCTGCAAACTTATGTCAGCCATGTTCCCACATAACAATTCTTCATAAATGTACACAAACATGATACACAATAATTTGACAAAATGTACAGTAGTTTCATAAGCAGGATGCATGCTGATTGTGTTGTGATAGCGCTCTGAAGGGGTGAAATAACACAGGGAGCACAGGGAGCAAAGGCTGCGGAGACTCTGAGTGTCTATTATAAAACATTTTAATCCAGTGTGTTCGGTGAATATAGGATTTTCGAAACAGGTAACACGGCGATCTAAATATTTTATGTGTTAGCAGGTAATACCCTCTCTTTACAGTGTCAAACAGTCTCCAAAATGAGGTGCGGAGACAAAGCACTCGTTGGTGGTGTTGTACATGTGCTCTCAGTATGTCAATAGAACTTGTGTATTGCTTTTGCTGTAATTTAGTCTGGATTCAGTATGGATTGTAATAGTCTGCATGCTTTTGTGCAAACTTCTCAACTTCTTATCTTATCATTTGTAAGTGTGTTCACCTTTGTGCATTATATTTCAACATTTTAGTTTCTGAATAAAAGTCCTTATAGTCCAAGCTTATACAGTTGCAACAAAGTGATACAGTTATACAGATAAGGTCATTACCAGAATTGGGAATTAATAACGAATATAATAAAACGTTTCACACTTGTAACTATTTAGCTTCAGTACAATACCAAGAACTACATGAAATCTGAACTATACTAAGTCTGAAGTCCTAAACCCATACTAGAATTATGGCCAAATTTATTGTAAAATTCTCTAAACCAGGACTGGCCGGCACTTCGAAGAGGAACTCAATAAAGAAATTACCCTGCAGACGTCATATACCACCAGTATTACGTGTACCACAGTTTGAGAATCGCAGAGTTAATTGAGATGTACAGCAAACGAGCAAGTGAAATCAATTCTAAATGCACGATTCTCAAGTTATTCACCTCGAGGTTTATAGATATTTCATTTATATCTGCTCTTTATGCATTACATGGGTTTGATTTGCGCTGCAGGAACAACTTTCACGGTACCGCCATGGATAGTCTGTACCTCCCAGGCTTTTTAAACATACATAAATGAATGCCCAGATAGACAAGACAGCTCTTTACCATGTTGCCGCAGGCTTTGTACTACCATCTCTTTCTTCTTCTGGTGTTTGTGTCTTGTAGCTCCCGCCCTCCGCACACCTCCACCTCTCCGCTGGCTCCAGTCCAGCTATAGATTGTTAATTACAGCGTGTATGAGGAGCATGGTGCGGTTTTGTCCATACTACTCAAAGTGTTTCTTTGTCAGACTTCAAAGTGTCTGCCTTGTGTTCCTCAGGGATTGTAGTGACCCAGGATTTAAACGCCCATGGGCCAGCGCAGGTACAGCCAGATAATGAACACACACGCACATGCACAGACACACACACATACGCACACACACACAGTTGCACACACAGACAAAATGATAGAGGGCGAACATGGAACAAGCTGTGGACAAAGCCCTTGATACAAACGTGCTTATCTAATGGTGCCATATGCAAAAGAGATTACTGTTTTGAGAAATAGCATGAAGTGTTTTGTTGTGTGTGTGTGTGTGTGTGTGTGTTTTTTTTAATGATTAACATTACATTCTGAATGTAAATTCTGAACATAATTTGAAGATGAACAATGTGTATGCTCTGGTACTCCACCTGCTTGAGCCCCACAGAGACATAATTACTTTGTCTTACTTTGTAATCTTCCACAATATAGCATTAAACATATCTGTCTCCATGGTGACTATACCAGGCTAAGTTACATGTCAGGTCTGTGTAGTCGTGAGCTGGCCCACAGCATAAAAATAAAATACATATAATACAGATAATTTGAATGTCATTCTATGGAACATTCTACTGAACACTGACATCTTAATATTATTTTTTTCACTTTTTTTCCATAGAAATAATAACTATATTATATATAGTCAATTAAGAAATGAAGTCAGTTGAATTCCAAAAACATGAGCCAGTCCTCTCAACTGATCAAATCAAATTTATTTGTATAACACATTTAAAACAGCCAAAGCTTACCAAAGTGCTGAACAAAATTTACAGTAAAATAAAACATACAATAAGCAAATCAAGCAGAATAATAATGATAAAAATAATAATAACAGCAAGGTACTGATCTCTTGTCTTACACTTATAATCACATTTTCACTGAATATCAGAGTTTTTTTTTGTTTGTTTTTTTTTACTTTTTTTTGTCATAAATCATATGCATTGTCAGGCTGCAGTATTCTAGAAACATTATTAGATTAGTTGTACTAGTTGTGCTCAATCAAGAAAAAAACAATTTCTATTTGAACTTCATTCACTATTAGTTTTACCTCAAAAACTGTACAATGAGAGCAGTAGATAGTAGATATATTATAGTTTGTTAGCACAAAAGTAACCACCACACTAGCAGCAGTACGTTCCTTCCTGTGGGCGGTAATTGCATGACTTTGACAGTAGACCACAACATGAGAAAGAACAACATACATGTAACACGCCAACCAATTACACAGAGTATTCAGCCCATTGTAATTAAACTGTGGACATCCAAGGGAAGTCAGACTCGTTTTATGTGGGCCACTGTCTCCACGGAGATCAGGGAGCATCGACTGTCCTTCACTCATCTCCTCACTCGCCCCATGGCCATTGGATTTTTAAACGCCGTGTTTTTGATCATTCGCATTATAATAGACTCTCTCTCTGTGTCTTTGTTTCCCTCTTTCGGTAGTCTCTCTATCCCACACCAGCAAACTTAATGAAACAAGAAAAGTATTTTATGGTCGGAACAAAGGATAGGACGAGTGTTTAAAGGCAGTTTGGATGTTGGGTTTGTGTCTGGGGATAGGGAGAGAAAGTGATCATGAAATAAGCAGTGTGAGAGAGAGAGAAAGAAAGATAAAGAGTGAAAAGAAGGGAAAGAGGGAGCAGGGGTAAAGAGGAGAGAGACAGAGAGGAGACAAAGAAGGGGGAGAGAGGGGAAGAGGGAGGGAGCAGAGAGGGAGTGGACACACAGGGGGAGAGGGAGTGAGAGAGAAGTTAGAGGAGACAAAAGAGGAAAAGAAAATAGAATAGAGTGATAAGAGAGAGGAAGAGTGATAGAGAAGGAGCAGAGAGAGAAGAGACAAAAGAGGGAGAGAGGACGGGGGGGGGGGGGTGATGGAGGGAGAGTTGTCCTTGGTGATCAATGACCACTGTGTTGTCTGTTGCAGCTTTGAGCTTTGTCCACAAGGATGAGGAGATGAGATGAAGAGCAGACGTGTGTGTTACATTAGCACAGACTGTACACACAGAGCGGCACAAACACACATGCTGAACAACTGGCTTTACAAAAATACTATAAGATTTATATTAGAAATGCAAGATGTCTGACATTTTTGGATGTTTTAAAGTTGTAGTTATGTGGTGTGTGTGTGTGTGTGTGTGTGTGCGCGCATGCGTGTGGGGGTGTGTGTGCGTGTGTGTGCAAGTGTGAATGCACTCTTATCTCATTTAAAGTGAATTTTTGCTTAGATATAACAATCAGTTATTTGCGGTGGATATTGAAATATCAGTGTTGGTAGTTTGGGCTGAATAGAGTGTCTTCGTGTTACCAGGGGTGGATAATGATGCATGTGATGCAGCAGTCACAGTGTTTATTGTCTAAGTAGCTCAGTTTACACTACAGAATACATTTTTAAACATATAGCCTAATGTAAACTCTTACAGCATATGTCCTAGTCCCATCAAGGCCTGTGGTGTTATTTAAACGACAGAACAGTTATTTATCTGGGCAAACGGGTGTGGTTATTTTGCAGAATATACATTTTTTCGATACTTTACAAAGATGTGACTCTGGTCATCAATGAATCACCCAGTTTTCATCTGGGTGTGATTGATTGACAGGAGGATTAGTTAATCAGGGGCGCCCGTTGTTTGTCGGTATTGTAAAAAATAAAATAAAATAAAAAGAAATATCACAGGGGACTGAAAAACACTGTAGATTTCTGTAGAATCAATGAGCGAAGCACTGAACTCTGTTAATCTGGGGTGAGAGAAATTTGGTTTTAGTGTAAATAATAGGTGAACAATGAATTCCTTCGTTTCACATGTGTCACTGGAAAAAAAAGGAATCTGATTGCACGATCACTTTTGGCCAGGCTTGAGGCGTGACAGAAGGCGTGGGAACCAGACTGATGTCAATCTGTATGAAAAATACAGAGAGATATCAGTCTGGATTTGCCATGCAAAAAGGAACACCTAACAGAAGATAAAAACAGAAAGAAAGTGCCCTGAGCGTGTTTGACAAACTTTGGCTTCTAGTGCAGGAGTAGCCTGTCTCTTTTATACTCTTCACAGATGAGTCATAGCTGTCTTTGTGTCACCGTCTCTCACCTCCTGATGATGGCAAACTTACTCATTTTTATACTGCTTCTTATAGATAGTCATTTTAACTCAGTGACAGTTATTTCAGTTTCAGTGCTTGGCTGCCTTCAGATTTTGAATTAAGATTTAGACTGATCTCATACCATTCTTGTTCTGTGGGTTTTGTGCATGTAATGTAATGTGTACCTGTTGTTAAGAATACTGACGAGCTGCCTCAGTACACTCAGAAACTGGACAATTGAAAATAATATTGTTTTTAAATTATAATATACAACCGTGCTGTATACCTGCAGCCTGTCACTCCACTTCAGAAGATCCTGCCTCATGCTTCTTGCATCTTGCTCCTGGTTAATGACAACACATCTCCATTTTAAAGGCTGGCTTCAAAAACAATCTATTTCTGACATGAAAGACAATGATACAGTATATGTGTTGGTTTCTGTGACTGACTCTCTCAAATGCACAACCATACCATAGATTTTATTGTATTATGTGCGAACAATGGGCAAAATGAAGCTATAAGTGTTAGTCATCAGCTGGTGACGGTTGACCTGTATCAGTAAGAAACGATAAGCCACCTGCATATAGATGGAATGTTCCAGTATGGCATTCACTTTGCCAATCCAAAAACCAGTTTGTGAAGAGGCCACTGCTGAACAAAATTGTAGGGGCCCATATTGAACTATTTTCTGATCAATGTTATAATGTTGTTTTCTCATCACAAACAGACCTGGAGTTGTGTTTTGTTTCATTCACACATGTTTAACACACAAACCCTGCAGATTTAAGCTTTCTTCTTTTTTGTCAAACAGAAAACAGTTGGGATACCATCTGATAATACAGGAAGTGCTTCACTGTGTTTTTAAACTCCATACACTTTCATTTTAATCATTTGGATCAGTTAAGCCCTGAAATTACCAGTGCCTACTGAACTAAAAAGTAGCTGTTACCTTGAAAACTACCGCTTTCATCGAGCATCGCATCATGTGGGACAGAACATTTTGAGCTTTGGAGACAGACTCATAATAAAGGTTTACTCAAATGTGTGAATGAAACAAAACATAACTCTAGGTATGTTGTTGAAGAAGTTACAACATTATAATATGGCTCAAAGCTCAGAGTTAGTTTTGCATAATATATTATCCATATAAATAAATGCAAGATAAATACGTTTATTGTCATTCTGTGGAACAAGCAGGAAAAGCCATAACTCTGTGGAAACTGAAATGTGCACTTTCAAGATGGAAACACAGTTATTGGTAACTTTCTGATTCTTGAATGAGATGATTTCGTACATTTTTTAAATATGTGTATATATATAAATATATATATATATATATATATATATATATATATATATATATATATATATATATATATATATATATATATATATATATATATATATATATATATATATATATATATTATCATATATATTGCCTCATCTATACACTAAAGGAAAAAATACTTCTTAAAATAATCTCACAGTTTAGAAATCTCCAAACAGATGGACAGGCCTGCTCGATGACCTTTACTTGTTATTGATTTGAGGCCACAGAAAATGATAAGGACACTTCAGAGAGGTGAGATTGAGATGGTACAAAGCATATGAGGAAAATAAAAGGCAGAGAAAATATAGTGTGAATGGATTGGCCAACAACCTGAGAGCACCTGTAATCACCTTTAACTGTTCAATTCTTCTGACCCGCATCCCTCTATCTCTCCAGTCTCTCTCTTTTTTTACAGTACCACAGAAAAAGATTTAAAGTGTGTGTGGCAGGTTTTAATGATTTTAAATATAATTTATAGTCTTACACCAATCAAGAGGCAATTTGCAAAAAAAAAAAAGTTGAAAAATATGTCAATTAAAAGAAAGTAGAGAGTTCTATGTTGTATTCCATATTGTCTATCATGCTAGGAAGAATTTTATTTACACACAAGAAGCAAATTTTTGGATAGTTTAGATGTTTTCTTTATTAATTTCTTTATTATTTATCAAATTATAATTTCTGTGTATATTAGAGAAGATTTGACGTACTGCACTGCATTGTAGGTAACAGTTATGGAAATCCATAGCGTGATGCCATGATTTTCGACCAGAAAGTAAAATTTGAAACCTAAAAAAAGTTGTGTTTCAAAATGTTTTGTAAAATTAAGTGTGTTTTAGTCAAAATGAGTAGTTCAAAATGTCATAGGATTTTTAAGATAGTATTAATACGAATAATGTCACAACCACGCACAGGCGCATCACTGCAAATATAGTCAAATATTTTCTCCACTGCATTTAACCCAACCTCTTATTACCTCCTAAACTCACCCATTATAAATAAATAAATAAATAAATAAATGCATTGTAGAGAGTAATAATAAGTGAGTCTCTCTCCTTACTTATAGGAGACCTTGATGTCTTTTCAATAATTGGCAGCACAATTGACTTTTTTTTTTCTTCTTTCTCTCCTCTCACTATCTCTCCCTCCCTCTCTCCCCTTGTTCACTCCCTTCCTCTGTCTTTTTTTCTGTTTATCTTTTTTCTCTCTTCCTCTTCCTTTAGAGATGAATAGTTGGCCGCAGATCAAAGGCGGACTTCCACTGCACCGCCCCGGCCACCACAAAAGGGGGCGCCGGGCTCTGGCTCTGGTCCAGCAGGCGCACATGGTCACTGAGATGGGACAGGGCGGACGGACAGATGGGACCACTACATACACCCCCCACCACCCTCACTCGCCCCGAACAGAGGACGGAGAGAGAGGGAGGGGGGAGAGGTCATCGGTCAAAGTGTGCAGCACGTGGTTCCTGTAAGACGATACGCTCTTGTTCCACCGATTCTCTTTGTTTCCATCTGTCTGCTCCCACCACCTTTGTTTACTTCTTGATTTCTACTTCTTCTTCTCTTTCAGTCAATGCGTCCTTCAATATGTGGTCAGCGATCAATGAGCAAAGAAGAACAAGGCGGGGTAATTATAGGCTAAACCTCTGCAAACGTATCATTAAAGTTCAGATAATTAAGTTTGCAGTAAATTGTTGCTTTAGTCTAATTTGATCTGCAGTTTAAATTGCTCATATTAAGCTATTAAAACACTGTTCCACCTTGTGATGTTATGTGGTAGTACAAACTCCACACACCTTCACTCATTTGGATAATTTCATTCCTGGAATTGCCAATCTCTAACACACAGGCACTGTAGCTGTTAAAGCTTCATGACATTACCAGGTTGAACAGAGCATTATGAGCTTTGGACTTGATGACAGACTAATAATAAAGTATAACTCAAACATGGGTGAATGAAACAAAACACAGCTTTGGGAATGTTTTTGATGAGGTAACAACATTCTTCCATAGCTTAAAGCTCACAAGAGTCAACTGAACATTTAAATGTGTTTTTTCATACATACATTATAATAAAACAATCAAAATAAATCTTCAAATTCATCAACATTCTTGTGATAAGAAACACATTTTAATTACCGTATTTTCCAGACTATAAGTTGCACCGGACTATAAGTCACACTTTTTGGGGAAATGAATTTTATAAAATCAGAGACCAGGAACCGATATTTCATCTTGAAATGCAAGTTATAGTAATAACAGAAGGAGTTAATATGATAACGTAACATATTAACAGTTATTCAGATAATTATAGCATAAACAACAGAACAGAAGTTTACCAAACTCCCGATCTCACTCCAAATCACTAAATCCATTTAATTCTTCATCCTTCATCTTCATCATTTCTGCGCAACCTCCGGAGATAAACCATAGATCCATGATATATACGGAGCGCCGCTTCCTCTTCTCCGTAGCTGTCGTCAGATTCAGCTTCAGTTCCAGTTAGAATTATTCCAGTCTTTCTGAATCCTGACAGGATGGTTTCGGTTTGTCATTGAAGTTCAGGCTTTGTTGATTCATCCAGTGACTTCCAGGAAAGTTGCATGGCACACCCTCTCGGTTGCTGTGAAGCTGTGTTCTCCATCCCCGCTTTCCACCAGTCCCTTACAAGTTTCTTGCTCACTCCAAACTTTCTTTCTGTTGCTTGATTATCGTTTTCGGCTGCATATTTTACTATTTACGGCAAGACAGCAACTTTTTCTACAGGAGACATGCACAGTAGAGTGCAAAGTGACAGTGTTACAGGAGTAATAGTAGTACTAGATACTGACACACAAGCCTAGAGCCCCCTCTCGCGGCTGTCAGTCTGAAAATCTTAATATATATGTCGCACCGGAGTATAAGTCACAGGACCACCCAAACCATGAAAAAAAGCATGACTTATAGTCCGAAAAATATGGTACACTGTTTGCATTTTGTTATGTTTGAAAAGTTATGGACAGCTATAAAAAAAAAAAAAATCTAACCAATACATCAATGCAAGTGAAAAAGTGATTTAGGTAAATTTTTGTTCTGAATAGTTTATTTTGAGTTTATTTGTACATACATGATCATTAAAGATGCATTATGTACGTTTTCTGGGGGAGTGTCTGTCAAATGCTTTTCCCTGTGGAGATGTTATTGCTGTGTCTAGAATGAGTTATGAGTTATGTTATGTTTCTATCTTCATGGAGACAAACTACATGAAATTACAGGTCAGATCTGTGGAGAAGCAACCCCCATCAGCATGCCTTTTTTTCTAGGTATTTTTGTGCTTTAAAACTGTTTAATGTCATACTGTGGAACATTCCCGGCAGAGCAATGACACATTCATAGAAACAAGCAAGTGACCCCCTACCAAAAAGTTACACAGTGCATCTTTAATGATGAGTCCAAATGATGTAGGTTGAAGCAAAACTAGATAAATACAGTATGATGTTATGTTTTGTTGCTAATCCTTTTACTTCCACCCTTAATTTACTCTCTTCTCTCTTTTAGCACATATGTCCTGGAGCAGTCTGGGCCCCTTGGAGCAGGAGAGGAGAGGTAACCATCCTGGCTCTGTTCAAATCCTCCAGACATCCCCACACTTCCACACTCTCCACTCCCTGTTTAAACTTCTGAGAGCAGCTGCCAAGCTCCACACAGCCTGGGCCAGTCCAAACAAACGGAGCAGGAGGACACCAAAAGTGGTACAGATAAAACAAATGAACACGGTCCCAAAGTACAAATGTATATGCAACACCAGAGCCTGCCTTTCAACCTCCTCCACCGACACTTCAGCAACACTTCCTCTGCAGACAGCCGGGTGGTACTGGGAGGAACATGGAAATATTTTATGTTATGTAAATGTACGCAAAGAAAATCTTATGAAATGAGAGAAGTGAGAGTTATTATTTCTTGTCAGTTGAGTCTTTTTTAAGCAATTGCAGATGTATTTTAAAGTGCACTGTGTAACTTTTCGATTGGAGGGTCAGCCACCTGTAAGAAGTGGCATGTAACATGTAACAATGCATGTATTTCAATGTATTTTTGAGCAATAAAACCAGTGATTAAGATAGATATGGTTAATGCCATATTGTGGAACATTTCAGGCAAATAGAACGCATGTCTGTGGGACAAGCAGGTGGCATACTCCCCCAGAAACATTACAGAGTGCACCATTAAGAACAATGCTTATGCTGAGTATTCCTCATGACTCATTTTACTGGATCAGTCCTCTATCTAGGTATTTTAGACAATGAGCCCAGCCCAAGATCTGGAGAAGGGTCCTTGGGGCTGCACTGCTGTTGCCCACTGTTCCTGACAGGTTTCTATAATGAGTCAATACAATAATGTACTAGAACATTCTAATTTCTGAAGATGAAGATCCGCTCCTCCAAATGCGAGGCCATGATTCTCGACCAGAAAAGGTGGCTTACCCTCTCTGGGTGGGTGGAGAGGCCCTGTCTCAAGTGGAGGAGTTCAAGTATCTCGAGGTCTTGTTCACGAGTGAGGGGAGGATGGAGCGTGAGATTGACAGGCGGATCAGTGCAGCTTCGGCAGTGATGCGGTTGCTGTATTGTACCGTTGTGGTGAAGAGGGAGCTGAGCCGAAAGGCAAAGCTCTCGATTTACCGATCAATCTACGTTCCTACCCTCACCTACGGTCATCAGCTCTGGGTAATGACAGAAAGGACAAGATCGCAGATACAAGTGGTTGAAATGAGTTCAGGGTGGCTGGGCACTCCATTAGAGATAGTGTGAGGAGCTCAGTCACACGGGAGGAGCTCGGAGTAGAGCCACTGCTCCTCCACTTTGAGAGGAGCCAGCCGAGGTGGCTCAGGCACCTGTTCCCAATGACTCTTGGGCTCCTCCCTCGTGAATTGTTCTTAGCATGTCCCACCGGAAGGAAGCCTTGGGGAAGACCCAGGACACGCTGGAGGGAATAGGTCTCTCGGCTGGCCTGGGAACGCCTCGGGGTCCCCCCGGAGGAGCTGGAGGAAGTGTCCGGAGTAAAGGAAGTGTGGGAGTCCCTACTTAGACTGCTGCCCCCACAACCCGACCTCAGATAAGTGGAACAAAATGGATGGAACATTCTAATTCCAACCCTATACCAATGTATACAATATGAAATATGGCAAAGTGACCCCTCAGTGATCCAGCTCTGCTTCTTAACCCTGAGACAAAGTGAACTCATCCTGAAGCACGGAGTTGACCATTACTTGGGAGCTGTGGGCAGCACTGTGCACCCACCAGGCACCCTGATATACATATATGAAGGGATTGCCTACTGGAGATGTTATGGGATTTGATGAGAGAATTTTCCTCCTGCCCCTCATCTATATGATTATATGGATATAACATCATCACATAAATTGTTTTCTTTAATAATTATTAAGGTACACTTTGTTGCCTTTCAAAAGTTACTTGAACCAAAAAACAATAATGAGTGTGTTTATATGCTTTCTCAATAGTAGCCTCAACCTGGTTATGACTATTCTGGATATGGTGTTTACATGCTCCCAGAAAAAAAAGGATACTTATCCCCCATACAGATGCACAGAGTATTCTGGATATTTACAGACGTTGCTGTGGTAACTATGGTGCAGGTATGGCAAGGAGCTAAACATAGCAACTTCGCTTATTTAAGGCTATTTTAACAGGTTTCTAACAACAAAAAAGAAGACATACATTCAAGAAAGAGCATAAGACTATGGAGCTCTGTCACAACAGCTGATAAAATTAAGAGTCTCACAGCATCGGTTTAATTTAAGAGCAATGCAAACAGACACAGACGTTAGCCCGGTGTAAAAATGTCGTTGTTTATTTTGTTTATAGGTGTAAAATATTATTATAAAAAGTCCTGGTAGAAGTTTGAGTCATTTTGAGAATGCTGATGTTCCTACTGTTTCTGTTACTTTAGTTTGCGCATGCTCAGTCCAGCACCAGAAATCAGGATATTGTTTCTACATGCAACAGTATCTTGAATACGATCAGAAAAACCCAGTGAGTGTATCCTGGGTTCTCATAACCATCTAGCATACTAAAATCAGGCTTCTGTATACAATGTACATGGACACTCACAAAACCAGGATACTAAAAACACCTAATCATAACTGGGATTCTCAAGCGCATGTATACACACACACTCAAGGTATAACATGAATGCATATAGTTTGTCACTGTATTTCAGCTTACCAGTGAAGTCATCAAGCTTTTTCGTTTAATTAGGGATTTTCCCAACCACAATCTTGGGTCATCAAAACGCCCCACACTTCCTACTGTCAAAGAAACATCTTGTTATAATTAGACAGAAATTACATACTCCTAATTTGCGTCAGTGGAGTTATTGTGACGAAGAAACCATTTATTTTTCATATCAAAACATCCCATCAAAATTTTACAATGGTCTTTAAATGTTATAATCTGGTGTCCTCAAAAAGCCCTCTAGTGGTAGGAATGACATAATGCTTTTCAAGTTGTTCTGATATTAATTACTGCCTGGGATAGCCTCAAAAATGCAAGAGTGAAACATGTGGTTGAAGGTAGAAAATGTTGAAATAATCTTATGATGTATTCTTCAAATCATATGGGGTTATTGTCAAGTTTCAAAGTCCTGGCCCGTCAAAGCACTTCCAGGATGTAAAGGAGCAGACACGCATTTTTTGGGGAGAGAAGAAACGAAGGCGGATGGCGGTATTTTCCCCTCTCTGCGTGCTGTCATGCATGATCCCGACTGGGCCCATATGTTTAAGATTAGATGTACTCTTTTGTCAGAGCTCAACACAGTCAACAGGTCTGCCTTCCCCGCTGCTCGTGAATCAAATGAACAGCCTCCACACCCTTATTTCCAGTCTAATTCTGTTAAATGTATTGATAAGAGGCATCTGCAGGGGAGATGTTTGAATTCATGACAGTTTAGTATAAACAAGAAGAAGTATTGACATTGTATTAACACTTAGCGGTCCTATATTACTCAAAGTTGACTCTTGTGAGATTTAAGGGATGTTATAATGAAGTTACCTCATCAAAAACATATCTGGAGTTGTGTTTTGTTTGTTTGTCATTCATACATGTTTGAGTGATCCTCCATTATTTGTCTGTCTACATCTCCAAAGCTCAAAACGCTCTGTTCCACCTTGTGATGTTGTGAAGTCGTAGTATTAAAGCTACCTCTTACCATTTGTTTTGTAGAGACTGATGATTCTAGTGAAGCTGTATGGAGTTTAAAAATCACAGTGGAGCACTTCCTGTATTACCACATGACATGACAAAGTGGAACAGAGTGTTTTTCATCTGAGAGAAGAACTTCAGGTATGTTTTTGGTGTGGAAACAACATTGTGACAAAAATCTGAATAGTGTAATATGGACCATTTAAGTGTATTAATATAACACCAACTTTCCTGAGCTATGCAAATGGGGCAACCACAGAACCACACAAGACTTTACATATTAATCTAGAGTTCAAGGTATTGGACTGACTGGATTAAGGATTATCTTGTAGGATGCCAGTATAGAGACCAAAAATTACAACTTCCTTTATTCATCTTTCAAGTATTACGTTTAATTGACTAGAATAAACCTAAATCTTGACAAAAAGTAAAACTAAGAGAAATCAGTTCACCATTATACAACATGGGAAGTCTATTTAAGCATTTAGTCAGCTACTTTGTCAGTTTATATTGACAGTTACGCATTCATGACCCCAGTTAGATGTGATGATAGGATTTCACTGCTGCATACTGTGTAAAATGCAAGACAACAAGCAGGTAAAAACACCCAAATTCTTAGGTTTATTTAAAAAATCTAATTATACAATTGTCCACTAGGGGGCAGTGTGGCAAATTGATAAAACAATTGAGCAGTTTGGGCCATTCATACAATTCATACATAAACATATACATATACATTTTCTTACTTTAGTGTCAAATAAATATAATTGATTATTTATTATCCAGGGTACTTCCTCATTTTGTTGTTTCTCTCCCACAAAGCTTACCAAACAGAAAATGAGTGAATAAATGAGGACTTTAAGTGTAGCTGTTTTTATGAGGACCTTAAATCCCTATAGGAATCGTCTGTGTCTGGGTCTCTCTGTTTTATTTCGTAGTTAACATAAACTCTTAATTACTGCAGTTTTGACTGTGTTAGGAGCTGGGCCTTCACTGTAGGTTCACTGTTTACTGACGCTAATGCTACATAGAGGTGTATTAACATTACTAAATAAAACCACGGGATAGGACCATGTACGGAGAATGCGCTTGGATAATGACCTACTAATTGCAAGTGAAAAAAAAGCAAGCAGTAAATCGGGTCAACTGTTGTGTGGTTCAGCTTTTCGAGATAACTTTTCCTCTGTTTCCTGCAAAGAAGTCTGATGTTGCTTTTGCTGTAATAATGGGCATTATTTTTACTTTTATGTGTTCCTCCTACTGAGAAAATAGGCCTGATCTCTCCCTTTGTGGTTGCTCCAACGGCTCACATCCACCACCCACACAATCCATTTTCCCAGGCAACAATGTTAGCGCTACCAAGTTTACACACAATAAATAACGATATGCCCAAAGCAGTTAGCAGTGGCCCCGCTCCTCCAGTTTCCTTGGCCGGACTTGAAATGAAATGGTAATTTTGACTTGAGGAGGATTTCAAAGGGATGGCCTTTACTTTTCATCTTGCTGCATACCACGAGCTCGCCGACACATTCACGCTGGGATTTGAGTAAAAAAAAAAAAAAAAAAAAAATGAAGACGAGAGAAGAGAGAAAAAAGCTGAATTTTAAGTTTTTGCTTGTGAACTTGCTTCCTTTCTTTTTCTTTGCCATCGCTGAGAAGAAAGATGTAATGCTTTGCCCCAGATGGACAGAATTTTCTATAAACATACCACCCCCGGTTCAGGGAGGATTGATTGATGTGTCATTGTCCACGGATCGTTTCCAGGCATTTGAATAGATAATTTTTTTCACTTTTTCATGCAGACATTTTCCCTTCAGGTCAGATGAGGGGGTAGAAAAAGGGTGTCCTCTCCTCTCTCTCCCATATATGCATGCTATTTTTACCTCTGATGCTGTGAGTCTGTTTCTCACTGGGGACTGACACTGCTCGTCCAACTGTTTAAGATTACAAGGTGCTCCAAAACTTCATCCAACGTGTGTCTTCTTATGCAAATGAGCTTGTCTCTATAGTCTGTAACATTGTGGCTGGTTTCTGTCTCTTATAGGCTGCTCCAGTGTCGCAGACAGAGGAGGAGGGACAGACGATGGAGAGGCTGGATGCAGTATTTTATAACAGAGGACAGAGAACAAAGTCAACAGGTTTGTCAGACAATAAACAAGCATTTATAGGTTTCAGTTTCTTGTTTATCGTAGCCATGTTAAGAAATTTTGCCAATTTAAAAGACAAAATACGTAGTTTTGAATTGTCAGTTGCTATGGTACCCATGCCATGTGTGAATGTATATATACGTAGCTGTAATGCCATTTTTGATTTTAAGATTTTTATTTTAAAGGGCTCATATTACTTTATAGTGTTATTTCCTCATCAAAAACCTACCTGAAGTTGGGTTTTGTTTCATTCACACACGTTTAACATACAAATTATGCATATTTAGGCTGAGTTCTTCTCTCAAACAAAAAAGACTCTGTTATATCTTGTCATGTAGTAATACAGAAAGTGCTCCACTATGTTTTTAAACTCCATACACCTTGACTAGAATCGTTTTGATCATTTTAGCCCTGGAATTGGAAACTACATGACATCGCAAGGTGGGGCAGAGCATTTTGAGCTTTGAAGATGAAGACATTAGGGGTGTAACAATAACCAAAATATCATGATATCGTATCATCAAAAGTCCTTCAATAATATTGTGGGCTGTCACAATATATTGAATCACAAGTTTATTTGCTTAAATTAAGAGTTATGGTGCAGCAATAACTAAAAACAGAGGGAACTACATAGACCATGATCCTTTGCTCCGTTTTGGTGTAAACTACATGAAGAAATAACAGTTCTAAGCATTTTAAAGTCTTAGTTCTTTGGATTAAGTCTTATTTTAAGACATTTTAAGAGGAAAAAGTAGCATATTATCCTCCTTAAAATATCACAATAAATATTGTACAGTGAGATGTATATCGTGAAAATATCGTACTGAGAGATTTGGATATTGTTACATCTCTAATCATGAGCCTCTCCTCCATATTGTGAGCTTTCCCACAATATTGCATTAAATATCTGACAGTGAGGTTCATACCGTGATGATATCATATCGTGAGGCCTTGGATATTGTTACACCCCAAGTAGATATTACTCAAACATTACTCAAACTTACATGAATGAAACGAAACGCAACTCCACATGGCTCAGAAGAATTCATTTTCCATAATGTAGGACCTTTAAATATCCTAAATGTGACAACTGTGTATTTCCATATATGAGGTTGACATGTTCAAATCAAGTGCTTTTACAGAACACACTTGTAATGTTGCTTTACAATTGATTGCATTGGAGATGTTTGCCAAGTTGCACTGGCACTCTAGGTTCAGTTGTGATCGTAGGACTAAATAATAACAAAAAAATTTAATGGATGAAAACAACTAAACAAAACAGCAAGATCACAAGTATACATCACCAATACTTTATAATCTTTGTAACCACTGAATAGTATAGAGTTGTACTTTTCAATCACGCACTGACACCCTGAGAACTCTGTATGAGCCCTGATTCCACCACAGTCTCTCCATTTAATCAGCCCCCCTCTCCTCACACTCTCATACATCACAACAGTGTCACCGTGGCCCCCTATCTGCACCCATATCCCGCTACAACTTCCACCCATGCATTCCTTATTCAGTGATCCATGAGGGCAGTGTCCGGGCCACAAAAGCAGGGTGTGAAATACAAATAAAGCCCGGCCCTGTGTCTTCATTATCTCACGGCGTGCTGGCCCCTCAAGAGGCCAGGGTTAATTGCTGTTGATTAGACGTGAGTGTGCATGCATGAGTGAACGCGCACACACGCACACACACACACACACACACACACACACACACACACACACACACACACACACTAGCCTGAATCTTAACCCTAACCTTAAAGTGCATATGATAGGTTAGACTATTCATTTCACTAAAACATAATTAACATGATTATATTAAAGATAGAAAAATCATGGCTAATTTCTTCATTTTTTTAAACATTTTGGTTAGGGCTTATATTGCGCAATTTTCTCATCTACTGTATAAAGTTGATTCTTCATCACAAACATACTTGGAGCTGTGTTTAGCTTCATTCATACATTTAACACACAGACCCTACATATTTAGGCTGACTTCTTCTCTCAAACAGAAAACACCTTGTTCCACCTTGTGATGTCATACGGTAATACAGGAAGTGCTTCAGTGTGTTTACTCCATCACTAGAATTAGTTCAGTTTGGCCCTTGTCAATCTCTACAATTTTACTTCCTGCTTTGACACAGGCACTTAGAAACCATAATGTTAACAAGGGCCAAAAATGTCTAAATTACACAAAAAATATGGTTAGACTAATAAAAATAAAGTTTGAACTTCTAGAAAAAAAAAGAAAAAAAAAGTTCATTCTGCATAAATTTCCCCTGTATTTTGAAATGAATTTTTGGTGCTGACAACATAGAAATATTCAGATTTAGAGCTCTGCTACTGCTACTTCCTGTCATATGCACTTACACTTTTTTTTTAACCCACATCTGAACTTTAAATGATGATAAAAAGTAATAAAAAATTTGTATTATGAGAACCTACTTTTTGTCCCCATAAGTGATGCAGGTCCCCATAATGTATGTATGTAAAGTGTATGTACAGATTTTAGTCCCCACAATGTTATAAATACCCATCCACACACACGAGGGGACCACCAGGGGACGGCTACTGAGTGATGGGACCAGAGACACACTGGGCAGTCGTGTGAGAGCTGTGTCAAGTGTTCTTCCTCAGTGGTTTTACATTCAGGAACAAGTTAAAAGATAAGGAGAACATGAAGGAAGCACATAAAGGAATATGGTGATGGATGAGTATGGGAGGCTTCTATAGTGGGATTACTCTGGAGGTGAGAGGACTGAGAGGGGGTGGGAGAACACCATAAAACCAAACCACATCTTGGTACACAGTTGAGATATATGGAAGTAGCTTTATTGTAATACGATAATATGTCTAAAAGAGGTTCATAGGTTCATGCCAAAATTCACAGAATTTTTAAACATAAATTGATTTGTAAAACCCTTTTTTTTTTTTTCAGGAACTGCGAAGAACAAAGAGGAAGTACTTTGAGCAATAAAACCAACTCCATCTGCTCCAAAATGGGTGACAGAATACAGGTGAGCCACAAGACATCCTAGTCAGGTTTTCTTTTCCACTCCACCGTACAGGCCCATTAATATCATGTCACTGTCTTCTAATCCTAGCTGCTCCTTGAATATACTTGTAATAAAAAACACAGTGACATACACTTTACAAATACTCGCATTACATTACTGTAATGCAGTACTTCTTTTTGCTTAATTGTATTATTAGTAGATTTTTTAAACACTTGCTATTTTCATTGATATAATTCTAGCCATAATTATCTTGTAATTAGCTATATTAAGTTTGTGAGTTTTGAGTTTTTCCCATCTACGATCATCATAAATCTGTTTAATTTTTTATAAAAGACTAAAATTACATTAAAAAAAAAAGTAGCCTGTTTTCCATGAGTACTCTACACTTTTACTTAAGTTTAAATCATAGACTGTATAAAAAAAAGTAGACTAAGCGAGTATGACGTCACCCATAGCATTCAGAGCCAGAGCATACTAAAGGTTACAGGCTCTATTAACACTTAGGTGACAAACTAGGAAGATGTTTGGAAACATGCGATGACAACTGACAACCGGTATGGTGTAGTTACCGACACTGGACTCGTCTACCGACTGTGATAAAACCCACTGAAGTAAATATCATCTGTATATGTATGTGCTGTTTGGAACATAACACTACAATGACATGCAGATGAAGAAAACTCATTTTTAAATTTTTCCTAGATTTTGTCAGACTTACTACCACAAACAGAGCCCACTGGAAGTTGTTATCGCATGTTTCCAAATGTCTTCCTGGTGTGTGACATAAGCGTGAATAGAGCCTATTGGAGCAAATTTTGAGCCAGGCTCTATATTATGAATAGGATTTTTTTGGTGGACAAAATAACAAAAAAAATTAAAATCTAACAAACAAACAAACAAAACAAAAAACAAAAAGGGGTTAATACAAACATTTTAAGACCAAAATGAAGCGGCTCACAGCAGCAGTTACAGAGAGAGGGGCCACAGTATTCTAATGTAAGTCAATGGGAGTCAGTGGGAGCCAGAAGAGCCCGCATGCGAACTGCTTATTTGGAACACAGCGGCTAGCGCATTAGCTATGTCCATTTATATGGTTCAAATGTGGCACCAGTGCCATGTAACTGTAATTTTATTTGTGTATACCAATATTCAGTACTCTTTCCACCACTGCATATACAGTAAAAGGACTTATGAAACGGATATACCAGAATCAATTTTTGTTTGTCTAGTAAAAGTAAACGCATAAACGCAGTAGTGTTCACTCTGTACCATGTGACCAGAGAGCAGTTACCCCCTATGAGGACACAGGAGATGCGGGTATGAGCTCTGTGCCAGTTTGTCTGTCTCCATTTGTGTTTAACAGATCAACAGAGCCCTCAGGTCATGCCAGGGCTCTGTTTGGTTTTAATGCATGATTTTTATCTCCCTGATGTTTTTGTAGTAACAAACCACAATAATTACACCATACAGGTATTGGGCTCCAGTCTCTTTTCTAAACAGATAATGTAGTCAACTCTGCATAGAGTGTTCATTTCTACAAACATTTTTATGTAGCTAGTGGAACTTGGATATAGTGTTTAATATTTAGTACTTTTAGTCTTTAAAAATATCTAGTTTTAGTTGACACAAATGTATGTGATCATAGCTTTAGTCATTATGATTACTTTTTGTTTAGTTTTAGTTTTAGTCAGTACAAATATTGTAGGTGACTAAGTCAACACTGGCTGTAGAATGGGAGTAATTTGAGAGAATGTTGGCCCAGAAGGTTGGTGGTTAAATTTTCACTTCTTGTGATTTGGGCAAGGAAGTTTTACCTTACCTTGTCTTCACTGTCTGGTTACTGCTGTATAAATGTTTGTGTCGGTGAGATTATGGTTCCTCAGTGTAAAGTGTGCTCAGCGGTCAGTTGAAACAGAAAAGCATTGCTCATTGCAGCGCCCCTAGTGGAGTGAAAATGTACTACAGAGTTCCCAAATTGCCCCATGTGGATATTGGATTGGAGTTGGATGTGATTATATGTGGCCCCCTCAAATAACTATAAATGAATGCATACAATTATATACTGTACATTATTTGCACTGATGTGGAGAACAGCACCCCTAGTGGCCTGGCTAAATATTATATCTTTTGAATTGTGATTTTTTTCTCTTTTTTTTTACATTTTTAGCACCTCAGGGTGTGTTTTTCAAATGTTATGTGTGATAATTAAAATGTATTCATATTATTAACATTATACATAAGAACCCTATAACTAGGATATTAGAAATAGTTTGGATATAGTTATACCAAAAGGACTTAAAAAAAAAAAAAATAAACTACAACTCTGCAAGTAAAAATATATGCAATTTACAAATATCCTGACCTTAGCATATACCTTCATATAAAGGCTGCACTAAATTGTCACAATTTTGATAGAACAGTGTGTTAATTCACTTTTAAAAGGGACAGTCTTCTCCTGTAGTCTCTCTCGTGTGTAGCCTCAGTTCTGGTCTTGTTGTTGTTTGTGACTAAATAAAAGCGTGTGTGAGTTGAAAGGTTAACTTTGCCCCTGGGAAGGACGAGGCGGCGCTAGAAGTTTGTCACTTTACATTCTGCTGCAGCGGTGACAGCTCTGATGATGCCTGTTTGATCACTGTTTTTTTCACTTCTTCCTATAAGCAACGTACACAGTGTTCTTTTTATTGGATGGACTTGAGAAAGATGTTTTGTCAAGTAATTAAGTCGAAATTTGGAATGAGGTGTTGACTTTCAGAGCAAATTACAAATGAGATGTTCTGGCTTGACCTTGAATATAACTTAAAGGTGCACTATGCAACTTTTCAGGTGGGGGGTCCGTCACCTGCTTATCGCCATGGTAATGCCATTGCTTTGGCTGGTATTAAACTTATCTGTCTTGTATTTATTGAATTACAGGTATTTGTATTGCCTCCAAATTCCTTGAAAAAACATCATGCAGGTCAATACATTTATGTAAAGCTATACTGTGGAACATTCTCAGCAAGTAAATAACATCCCTCATTAACACAGGTGACATACCAGAGAAGTTTACCTTTTTATATCTTTATATCTAAAGTTTCTTTACTAGTTTCTGGACGCTACTTTCTCCACCCATAAAGCTGCTATACACATTTCTTTTTGCCCAATGGTGCTTGAAAATGGACCAAAAGCAATAAGCATTTTTACTTTACTACTATTTTTTGAGTATTTTGAATTTTACACAGCAGACTTTAAAGGTCATTACACAAAAGCCATTTTATAGTGTTGTTACCACCTCATAAAGTTGTGTTTTGTTTAATGCACACGTGTTTGAGTAATCCTGGATTATTTGTCTGTCTACATCTACAAAGATCAAAATGCTCTGTTCCACCTTGTGATGTCATGAAGAGGTAGTTTTCAAGTTCACAGCTTTTTACCTTAACAAAACTTCAGTAGAGATTGACAGTTTTAGGGCTGAAATTATCCAGATGATTTTAGTGAAGGTGTATGGCGTTTAAAAACACAGTAGAGCACTTCCTGCACTATCACATGACATCACAAAGTGGAACATAGTGTTTTCTCTATGAGACAAGAACTACATCTAAATATGCAGATTTTGTGTGTTAAACTTGTGTGAGTGAAACAAAACACAACTCAGGGTATGTTTTAGATGAGGAAACAACATAATAACACATCAAAAAATTATCTAACATGGGTCTTTTAACACTAATTCTGAATCTTGTAATTTAATTGTTTTCTCATGTAACAGTACTTTTCTCTAAGTACAAAATGTCAGTATCTTTCCACCTCGGGCTTTTCTGAACATGTTACAGTGGGCTGCGAATGGGCCTTGTGGTAAAGAGTGTCAGAAGATGTTAGGATCACGAGTCGGATCTGTGAATGTGGACCACGGAGTATGTGCTGGCAGCAGAGGACTTCCTGTGGTCTGAAAGAAAATCCCACACACTTTTATGTTTGCAGAGTCTTTGACAAATCCCGGGCTTGAATTCAGAATGGTGGAAAATTTTACATAATATTCCAAATAAAATAAAAATTAGAGAGAAATTTGAAGCATTAAAGAACTAAATTATAGCCTATGAGTTTGTATTGGGTCTTGGCCTAATAACTGGCAGGTGGTGCAGTTTGAGTGGTCTGTGGTGTCATACAAGAAAACTAGAACAAGAGTGTACTGTTTTTCAACAAATTAAAGGTGCACTTTGTAACTTTTTAGTGGCCTGCTTGACTCCATGAAGATATTATTGCTTTATGAAGAATGTTTCTCAGTATAGCTTTAAACTTATTTAGCTCCATGGAGACAAACTTGGCCAACTTGCAAATCTCTTACAAGAGATGAACTCAATTGTCATTGTTGTTAGATGAAGTGACGTACGTTTAATGCCATAGTGTGGAACATTCCTGTTGACCTTCTATCACAAAGGTTCTCACTGTGAGTGGGGACACCTCTCCATAGATCTGGCCTGTAACTGAGCTTGGTGGCGTCACATGCTTGTTTTTATGGAAACAGATGAGCCTAAAACCATGCAGTGACACATTCCAGGCAAAGCAACAACATCTCCGTGGAGATGAGTAGTGAAATTACACAGTGCATCTATAAAAATATATATATATTTTTTTTTTATATATATTAATATATAATACATTTGAGTCAAATTTGTAGATGATATACTAGTTTAGAATCATTTGAAGTCAAGTAATTGTATCCAAACAACCCAAAACTACTCAAAATGGAGATAAAATATATACATATAAAATAAATAGATATATAAATAGAGAACTTACATCAACAGAGAGTCATATGATAGTATTGGTGTCCTATGTCCATGGTATGTGAGCTAAGAATGATGTGAATTATAACAAAAATAAGAAGCGAGGCATGTGTTCACAGAAGCACCTGATGGTTGCAGTTTACAGAGATCAGTGGGAAAGTACCTGTGTGTTTTTTCCACTTTCAGCCTTCAGACCAGGTCACGTCACATCTGCCTCACATTTGCTTAATTGTTGTGTCACTGGAAAAGAAACTGACACTGAGCAGATCCTGCATGGCTTTAAGATGTCTGGCCTCTTTTAAACACAACTCCACCAGGGAGAGTTGTACATACTGTTTATTAAACGACTCTGAAACCAACATTTTGAACGTTCTGGCCTATACTTGGTTTTGTCTGTATATTTATCTTAGAGTAGAGACAGAGTTATCTAATATTCTTTCTTAGTAGTAGTAGTAGTAGTAGTTGTAGTGCCTGATAGAAGTAGTAGTAGTGGCATTAGTGGTTGGCTACTAGTAATGATATGTGAAAAACTTGGACAATAATTTTAAAAATCCACATATTGTGCATTAATATTCTGATTAGAGCAGTCATGGTGATGCTAACAAAACTATAACAGCGCACAAGCATAACTTCCTGGTTTGTAGAGAATAAAAAACACTTTATAATTTATACTCTGATTTTGATCCCTTCTGTTTTTACAATATGTCTGCAGTGGGGAAAGACAATGTTTACGTATTACATGAAAAAATCAGGTACATTTTAAGGATTTTGTAACTTCAGTCAGTCTATACCCTCATCTTAAAGACCCCAGATTTGCATAACTATACAAGAACAGAAAACACCATTCAGTGTGTAGGGAAATGCTCTTGGAGTCCTCACATATAACAGTATTAGATCTAGTTTAATTACAGGGCCTCACCATGGGCCCCTTATTCTTCCGCGGGCGTACAAAATGCTTCTAGCGTTTGTAGTGGGTTCAAGGCTTTCTCAAAGATGTGCTGGCATGTGCACCGATCTGGCAGTGGGACCGAGCTTGAGGAGGGGGCCTTCTTTTTGGAGAGGGGAGGGGGAGTTCAACTGTTATTGTTTGAAAAGCGTGTAAGCGGCCTTCACGACGCAACAGAAATGAGAGAGAGGGGGACGGAGGAAGAGAGAGAATGGGGGAGAGAGACTGAGGGAGAGAGAAAAGTGTGAAAGAAAGAAAGACTGAGAGAGAAAGAGAGAAGGGAGACACAGGGATAAGGGAGACAGAGAGAGAGGGATAAGAGGGGGACAGAGAAATGGGAGACCGGGAAAGAGAGGGGGGAGAGAGAGAAAACTTGTGCGGCTTTGACTGACGATTTAACAGGCGAAACCGAATTTGTCTTTTGCCGAGAGATGTCAGATGCCTTGCCAGAGAGAGGGAGAGAGAGAGCTTACAATGTCTACTGGGTCTCGTTCGCCCGCTCTTTTCTCCTCCAGTTTAAGACGGATCTCTGAATACAGCAACATCAAAGGCCTCAGCACTGCGAATCATTGTTGTTCCAGTAACCACATGAAACAGAAAAACAGAGAGAGAGGGTGCAAGTTTTAGTTTTTTTTTATCCTTTCTCTAAATAGGCAGTGATGGAGAGAATCGGTTTAGGAACGCCAGAAGATTATCTCTTTATCTCTTCATTTCAAACGTATTCCTCAACCTCCACATTTACAAACTGGCATCATTTTCAGTTCTGACCAAAAGTGTAGTCATGGCCCTATGATATGTGCTTTATTTGTTTTATTCAGTGCAACAAACAATAAGATAGTTACATCTTCTCTGGGTTAAGACACTAAACATTATTGCTGTAATTACTTTTGACATGGACTGTAAATGTAAATGAGATGGATTACTTGTGAAAAGACCCTTTCTGAAATAAACTATAGACCTAAAGGTGCATTATGTAACATTTCAACTGCTGGTTCCCATGACGATGTTACTGCATTTAACTTATTTATCCTGGAGACAAGCAGGTGGTAGACCCCTCACAAGAAATGTCTCATAGTGTACATTTGAGCATAACTTTAACCCTGCACAGCAAGATGCATTTTCATGATATTTGTGAGTTCGCAAATTCCCGAGAATCCCTCTTGGCATGCTCCCACTGGTGCAATAAGGCCTAGCCCCTGGTTGGCTGACCAATCACAGAGCAGCATTCAGGTTTGTGTGGAAGCCAAAGGCATAATACCCAAACACGGTGACACCAACAGGCGTACTTCAACCTACCTTAGAGACAGTATTGACTATTTGTGAAAAATGTCCAGAAGGTTATGGATTAGTGGACAGGGAAGATGCTCTGTGCTTTTTTTTTTTTTTTTCAACTGGATATAACAAGTTAGAGTTTTTGGCTTGTTTTGCTGTTATGACACTTTGACATATCAGATTCAAATATTCATCATGACATTCTGCCTTTTCCTGATCATTTTCAACGAGAGCCGTTTCAGATTGATAATGTGCAGAACTCCATTCAGAGTGACACACATATCACTCTGGCATGACTTTTCATTGAACCAAAACACAATTTATTTATTAAAGTACATGCAAGTCAATGGAAAGTCTTTATCAAAACCTAATAGTGAGTTTGAATATACTGAACTGAATTTTTGTCATAAAAACTAAAATGACAATGAAAAGCTGTTCAGTTCAGATGTTGGAATGAACCCCAGAGAAAGATGTTTCTTATACAAACATGTACGGTCATTTGTTTACCATTAGCACATGGAGCAAGAATGCTAAGAAGCTTTGGTCTTTGTTTTACAAAGCACCGATGTCATTTGACTTCAGGCATTGAAGAGATGGAGCCTGTAGCAAGAATCTGTGTTTTCAAAATGTATTTAGTTACAGAATACTGAATACCTCCATTAAAGTTTTGTGACATATTCTAATCAGAGTACTGTATTCTGAATACTTGGAATACTTTCACATCAAGTTGCATGTAAATTATTGTGTAAAATGCCAAAAAAAAAAAAAAAAAAAAAAAAGCTTGATAAAAAATAAAAAAAAAAAGCTTTTTTTTTTTTTTTTTAAATTACTAATTGGAAAAGTAAAAATTGCCCATGCACTCACCACCAGAGCTGTATATATACATTTTTTTTCCTCTCTGCAGTCTACATT
Source organism: Boleophthalmus pectinirostris (assembly GCF_026225935.1). Taxonomy (NCBI): domain Eukaryota; kingdom Metazoa; phylum Chordata; class Actinopteri; order Gobiiformes; family Gobiidae; genus Boleophthalmus; species Boleophthalmus pectinirostris. Next base: position 17,301,684 of record NW_026571190.1, on the reverse strand, counting down.
TTGTGATCAAGTACTGCACTGTATTCCTTTGATTTAGGAAAGTAACTGTAGTCTGAATACCACTGAATGAAAAACTAAATGCTTTACTCAAAATTCTGAATACGTATTTTTGGTACATGTATTCAGTTACTTCCCATATACTGCCCACATATATATATATTTTTTTTATGTGTGTGTGCAATGAATGAATGAGTAATGCACTGTAAAGTCCAAAGAAGTGCAATATAAATCATTATTATCATTTGCATTATAGCTAGACAAAGCAGCATTCCCACTCCTTCCCATTCTATTGTGTTTCCTTTCACATTCAACTTAAAAGCACTGTGACACGTCTCCAAACAGCCAAAGAGTGCTGAGAGCTGTGTGTTATTCATTGTCACAGCCATAACTAAACCCAATGTAACCAGGAGCAGCTTTGGTCCCATCTGACCCTGCTGTATCTTTGCACAGGGACCACCCAAGCGTCGCTCCTCTCTCACCTCCACTCTGTGTGTATGTGCCAACTTTCTAATTCATACAACCAAGTGTGAATGCGTGTGTGTGTGAATGTGTGTGAATGTGTGTGTGCATGTTCCTCCCACCATATGGATGTTGTTTAGAGAGATTTTCTGTAAAAATCTCAGTCATGCCGTGGCAGGATTACCGCTCTGAAATGTAGCACCTGGAAAAGTGAGGCTGCTCCTGCTCCGCTCTCCTTCAGATGCTCAAAGACGTTCCCGGCTTCCCAGCTTGAGGCGGCGGATTTGTTTTTGACCTACATGGGCCTCCTAGGATTCACGTTTCGGATTTCCAAAAAAGCAAAAAAAAAGAAAAGAAAACATAAATAAATAAAATAAAGGTTTTAAATTCCCGGAGCAGCTCGCAGTAGTACAGGAGTGAATAGTGTGTTGCTTAGAACTGTATTTCTATAGTAAACCCACAGGCTGGTTTTAAGTGAATGTCAATAATGATAGAAAAGAAAGACTCTTCACTCAAAGTTGCTCATTAAAAATATTCTGAGCACAGAACAGACCATAAGAGGATTTGATGTTAGTCGAATTGGTATGAAGTAAACAAGAAATTGACTAATGATTACTCAGAACTACACACAGAGTTCTCCAACCTGTAGTTTGGGAACTATCAGTAGCTCTCCACCCCCTTCCAAGTAATTCGCCAAGGGATTTCTGAATTATATGTATTGTGTTGAATCACTCAAATTTGGTGAATCAAATGCTTATTACCATTGTAAATGTATCATTTTGATGCCTAACTGCACTAATAAATGGATTCTAGTTTATGTTTTATAGGCATCTAACCGTACCCCAGCTAAGGTTCACCTTCTTTCTTTTATCGGCTCAGTTTCTTGCAACTGAAAAATTTGGCATTTTTGTCTTGTAAAGGTAGCTCACCAGAGGAAAAAGGGTCAGGGCCTCTGCCCTCAAGCATTAAGAGGGGAAGCTGCTGTATATTGAAAATGTCCAAAGGTGCACCGTGTACCTAACTGAACCACCTCCACCTGTTTGTCTCCATGGAGAAGTTATTGTTGTATGGAGATGACTAACTACAACTAATCTATCTCCATAGAGACAGCATGTATATCATAGAGACATCAGAAGTTTATGAAGTGTAAGGTTTCTGACTTATGTATCACTTGGCCAACTCTGCATTCAAGTGCCTTTGAAGTAAAGTTAGTATTGCTACGGTAAATGAACATTTGAAAATTGACATATTTTCTGAGGATCATGTGACCACCTGAATGATCTGTTTTATCTCATCACGGCTCAGAGAGCAAACATCTTTGCCAAGCACGTCCTTATTTTTCTTTCTTTTGTTTTCATGATTGGCAACCAGATTAAAGATGCATTGCCGCCAATATGTCGCAAAGCCATACAATATAAATAGAAGTCTGTATACTGGCGCCCTTATGCACAATCAAACCAGTTCAACAGGGTAAATACATTCCAAAACCTCTACAAGTTCAAAGAACTACTACTACTACTACTGCTACTACTACTACTACTACTACTACTACTACTATAATACTACTGCTACTTCTGCCACCATTAACAGTACTACTTTGGGTTTTTTTTTTTAGATCTTAGCTGTGTCTCATTGTTGACACCAGCATCTACTACTACAGTTACCACAACTCCTCCTTATCCACCTCCTCTTCTTGATCCTTATCCTATTACTACTTCTACTACTGTATCCTTAAAGGTACACTATGTAACATTTCTAGTGAAGTGTCCACTACCTGCTTTTCTCCATGGTAATGTCATTGCGTTGTCTAGAATGTTTCACAGTGTAGGGGAGAACACAGGGGAGACATGCATGTGACAGCACTACGCTACATTACAGTTCAGATCTATGGAGAGTCACTCTGTTCACAGAAGGAATGACTGTACTCTATTTGTGAGCAATACACCTGTAATGAATAAATGGTAGATGTATATGTTTAATGTCATACCACTGAACATTGCAGGCAAAGCAATAACATCTCTATGGAGACAAATAGGTAGTGGACCCTCCACCAGAAAAGTTGCACAGTACCTTTAACAGTATGATCTTGATCTGAATTAACACCAAAAATAATAATCAGTGACCCATAAATGACCTTACTGAAAATGTATAATAACTTCATTAGCTTAGTCAAACAGTATTCCCTCACATCTCGCTAAAACAATAGAAAAATACTAATTCTTTGTGTATTGTCTGCACTGGCGTCCATAAATTTGCCGCTCATGTTATATTTCAGTCATTATACACCACATGTCACTCTCTCAAAGGCCCTATTAAATGAATAATTATATTTTTATTGTCTCTTATAACAAACATCAGAGCACAAAATAAATACAAGCCACAGAATAACGGTACTCTGGGGTCATGACATATTTCATTTAGCATCTTTTGTCTTTTTAACAAAGAACAACAATCATTTATACTTTACATTGTTTAATTCTGCTAATTAACTTTGTCACAATAGTTGAACTCTTGACCTGCATCTGTTTTGCATTCTGTTGTAATTTTAACTGATTCTTTTGTGTACTGGATAACGTTAGGTCTCTTAATTATTCCAACAGATGGACTCATTCCCTTTAGATTAAAAGCTCAGTATTTGTCAAAATACAAAATACAAAATAGTACTTAATTATTGACTGTAGTCTATAGTTTATTTATTTATAGGTTATTACCAATATTTACAGTGTTCGTCCATTGATCCGAAGGTTGGTGGTTAAAAAATTGTTTCCTGTCCTCATTACCCAGACATGGGGACTTGCAAGTCGTGACTTAGACTCGAGTCAGATTTGAGTAAATATTTTTAGGACTTGAGACTTGACTTGATAAAATGGACTAAGACTTGGGACTCGACTTGAACTTGAAGGTCAGTGACTTGGGACTTGAATCGTACTTGAGGCCTGTGACTTGACAATACTTGAGAAGCACTTTTAAATCTAAATTCTTTCTAATCTGACTGTAATGATTCACTCTAAGATCTTGTCAAGATATTTAAAAAGGAAAAAATAGCATTTCTGCTACTCTTATATACTCTGTAAATACTCATATATAATATGACTTGAAGCTCAAAGCAGACGACTTGGACTTGACTTGGACTTATGGGCCAGTGACTAGAGACTCGACTTGGACTTGCCTGTATTTGACTTGTGACTTGACTCGAACTTGAGGTCAAAGACTTGAGACTTACTTGAGACTTGCAAAACAATGACATGGTCCCACCTTTGATAAATGTATTTAATAATGTGTATAATGAACTGAACCTTGAGCAGTTCTTTATACAGAGAAGTAAAAATGCCATAGTGTGAACAATAGGTTGCTTTTATACTTTATACTCACAGTTCAACAGTATTATGAAGTAACTGCAATATGCATTATATTTGTAAAATGTTGTAAAACTTGCAGTGAACTTTACTGAGCTGCCTAGCCTAATATTCAAAGTGGAAAACTGCCTTCACACCACATGACCCGTATAGAAGTCAGGTTTATGTAGCGACAGAGTCTGTGCTACTGCTTTGAATCTATAAAACTCTGGTTTAAATCTCATTTTTTTTCAGACAAAGTGGAAAGAAAGAATGTGAACTCCCCTTGACTCCACTGAAAAGTATGGCCCCAACAGCTGATTCAAATAGAGAATTGGCCAAGAAAAATGTGCCTTGTGATGCACACTGGAGTGTTTATGGGTAAATTCATGTGGTAAATGGATGATATGGGCCTATAGTTCACGCTCTTATAAAAGTGCTGTTCTTAAGAGTGGAAAATTATTAGACGACCAGATCTGCAGCCAGGTTTAAATATAAAAGGTGAGATTAAGTTTAAGTTTGTCATTAAAGGTGAACAACTATGACAAAATAAAGGTAATAAATACTGTAAATATATTCCTGATACTGTAATTTGCAGAATAAAGCAGAGATTTTGATCCAAGCTGGTTTTGAAGTAGGATCTCATCACTTCTATCTGTCAAATAGGTTTTTATCTTTTCTTTTTGTACCACTTAAGTAGAGGTCCCATTAACTTTTTTTTTGGTGGAGTGTTTGCCACCTGGACGTCTCAACTGAGATGACATTGCTTAGCTTGGAAAGGTCCCACAGTATGGCATTAAACTTATTTAGTATCACTATGGTCAAGAACCTGGTCAGATTGCACACATTCTTACACGTGAGATTTTTTTTCTTTTCTTTTTTTCCTCTTTTTACACAAATATAACTTACATATTTACATACAGTAGTGTACCATTTAACAGCTTTTTTTTTTTTACTGCATTTCATCTCTACATACTCCAAACAAAGAAGGTTGCTGTACTTTCTTGACGTACATTACTTATCTCAAGTCTGATTTCACAAATTTCCACTAAGACACTGTCCATTCATTACTCTTTTTAAGCATGCCCATTTCAGTCAGTGTAACCACTCCACTTACCCCTTGTACTGTCTCCTCCCTCGCTGTTGACCTTTACCCTTTACTTGGTTTCTGCCACTGCCCAAAGCTCTGATGTCTGACTTCATCCATCACACTGGGCCTCTGTGTCTCTGTGTCCCTTCTGTCCATTGTGTGTGGACAGTAAGCAGCCTGTGTGAATGGGACAGTGGCACGCTCCTCTCTGTAAATGATAAAAGACATTAAAGGAGCAGAGGCTGAAGCGTGGGCCTTGTTTGTCTGAAATGTGCTCAGAGGAAGGCGCCTCCCGTCCCCTAACAGTAACTCCAGTGAGAAAAACAGACCAGAAATGTGTTTGATGTCTCTGATTTGAATACATATCTGGCATTCATTGTTTAAAAGGGAATTTGGTGATACCCAGTGACGTGCAGGAAGGCTACTGATGCACATAACTGGTTTAACTCCAATTATAAGTCTTATTGAACAGAACAGCATAATTGAGTCTAGCAGTTGTGGGTGAAATCTATATTTTATTCGTTGTATTGGTTCTCAAATTGCTGTGTATATCTTTTGGTACCTTGATGTGTTGTTGGTGGGTCATTTGCTTCTTTTTTCAATGCTTTTTTCATAGCTGAAGATGCATGGTAAAGCTACACTGATGTGACCAAATCAGATATTTTTAATGACTAATTGTAATGTGACTAACTGTAATGTGAATGCTTTGACAGGGTCTTATTTATAAAATGAGCAAAACAGTTGTAACTTGTGTTACGATCTGACACTTTATGTGTTTTTACTGTGAATGGTACTCTTTGTCAGTTTTATTTACAGACAGAATGGGTAGAGTAACAAAAGTCAAAGTGCTTTACATGTACTCAAGTAAAAATACTGTTACTTCAAAATAATATAACTGAAAGGTCCTATTTTATGTTCTTTTCTAATGTTATAATGTTTTCTCATTGAAAACAGACCTAGAGTTTTGTTTCATTCACACATGTTTAACACACAAATCTTGCACATCTTGTTGGACATCCCCAAAACACCTCTCGAGGGAGGCGCCCAGGAGGCATCCAGAACAGATGCCCGAGCCACCTCTCTCGACAAGAAGGAGCAGCGGCTCTACTCCAAGCTCCTCTCATGTGACTGATGTCCTCACCTTATTTCTAAGGGAGTACCCAGCCACGCTGCGGAGGAAACTAATTTCGGCCGCTTATATCTGCGATCTCATCCTTTTGGTCATTAAAATATATTACTCAAGTAGGAGTCAAAGTATTGTGTCTGAGAACTACTCTGAGAAGTACAATTTAGTACTACCCATCTACAGGTGACAGTAGTTCACTTGATGTGTTTGTCCACTGATCCAAGGGTTGGTGGTTCAAATCCTGCTCTTGACATAATAAACATTTATTGGTTGAGCGGTCAGATTCACTGACCCACAGGTTTGCAGTGCGACTCCATCTCCCACAGGTGAATGGGTGAGATACTTAACCCACCTTGCCCCCAGTGTCTTTGTACACCGGTGTATGAATGTGTGTGTGAATGGATGAATGGTTTTCTTGATGTAAAGCTCTTTGAGTGCCTTGAAGGTGGAAAAGCGCTACTTAAAAATGTGACCATTTACTGATCTTATACACTTGGCTGCCATTATAGTAAAAATCTCATACACGCAAACATTTTACATCATTCATCTTTATTTCGAAGAAAAATATAAAATCTGTAGAATCAAGCTGGTACAAATGTAGACATTTCCAAGAAAACCATATTTAATTAACACTTATTGTCACTGTGTAAATACACATTGGTTTGGTCAGTGTGTTGAGCAAGCCACTTTGCATCCAAGTGGATATACTATTTCAACATTTACTTTAGTCGAATAAAACAAAACAAGCCGCTCGTCCAGTCTTCTCAGCAGGGCTCCTATTGTACGGCACTCCCATATTTGTATATTCTTAATAACCGGACTACAAACCTTCATATGTCACCGCTTCACAATATGCAATTAAAAACGTCAATAGACTGCTTTGATAATTCATCTTCTCCAGATGAAACAGGGAGATTTTGTTGATTTTAATTTGCGTCTTTGCCATTTGAAGCTGTTGTTTTGCACAGAGAGAAGAACCCATAGCTGCAGATAGTGTGAGTTTCCTGGAATTCCACAGGGCCACATCTGGTATTGATTTTTCCCTCTGCATTTGTGGAGCTGGCCCCAAACTGCATCACAGTATAGTCAGAAGGGTCAGGTAGATAAGCTTATCCATAGGTTGTAGAATGATGTGATTAAGACAGTTGCATTGGCAATTAACAATTCAAAACAAAATATCGAAGTTAGGTAATAGTGGACACTGTGACTGGTTTACCATATCATAAATAATTTGTACAGTTTGTGTGTTGTGCAATAATTTTTTTGTGGGTTATATTGACATTAACTCTACTAACTGTTCCAGCATCTGTTTTGAGGGCTTTTGCCAATTCAAAATATACAATATTTTGTTTTGAATTGTTATTTGCAATAGCCATGGTGCTATGTTTTCATCACACTGAAATCCATGCATAGCTATGCAAACTACAACAAAAGGAAGCATTAACGTTGTTGCGTAAGGACACATTAGTTGAACTGATGGAAGTAGGAATCAAGCCCCCAACTTCAACTGTTCTCTCAACACACCAAACTGTACAACCAGTGTCTACCACAGTGTTAGATAAAATGCCCATTCAAAAGTCGTGTCCCTTCTTGTCAGCTGAAAAAGGTTTTATACAAAAAATTGTGTAATATTCAGCTCAGTGTAAATGTTACAATGGAAAATTCACTCAGTCTAAACTAGATTATAGCATGGTGGCATAGTGGTTTAACCTTGCACAGCATGGATTCTCATGGAAGTGAAGCACTCAAGCAAACCAAAACAAACATGGTGATGCCAACAGATGAACATCAGTCTATTTTAGCAACAATATGGACTATTTTGTCTGTAAAAATGTGCAGAAGGTAAGAGCTTTGTGCATTTGTGGACAGGGAAGGTGTCTGTGCTTTTCTCTCAATTGGATGTAACAAACGTTTGATCTTTTAAACTTGTTCCACTGTTGTAACACATTGACCAGACAGATTCAAATAATCGTTGTGACATTCTGCGTTTTCCGATCACTTTCAGGGAGAGTCACCCCTGATAATGTGTACAACTCAAATCTTAGTGACACACAGTATCAATCTGATGTGAGGAAGGTTAATAGTGGTTATCCTTCCTTCCTTAATAGAAGGAACAAGAGATGTCACTGGGTTCACACAAGCAAAATATAATGCCCCCCTTTCAATCTGCATGTCCCTATGCAATTAATATAGTAAAACTACCTTCTAATTATATAGTAGGTAAAGGTCTGTGAATGGACAACCAACAACTATAGTTATTCTGGTACATTAGAGAGAATACACTTGGTTAAAGCCAAATTCTCACTTTCAAATTCATATTCAATAGTTTATTTTATCTTTAAAATTTGATATTAATGAATCATCTTCAGATCTGATGTTATTTTGATCATGCCACACACAGGAGACTGTTTTTGTAATGTAAATCCAATATCCTATGGCCTGGGTGTTCTTTGAAAGCAGCAGCAGCAGCCTCTGTGACAGACCTAGACAGAGAGAATTTTCTTAGGAATTCAGCAAAGCTTGCCCCCCTACCTTGTCAAAGAGGAGAGGAATTGTTCATGCTGCCACGCCATATGGAGAATTGTCCCATTTTCTCTCTCCTCTATATCAAATAGTACACATTTCAAGTTGAACCGTTTGTAGCATACCACATGTGAGTTGGGGCTCTTGTGCGGGATCTTGGTGACTTTTTTGATTCGTCTGCCGAGAGCTTTTTGACAACTTTCTGTCATTCACTCTTCCTCCTCCCTCCCCTGTCTCTCCGTAAACTTGCTAGCATATTTCTTAGCCTTCGATTGATTAGCATACATCAAGCACCTGTCGTCAAAATGGGGAAAAAAAGAGACATTTTTCTTTTCAAGCAGCAGCTGTCAGCCACATCAACACAAAAACACGTTCAGAGCTAGACAAAGTTAAATTGAAGCTAACACTATATATAGATAAAAATGTCAGTCTTTTCAAGAAGCAAGGCGTCTTCAAAGTTGTCAATATGGAGCGTTTTATCGTTGGAAAATAACTTTGAAAGTGCGAAAGATAAAAGAGTTTTTTGTTTCTTTCCACTTTGCGCTTGAAAGAGGAAGAAAAGATTTGAAAGTGGGTAGAAGTATTTAAGGGGCTTGCGTTTTTGATCTGCCTGTCCATCACGCCACCCCTCCTGATGCGTCTGATCGTTAGCTGTCCTCAAAGTGCTTTGTTATGGCTGAGTGCGTCGATTAAAGAAGGAGGACTATCATTTATTCATTTTGCCATTGAGCGAAAAGAAAGAAAAGGATTCAAGAGCTTAGCGTTCATTTTCGTCAAACGTCGAGGAGGTGCGTGCGGTGATGAAGTCAGCTTTCCTTTGAGAAGACAAGTCGCATCCAGGTAGAAAGACGTGAAGTGAAAGTTTTCACTCGGCAAATTTTGAAAGGCTCCACTGATGTGCGAGATAAAATAAATGATGTTCAAACTTTATTAAACTTTTCCTTTAAAACGCGCCGCAGGATGACAGTTGAGAGAGATTTCTACTCTGTCTAACAAGGTGTTTCTGATGGTTGTGGAGAACACACACAGACACATCTCGCTCTATTATACAGTAGTGCTCACAGGCTGGATTAGAGGCTTCATACATGTTTATAGCGATGCGTTAAACAGATTTTAGTCATGCACATTCACAAAGCCTGCCTCAGTCAATACACTTTGTATGTGCCTGCTTCTCTTTTCTGCGAAGGACAATGCCACATTCATCTTTGGTAGATTGGATCTGCTTCTTTCACGCGGCTCTCGCTCTGGAAGTCCCTTCAATTCTCACTGTTTCAAGCCTCTTTTTTCAAATATTCAATCCTGTTGCGAGGTGTCTCTCAGAAGTTGAAAAGTTCGTTTCAAGGCAGAAGTTTTTGCCGTCGCCACTTTTCAACTGGAAGATGAATATCAGTGGGACAAAGCTGAGAGAGGAGAGGCTTTTGACGAGACTTCTGAGCGCCTAGGAGCACGTCCTGTCTCAGCTTTCCCTTAACTGGCTTTCTGCGTGTCACTAAAAGGCGCCGAATCAAATGCAAACTGAGAAGTGGCACTCTTTCAACATACATCAGTGGGACCCTTGTGGAGGTTCTGCTCTGCTTAGGCTTTTGGCAACTTTTTGAAAAATGTGATTTGCAGCATTCTGTCTGGTGTTATCAGAGCTGGTGACAGTAAGTTCATGTTCTATGTGAGCCGACAAAGACACCGTGATCTGTGACCCGAAGCAAAGCACAGTTTAAAGTGCGACATGTCAAGCCTAGACTCCATCTGATCCATATGTAATGTCTTAGTATGGCCTAGTATAGCTCTGATCTTTAACAGGGCTCAAACAATAGCAGTTACACAGCGCACAACCCTCCTCCGTGTTAAACAACATAATTGGCCACATCGTTTATTTTTGCTCTTGTAGCTTATGCAGTGTGGATGTTAGATATCTGATGTTTGGTGCTCACCAGACAGGGCCCGTGGTTTAACACTTTCTCAAATCACTCTGGAGTGACAGGGCTTGAAACCTGAAATAGCTGAAATTAGAGCTTTGTCCAAATAATCACCCTGGCCCTCTGTAAACCATTATGTTTATGCGTTGTAAATTGTGAAAAGGAATGCTTCAACATTGTGTGGCGAATGTATTTCAAGACTTTGAAGACTGGAGGCTGTCCGAACTTCAACCCACACAACCACAGGCCGTTCCGCTCGCCTTTGGACTAAAATATCATTCAGAGCCAAAAGAAACTTAAAACACAACCTTTTTAAAGCTAAAGAATGTATCTGATGTGATTCCTTTGTGATTGAGCTGTCAATGCTGCTGGGGTCAACGCTTCTTCCAACTGTTCTAAGTTTGACTACGGTGACTGTGCATGTTTGAAAGTACACAACTAGCTTTGAACTGCGCTAGGTTTCAGAAAGGAGTCCAAAGAAGTAACACTATAATCTTTCAATCCATGTCTCTAACTAGGGTTCAGAGCTGCGTGGATCATGTAAACACATTTTTGGATGTTGTGTCACTATTTCTTCCTCTTTGAAGAGTTTTATTAGCTGTGGTTTGGCAGCCGTGCAGTAGCCACACCATTTTTGGGTTTCCTCCTCTGTAATTGGCGGCGTTGGTAACACACCTCTCTCTTTGAAGTGTGCTTTCGTAAGCTCGTCTCCCAACCTGTTCGCCCACTGAGCCCTTTGGGACAGGCCGTGATGTCATTACAAATACAGTAAATGAAGTAGTACACATTCATTGTAACAGGTTACGCCAACATGCCTCAGAGTTAGGATAATGACTAAATAGCTGAGTAAATGTTTCTCTGCAAATTAAATTGTGCCAAACGACTTCCTGGTTAGGCGCAGTTACACAGAAAAGGGAGGAAAACTCGGATCACAAACACGCATTAAAAGTCTTTGAAGGTTGAAGATTATTTTAGTCTAACTTAGAGATAAATTGTAATTAGATGATCTTTCACACAGGCAATGCTGTCTTTAATATAAGAATCAAAGCATTCTTGTGTATACAAAATAATGTCTAAAACTGCCCAAAGCCTTGTGCAAGCGGCCACATGCTAGTCACTCTTAAGTTCACACCATTTTGTTCAAACTAGCAATGTGTGCATATTTCCTACTTACAAAGACAACTGCAAGTGGTATATTTAAGTAGAATCTGATTTGGTTTACAAAAATAAAAGTCCTTGTATTGAAGATTGCTTGTGTGTAGGTAGACTGGGTTTTGTTTGTTTTTGCTGGCTATTCAACAAACAAAGAAAATAAGAAAAGCTCTTTATTTATTGATATAATTCATTTGTAATATTTCTTTTTCTCCCACATGTGAATGCAAATAACTGAAATATTTGTGGTTTTAAAATATGTTTGTGGATTGAAGTAGTCAGTAACTGTCATAAATAGCTGGAAGTCTGTCAGGTTAACGCCTCTGATCTTACACTTAAAAGTAAAAGCCCTAAAGTGATCAGTCAGGATCTGCACAAAGCCTGAGGTTAGGGACGACATTTTTGGAGGACACAACAAAGAGCCGCTTCAACTCAACAGCTGCTTGTAAACATGCCACAAACACACTTATAGCTTAAAGGTGCAACATGGAACTTTTCTAATGGGGGGTCTGTCCCCATTGAGATGTTGTTTCTGTTGTTTGTTGTTCAGTATGGCATTAAAGCTTTTTGTTTATTTATTTTTTTAATAATACCTCAAAAACATGGATTCTAACAGTGAAGTTGGTCTAATCTCTTTATTTGACTTGAAAGATATGAAGAAAGATAAATGAACTCGAGTGTGAAACTGAGAAAAATTACTTCAAAGATTCTGTTTTGTCCAGACAAAAGTATAATAGGTAGGCTTCCAAATTTGATAACTAGATGCAATAATGAAGAAATAGTATGTAATATTCTTATTATATTATTAGTATGCAAAAAATATTGAGTTAAAAAATGGCCTTTGACCCTTATTTGGCAGTGACTGTACTCTGCCTTTGTATCATGAGCCAAAAATAAGGAGTTGTGCAAAGGCAAAAGGCAGTAATCATTATTTGTTTGATCTTCCCCAGACTTCCATCCATTATAAGAACACCTCACTAAGGTCGAGTCATCATGGGGTTTGTTTGAAATGACACTGAAGACCTTTGGATTTCCTGTTTGGTGCTGATCAGGATTGTTTAACAGTGAAACATTTTGACAGACAAGTGACTTTGCACTATAGTATGTACAGTATGAATAAATACACAGAATACTTTCTCATTAAAGATAATTTAAGTATAATTAAATACAAATGTATATTTATTTAATGTGTTAATACTCTGTGCCAAGGTTGCAACAAAAAGAAGGAGGCAAGAGGTTGGATTTTAAAATAAAATATATTTATGAACTAAATCACAAACAAAACACACACAGTTACTGCCTTTTGCCTTTGCACGACTCCTTATTTTTGGCACAAGATACAAAGTCAGAATACAGTAACTGCCAAATAAGGGTCAAAGGTCAATTTTGAGCTCAATATTTTTCACGATATTTATTCACATGATAAAGGAGGTCTCAAATACCCCCAAAATGATTACATTTATTCTCATTACATTTATTGCCCTATGATGATTAACAGAGATTGAGGGCCAAGTAAATTAATTATGATCAGTGTGCTGACTTTTATTGTTGTATAGTGCAAACAGTAAGCTGTAATTGCTAACATCATTGCCTCCTTGTCTGCTCGGAGTATGACACTCTCAGACTGGACAGCTGATATATTTGCAGTAGTTTAATGATTTAAAATGACTAACAAAATCAATCAGGTAAGTGATTTGTTTGACCTAAACTTGCTTTTAATCCACTGAGCTGATGGCTTTGTGTTATGTGCTGTTGACAGTTTTTAAGAAGAAAACATGGAAGAGGAAAGAAGGAAGATCGTTCAATGAGCAGAATCTGGGATGAGGTGAGCAATGTACTCAAGCTGCAAATGTGTAAGTTTGTATTGCACTCAACATCACAGTATAGTATAATTTAATATCTTGCAACAATGCATGTGCTGTCCCAATGCTTATGCTTAGTTTTTGTGTGGGCTATTTATGTTAGACAGTTAAAATACTTAAGTTATGAAATAAGGCATAGAATTATTTGGAAATTTAAACTGTATTTATATATCAATATCAAAACAGCTCATTGGCTCATTTAGTAGTTGTATTCTTGATTATAGGCTCTATTCATGCTTACATCACAAACCAGGAAGACATTTGGAAACATGCGATGACAACTTTTGGTGTAGTTACCGATACTGGGCTGAAGTAAATATGATCAGCGGTAAAATGAAGACTGTATACGTATGTGCTGTTTGGAATAAGCTTGAATTTGGTGACTTCATCTCCTCTAATTGCATGTACCCAGTGTGCTCGGAGTTGTGTGTCAGTGGGGAAATGATGAAAATTGAGGTGTGGTTGTAACTGTTGATTAGCTGAACATAACAGAATGCTACAACGATATTTAGATGAAGAAAACTGGTCCATGTTCTCATTTTTCCTAGATTTTGTCAGACTTACCACCCGCAATCGAAAGAGTTCGTCGGAAGTTGTTCCAAACGTCTTCCTGGTTTGTGACGTAAGCGTGAATAGAGTCTATAGATCTTTTTCACAATGGCCAGAAGTGCCACGATGTAGGGTAAACATCACGTACGTCGGTGCTTTTCTGTGGCAAAATATCTGTGGAAATGTCTCGTGTATTTTCCACCAGCTTCATAAATCTACCTACCCATCACCAAATTTTCATCCAACAAGGTCCACAAAGGACATATTCTGTCCATGAAGAATTTATCCACAACTATCAAAGTAAGAAAGACGAAAATGTAAAGGCTAACAACGACTAGCATTAGTGAATTACTCCTGAGCAAAACTAATGTTATGGTCATGAATAAAACATAAGTAACTTGTTAACACAGACTGATTCTACAATTAAAATAAAAAAATAAATTTCATAACATCGACATTAGCATAGACAGAAATTTGTGCAGTTCGAATGCTACAGATGTTCACAGATTACATGTTTAGCATTTAAATTGCACAAATCTCTCTGCCTATACTAATATCTACATCATGAAATCGATGTTTTATTTTAATTGTAGAATCAGTCTGAGTTAACAAGTTACTTATGTTTTATTCATGACTATAACATTAGTTTTGCTCAGGAGTAGTTCACTAATGCTAGTCGTTGTTAGCCTTTACATTTTCATCTTTCTTACTTTGATAGTGGATGAAGATTTGGTGATGGGGCAAATTTATGAAGCTGGTGAAAAATACACAAGACATTTCCACACATATTTTGCCATAGAAAAGCATTAACGTACGTGACGTTTACCCTAAACTACGGCACTTCCGGCTGTTGTGAAAAAGGTCAATTGTAGAAGTATGTGATTTTGACTGAAGTAATTTACAGTGCCCCTAGTGGTGTGGAGTAGCTCAGCAAATACATTTATGTGTGCAAATGGCATCAGTGAACAGAGCAATGTTAATATTGCTAATGACGACTACAACCACAAAGGTCCTATTAAGATGCGTATACATTAATATGGTAAATTAGCATTGAGCTAACTGACTGGCCCACCCCCTCCCGCCTCAGCCTGTCCAGTGTGCAGCTGCCCTGGGCTCTGAAGTCACTGTGTCCTGGTGTGTCTGAAGGTCCAGCTGGAGACCGGCTCTTTTCATCTTTTCTCTTTTATGAGAAAAACAAACAGCTCCTCGTCCTCTCTCTCTCTCTCTCTCTCTCTCTCTCTCTCTCTCTCTCCTTTTGAAGACCTCATTACCATATTGTTTAACATAACGCAGCAGTGTCGAGCCCAGATTAATGAACAACTTTTACTCCAATAACATAAGACACCATTTTGTTCCTTTTAGTGCAACTGTATTTAAAAATAGAAAAATAAATATAATAAATAAAAACTTTTTTCATTATTTTGGTATGGAATGTGCCAGATGCGATCTCAGATATCCTCCATCTATTCAGGCCTGGGCGTAGTGTCTCTATTTGCCTGGTTCTGTTTTTATGAGATTTTAAATGTGCACTGTGTAACTTGATGTGCGTTTTTTCATTTGCTCACCTCCACACCAATTCTGTTGCTTTGCTCACAGATCTGACCAGTAACTTGGCCTAGTGCTGTCACATGCTTGTCTCATGCTTTGGTAATCTTAATATCTACTGCTCTCTTTGCTGAATATGCTCTTTGTAATCACCACAGTTAATGACCAGCTTCAAATGAGCCACAGCCAGAGGACCCCAGACACTGTGCCATTCTTATTTGTTTTGTGTTAACGATGTTTTTCCCTGTAATCTTTTGAATTGGTATATTTAGGAATGCTTGGATGGTGAGGGTGAAGTATGCATAGTATGTTGCTTTTCAAATGATGGATTTTATCTTTTGGTCTAACATAGTCCACAGTATGGCATTGAACTTTTCGCTTCATGGAGACAAGCAAGTGATACCATCAGGGCAAGTTACAGGTCAAATGTTTGGAGAGGCAACCAGCACACTGCAAAAATGCATATTTTAATTATTTTTGAGAAATAAAACCCATTCATAATTAAATAAATGCAAGTTAAGCAAGTTTAATGCCTTAACTGTGGAACCTTCATCAAGACAAACATGTAGCAAAAAGTGACATATTGCACCTCTAATACACCATGATCACTGTCAGTAATACATTTGTGGCTACACTGTTGCTCATTATCAAATGTCTTTCCATGGGTACAGTGTGTAGTAGTAAGAGGTTCCAGTCTCATTGAATGTCTGAGTAGCATAATAATAGGCTCTGTGCACAGCAGCGTCTGACAACCACACTGTGAGCATCACTACTTCCTGTCCAATCTAATATCTATGTCATGCTCAAATTAATAAACATTTAAAGATAAGGCATTTGGCAGTTAAAGAGCAGTAATAGTTTAATGAAAAAAAATCTGACAATATTTAGGTACTGTTTAACTCGTACTTTAATATCACAGGCGCAGTGGGGGTTTTCAAATCTTGTGTTAAATGTTCATGAGTAAGAGTACCTAGCTGAAGGATTGGATGATGGTGCATGCTTTAGGTTTATGAGAAATACTCAAGTTCCCATCCAGGTATGAGGTGGAAACTATGAGCATTACTACTTCCTGTCCAATTGTATATCTATGGACTTTTTGTTGAGTCATACTCAAATTAATAAACATTTAAAGATAAGGTAGAGTACACAAATAAAATGAATACTTCACAAGAGGACACCTCTGCTTTTAGAAAGGAAGAGGTTTGATACAATGGTTTGATTTAATTTGAGGTATAGTATACATGTTAAAACAATGACACAAACTGAAATATTCTACATTTGAAAATAATCATGTAGTCTTTACTTTAATTAATTTGAATTTTAATGTTATTTATATTATATTTCATGATTTTAATAAAAGTGACTGTTAGCTTTGAGTCACAGAGAGCTATAGCTGGCATGCCGCTGTGCACAGAGCTGACTGTTGTATTGAAAATTGAACATAAGTCAGCAAAAAACATGAACTTGTTGCTAGATTACATGGCATTTTACCATTTACTTTGAGTCATTTGATTCGTAATTGTGTGCATTTTTCCCCTTTGGGCAAAATGTCTAGAATAAGCATAGAACAACAGTGGGGCAATAGCAGACAGCAAAGGGGGTGTCCGTCCAGATCTCCTCTTCCTCTGTCTGCCCCCGAGCTCAGATCAGTCCTGGGATGGTCCTCCTCTCTTGGTGTTTGTACTGAACTGACTTTGATGAGGCCCCTGGAGCTATCCCGCTGCCATACAGACTAGAGCAGCCAGGATCGGTGTCCTGAAGTGGGCACGAGACGAGGGATGAGACAGGGCTTCCGCTGGGAAAAGAGTGTCACCTTTCTCATTGTTGCACCACAGGGCGTCACGATGTCTGGGACCCATTTCAGAAAGACAGTGTGTAAAATAATCCCACATAGGTGCTGTAAAGGATTAATGCGTTTAGCAGTGGAGGTATAGCTGAGGTGAAAAGACGGCTTCAAATAGGAAAATGTATTGAAGAAGGAACAATATTGTAAAAGTTTTTTGGGTTTTTTTGAGTGTTGCATTTTTATTAACATTCAGGCAAAGTATGATGACACATGGAATTTTCAGTTAACCTAATGTTAAATCAGAGAAGATGTTGAGAACTTGCTGTTAAAATTATGTTGCCAGTAACTAAAAATTTTTGATGTTTGCATGCCTTTTAAAAAATGATTTCATGAAAAAAATCCCAGAATCTACAAAACATAACCATCTAACCAATCAAAGAGACAAAATATTGCATCAAAGATCATTCTATTCTTTAAAATTGTCAATTTTGCAAGTATCCTTGTTGAGGCAATGGAAGTAAGGCAACAATATTTAAAGATTTCTCAGCAGAAAACTCAAACTTGACAAGATCACTTAGCTTCAAGGCATAAGATCAAAAGCTGAAAACAAACATTTTTCAAATTAGATTCAAACATTCAAATCAAACCCTGCTCAACAACAATAAAGAAATAATGCTAAAAAGCACTGCCAGAAAACCAAAGATGAAAAAATGAATCTAAAATTTCAACTTAGGCTGAGTTCAAAGGTCATATTTTCACTTCCCCTTCTCCTGCACTTACGAGAATCCCAGCAGCAGCGGCAGCGGCAGCAGCAGTAGCACAGAGCTGTTAGACCTCTCCATAAATCAGCGTTTGTATGAAAGACCAGCGGGAGCCAAAGGGCAAAGGACAAAATTAGCAGCTGTCTCTCTTTTTCCTTTCATGTTAGCTCCAGGGCTAACGGCCAAGTTCACAACCAGCCTCATTTACACTTTAAAACAACACTCCCAACAAGCGCTCAGCCCACTTGTACAATTTATGACAGCAGATATTTTATTCTAACACACAGGTCAAGTTTGAGGTTTAAATGCACTGAATGGCACTTGGTATTGTTGATGAAAGTCAATAGTTTAATGAGAAAAAAAATCTGACAATATTTAGGTACTTTTTAACTCGTACTTTAGTATCACAGGAGCAGTGGGAACCCTTCTTCAAATCTTGTGTCAAAGGTTCAGGAGTACCTAGTTGAAGGATTGGGTGATGGTGGATGCTTTACACTGGAAAAAACAATATTTATGTAAGTTAAAATGACTTAAATTAAGAACATTTGACTTTATTTGAGTAGATTCATCTTGATCAGTAAAATTATCCAATGGAATAAGTGTGTTTTTCTTAATTCAAGCAACATTTGAAGTGCAAAAAGTTGTTGTTTTTCCTATTTTAAGTGTAGATGTATTTTCATATTTTAACTACAAAAAGTCTTGTTGCATTGGCAGATCATTTTACTAGTTAAGTGAAATTTACTAAAATCATGAGAAAACTTTCTTAATTCAAGTCATCTTTACATGACTAGATTTTGTTTTTTGCAGTGTAGGTTTATGAGGAATGCTCAAGTTCCCATCCAGACATGAGAAGAACATGCAGACTCCAGATAGTCTGGAAATTGAACTCTGGATCTTCTTGCTATCCAGTAACACCTTGTTAAATTAGATATAAGTAGAATTGACTTTAATGAGTTTTTAATGGTATAGCAGTGTTCCTTCTTCATTAGCTTAGTCAGAGTTGTATTTTGATTGATTCTTGTTTAAAATCTTGAGTGCTTACAGAATTTCAAGATGCACTATGCAACTTTTTGGTTGGAAATCCCTCACCTGCTTGTTTCTATGGATATGTCATTGCTCTGTCTGAAATGTTCCACAGTACGACATTACATTACATTTATTCAATTACAGGTGGTTTTATAGCTCAAAAATACCTAGAAAAACAAGCATTGTGACTGGGAGCGGGATTGTCTCTCCACAGATCTGACCTGTAACTTGATCTGGTTTGGTCTCCATAAAGACAGAAATGTCACCTTCCCCTATCTTCACCCACTGCTCTTAAATACTTCAGATTATTTCAAAGATTTAGAATATGGGTCATGCATATAATGTTATTGCTATTAATTTTTTTTTTTTTTTAAATTAACATCGATTCATATCTGTGCTGGTGAACTAGTAATTTACAATTAAAATGGGTTTACTCCTGGCACAGTGGCTCTTTTTTTGTTGTTGTTTCACTTTGTTTGACACCTTTGGTATTGGTTTAGTTTCAGTTTTATCCCGGTTTAGTCCTGGTTTTGACTCTACTTTCTGTGTTTCTGAAGTTCTTTGCTGTCTCATTTGGAGTTGTGGGAGAACAGGCAGAGGAGCATGCCCCTTTCACTGTTGGGTGGGCATACTTCAGAGCGTGGGGCTGCAGTGATGGGGCTTATTTGGCCTGAACCTGTTGAACTTTACCATCTGTGTTGTCTTGCAGTTTTTATTTTTCGCTCTACACTTCTGCCACACTTTCACTGTTGTCTTAAACTTCAGGGTTGAACTGCACAACAAAGTTATAGTCCACTTTACAGTTACATTTCTTTAGGAATGTAAAATTACCAGCTAAAATGATAAAACACTCAGAAGTATTAGTTACCTCCGAACATTAAAAAGACAGTAGGTGTACACGAACCATGAAATCATTATAGGCTCAAAAAGTATCTTTTTAACATGTTGTCTACTGTTAGCTGTAATGTCCAGTGTACACAGATGAGGAATGTTGATATCAGGAATTCCTTTGGTTTATAAAGACTCCAAATAACAGTAAAACTAAAGTCAGAGATTTTTGGTTTTAAAACATCCGATATTTAAATCCTAATCATCTGAATGATTGTGGTGACAGGTGGTGTTCTGAGTGATCATTCACTCATTAAGGTGACAAAATTACACAGAATTTACTCTTTTGAGCTTTCAATCTTGTTATTATGCTGTTACCTTGTGTTTTGTTTCTTTCACAGATGTTTGAGAAATCCTGGATTATTAGTATGTCTACATCTCCAAAAATCAAAAAACTGTTCCACAGTGAGATGATCTTAAATCACCCAAATGATGATCTAAAAGATTCTAATAAAGGTGTATGTGGTTTTAAATCACAATAGCATGCTTCCTGCATTACCACAAGTGTTTTTGCTGCAGAATTTATGTGTTAAACATGTGTGAATGAAACAAACACAACTTGGGATATGTTTTTGATGAGAAAACAACATTATAACAGATCAGAAAATAGTGTAATATGTGCCCTTTAAATATTTAGGGCAAAGTCACAAAAACAACAGAGGCAGATGTTATAGAGCCAATATAAGTTGTCATGGACTCTGAACTCAAGGAGATCTGCCAGTATACGTCTGGAACAATACAAGTCCAAACTCAATAATGTACAGAAACTGTGGACAGTGTGAATGTGTGATGTATTTCCTGTGTGCTCAGTACTTCCTCACAAAATCAGATTCACTCATGGAATTCAGATCCCAGATGCAATGTTATCAAGGAATAGAGATGAGGAATAATTCATGGTTTAAGAAACAGAGCCACCCCGCTCTCCTCTTTTCTCTACATCTTGTTCACTTCGTTTTCTCTTCAGTTTCCAGCTCTCTCTCTCTTTATGTTTTTCTTCTTGCCACCCTTTCTCTCTCCCCCCTCTCCTCTTCCTCCCTCTTTATGTTCCCTCTCTTCTCTGTACTATCTCTCCTCTCTTTCTGGTTCCCTCTTTCTCTCTTCCTGTTTTCTCTCTCTCGTTTCTCTCCCCTCTCTCCATCTTCCCTCGTTCTGCCCCTCTCCTTTCTCTCTCTTTTGCTCTCTTTGGCTCAGTCTCTCTCTTTTCCTCACTCTCTTTTTCTCTGTCCTCCTCTCTCTTCCTCTCTCTGGTCTCTGTGGGAATGTTTTGGTGCGGCGCGTTGCGGAGGTGCAGAGCCGTGCTTTGTTGACGTTCCTGTGTCCATGTGTGTGTCCATGTTTGGTGTTTTGAAAGTGGCCCTCCCTGTGTACACCTGCTGAGAGCTGCATGACACTGGGAAACAGCCCACCACAGGGTCAACACACTTTTATCTCAGTTTGACTTATGGATTTACAAAGTCTCTCAGGAATAAATGAACAATATGCAGCTGGCCACACTGGAGCTGGGACAGCTTTATTCTCAGTAGGTGGCTTTAACTATTCATCTTATGAAAATATCATAACCCCAGTGATAAACCCAAGGACACCAGGCTAACAGAGCTGTTTTAACCACCAACAAGAGGAAAGAGCACACGCCAAATGGTCAGACGTCATCCACACCACTGCAGTGTGCATAGGGAAGTGGGTTATGCATGTGCACATATAACATGTAGAGAAGATTGCAAGGACCCCCATGGGTTTCAGAATGATGTTAATTTAAAAATAAATATTATATCTTATGAAGGGGATAAGTCCTTGAAATATTGCATGTCCATGAACACAACCCGAGCTGTGCCAGGGGCTGGAGCTTTTAGTATCAAATAATCACTACATACTAGTTCCTCTTTCAAGTGACTTAAACAAATGAATAAAGGTAATCCAACTGCTCCCGTCTTAAAACAGTCTACCATTTAAAACTGTATGTATTAAATGTGATAAAATCTCCAAACTAAAACTATGCCAGCGTCTCTTAGACATGCAAATGTCTTTCACAGCCGTTTACAGCTGAATAGCTCTCGGAGCCTGTGTGTGTATGAAGGCATATTTATGTAAATGAGTGTGTTTAAACTAGAATTCACACACATTCTCTGTGAAAATGAATCCATTTGCTGCTGCTGAACAAAAGCAAGTGTGCAGCGTTTAGCACAAACAGCCCACATGGTACATGATGGACAGCTCCTCAGCCCCAAAGAGCTGTCACTAATTACACCAGGTATGAAAAAGACTTGTGTTTTTGGTGATCATCTTTACTAATAATGTCAATTGTATACAAGTATAGACATTTTGACTTCTTCTAGTACCTTTCCCCAAAGTCCTCATTGATCTTATTCAAACTTCACTGCCCTAATGAATATAAAATGTCATAAGTTATGCACGCTTTATTATTTGTGCACAGCCTTTATAGTACACAAGTGAGTAGGCAGCAGCGGGCACAGGGCCTTGAGGAAAGAAAAAGGTTGGCAAACATTGTAAATTGTTTAGGCCATTTGACAGCTGAAATGATCAGAATAAGTCAGGAAGCAGAATATATATATTTTTTAAATGCATGAAGTGTGTGGTGCACTTCCTGGATTACCAACCACCTGATGACATCATGCAGATGTCAGAGGAAGAAGGTGACCTCAAAATGCAGGATTCCATAAGCATACATGAATGATTCAAAATACAACTCTATATTTTGGTGAGGAACAACATAGTTAAAAGATCACTGGGCACAATGTGAATCTTTTATTATTTTGCCAGGTCATTAAACTGTGCCATGAGGTCTTTTAGTCTGAACATAAGGGTTATATAAAATAATGTTCCTGTTTTATTTCTGTTCCTAACAGTAAATCCTATCACTTTGGCTAATGAAATACTTGAGGTTTATGATGAGCAAACACAAGAGCTGTTTGAAGAAGCCGCTCTGACAACAGGATGTGCACATTACAATAGTTGGCTCCTGTAAGTGTATTTCACACAATGAGTCACTGCTCTGTGTTGGTTTAAGGTGTCTGTGTTTAAAGAAATAAACTGCAGACAATAATAAAGTTTGGATCAATGTTTCTTATCTGTGCATGGATTTACTGTCAGAATGCTGTCAGACAAAAATACATAGTTAATTTAGGGTTTGGTTATCTTTGAGTTCATCAGGTGTATGTGTAGCTATACTAACATGTTGCATTCAATTTCAATATGAACAGCAAAAGAAAATTAATTTCATTAACAAAATGTAATACTGTCAAGAGTATTCTGTGTGATCAAATGTTTGATTTACGTGGTTAGGCAAGAACGCATACTGTACCACTGCACTCATATTTTTTTCAACCAAAAATTAGGACAACAATGATCCAGTGTTGATGTTTGTTCAATATATTAAGGATGTCAAACATAAGTGGTGAGGTTTTTTCTCAGTGCCTCAATTTTCTCCCAGTATCTACAGGCATGACATCCACAACCACTGCAACCCCGTAAATAATGAACAAAAGTATGTCTTTCAAGCATTTGACAGGCAATGTCAACTTTTCTCCTTGTGAAATTTCACATACTTTCAATGGGACTGTTGCAATATCAAAAATCACTAAATCAGCTTATCTTTCAATATACAAAAGCTGGAACAATACATTTTGCAATCAGTATTTATCATGGGTACTTTTTCTTTGCACTACAGGGAAATTTTCAGTATTTTTTTGCTTGATGATAAGATTTATATATTATACTTCTGTGACCCATTATGGATGCAAACTCAGTATTAAAGTGCTTCATTCTGCTGATTATGGCATGATTCAGAATAGTTTTTTTGGTATAAATTGGCTCTTGTTATTATTGTGTCACTGGCATAAACTAGTTCAGTATTGTTTATCGTCTATATTTTCTTAAACAATATATCAAAGTTCAAACTTTGTTATCATGACAAGCCTAATATCAGTAGTGTTTGTATTCGTGAATTGTAGATACTAAGACAAAAAGCAGGCAGTTTCGGTTACCAAAAACTTGCAGTGCCAAAATGAGATTAGCCAAACATCAGAGGCATTGTTTCTTTATATTATTAAACTCTTAAGCCACCGAAAAACAGGATTTTAAGAAGAAAGAGCAAGGCAGCGGGAAGAGAAAGTATTCCTCCTCAGACACCCCCGCACCTTTTGTAACAAATCCTTTTCCCTATTAACCTTGTATAAACTGACCTGATTTGCGTCCACTTTGATTGATTTAGACCTAAGTTGAAATAAAGTTTATTTCGCAAATTGGGACTTGAGAGGGGAATACTCTCAACGCACCATAACAAGAGGATGAATGGCTGCGACTCAAACTTTAAGGCTGTTATGCACCATGTCCAACTTCAAAGCAAGTCTTAACTCCACACTTTAATTGTATCTTCTTCTCTGAGTCTGTGTCTGACCGCGACATCTGATTCTGCTGACAACACCACTCTGCTCACCCTCATGCTCGTAAGGCTGCTCTCGATCTGGCCCAAACAGAGAAGGGACACGGTCAAATTCATGAGAAAAAATGAACAAACTAATGATACAATTGGGAAACAATGCAGCCACACATTTCTAAAAAGTTATCATGAAAACCACTAAAGTAAGTTATAAAAGAAATACAAGTATGCATGTTTTTTGTTTTGAACCAAAAGACCAGATTTTGTAAGCATTGAAGAAAGTTTGTTCCTACTACTACAACTGCTACTACTACTACAACTACTAATACTTTTTGGTGCCTATCAGCTAGTAAAACCACTCTTTTCATGTCCATGTGTCTTTGTTCATGTTTTATTAAAGAAGGGGTATTATGCAAAATCGATTTTTTGAGCTTTCTACCATGTCATAATGTTCTCTCATCAAAAACATGTCTGTAAAGATTTAAGTTGTCATCCATGCATGTTTGAGGGTTTTAGCATTCTCTCCGGGGCCCTATTCAAACCCTCTTTACGATTAGCTGTAAGATTCCGTGCAAGGCTCCGCCCACGAGCCTATACCATCCATCTTCCCACATGACAATTCCCCATAAACTTGAAAACATGATACAAAATTGTACACAGAGGCAAGCAACAAACTGGATGCCGCGTACAGTCGTTTCACGCACGCTGATTGTGTTGTGATAACGCTCTGAAGGGGGAGTGACTTAGCATGAAGAGCGGGGTACTCAGAGCATCAAAAACGAAAGTGAAACTGATAAAACACATTAATACTTTGTTTCCGGCGAATATAGCTTTTTCAAAACAATAAAAGGTAACGTGGTGACCTAACATGTTAGGTGTTAGCCATTAATACCCCGTAGAAGTCAAATACCCCCTCTTTAAGGCTAATTAAAATGCAGTTATAAGTGTTACCACTGACCAAAATGTAATAGGACTCTAGGTGTTATAGTTATAGGGGTAGGGGAATCTCTTGAAAGTCTCAATTCACCACAAGTGTGAACCCGGCACGAGTTCTAAATTACTTTTCAGATCAGCTCTGACGCGTCGCTCTGTCCCTCTCCACTCACACAATGCTTCTTCATTCATCTGTCTCCCAACACTATTTATTTTACTCTTCTGCGTTTTTTTTCCCTCCTTGTGTCTGAGCCTACAAACATTCAGACATTCACGCTCCTCTCCATATGCGCTTTAATTTGCCATTGTCCCCCAAGATATTCCTCGCTCCGGCTTGAGATAAAGGGATAATGACTTCAAAGGGGCCCTGGGAGAGGGTGGAAGGCGGGGGGGTTGGTGGTCCCTCCCCTCCAGCTGAAAAGGAGAAGTGGACAATACGCTAATTGAGAAGGGGCACTGATCACAAGCTATGTTCAAAGGGACAGCTGGCCACGCCCCCCTCCTGCCTCCGTAGCGACGCACTTAATTTTATTAGTGTTTATGGTAATGCTCCAGCCAAAATGATCACTCCAACGCTGCACCACAGGCCTTTGAACTCACAAATATTGGGTTATTTGCAATTATCCACCCTCTCCCTGGTTTTTGGAGTGTAGGAGAAAAGGAAGAAAACAAAGTGGATTTATTGTTTGCAGTTTTTGGAGTAGGCTGTGGGTTGGCTTATGATGTTAGGCCAAATGTTGTTATGTAAAAGACATGAAACTAAAGACAGATCAGTTTGACTAATACAGTTATAGTTATCAGCAGTGAAAATAATCTGAATACTCACGTCGTTATATTGATGTTAAGCAGTGGTGGAACGTAATAAAGTAAAAGTAGTGAGGGACAGTACTTCGGGATCAAGTTTAGGTATCTGTTCTTTAATTAAGTAGATTTTAAAGTTTTAAAGTTGATGTTTTTTACTTTTACTTTACTACATTTGAGAGCAGGTATCTGTACTTTCTACTCCACTACATTTTTAAACTGGACTGTAAAGTAGAAGTATTTTTGGCTGGGGGGATTGTTTTTAACACTGTAGCTTGAGCAAATAAAAATATACAAATGAAAACAGCCAGGGGAAAAAATCAATTCAGTTGCTTCTGCTGAACAAAATCAGCACAAATCTGTATCAAAATCACTACATTTAAAGCCTTTAAAGTATATGAAATACTTTAACTTTTAAATCAAAGTACATTTTTAAGAGATACTTAATATTTCTGAGTTGATTTTTTCATGTGATACTTTTACTAGAGTATTTTTTTTCGCTTCGGTATTTGTACTTTTGTACACTTTGTAATGTAAGCAGTATTGGCATAGTGTTTGTCAGAAAATAATTCCTAAGTAATAAAAAAGGTAATAGCTGTTTTGCCTTAGACAGTAATCTTATAGCAGTAGTAGTAAGAATATTTATAGTAGTGTTAGCAGTGATAGTTACAAGGGCCTACTTCAGATTTCAGATTTTTAAGAGCACATTCACTTTTGTAGACAGACATCACCAAATTTGGTCAGGACTAAACTAGGACTAGAGCAGAACCAAACCAAGTCTACATCAGGACTAACCTGGACTCAAACAGACCAAAGTGAACTACTGTATATCATTACAACTTTGTCACATTGCTTGAACTTGTTTTTCAGTGGTAATCACATATTTTTTCATTAAAACCTCCCTGACAAATGTTTTGACACCTGTACCAAAGCCTGTCAAACACACACTTTCCCTGTATTGTTAATGTAAATACCTAATTAAAGGGGAGCTCAGTTTTTAGTCTGCAGAGATATGCCTGATGCCTTTAATTTCTCCCCCCACCACGAGGTCTCCATTAGCCCCTGGGTCACCCCTTTTATTGGTCTTTTACAACAGTCAGCAGCACCACTCTTGTCTTGTATTGTGGCTTGAAAGTGTTGGGATCTTCCTGTGAAACGGTTAGGGTCCCAACAAAGGGGTCAGGACCGGGTCAGCATCAAAAAGTGCCTTCTCCTTGTGTTAGCTACTTTACAGCTTCTGTCTTTGTTGCAGCCACACTGAAGAGCTAGCTGGGCTTATGGGGTCAACAGGTGTGGTCTGAGAGATTTAGGATCTCAGGACTGCCAGAGAAATACATAAAAGGACAGCTTGGGCTAGCGTTTGATCCCTAACGAAGCTGCAGTTTAAGAGAGAACATGAATATAGTGGAAGGGATTTCTAGCTAAATTTACAATGTGTCAACTGCTATTGAGTAGAGCCCAAATAAGTAATAGAAATGGTTTTAATTATGACCCAAATAATCATGACTATATGTTTTTTTTCTGCCATAATTGTCCATACATGTCCAACTAACTTTGGGTTGAATTGCCAGTCTGCAGATTTCATGTTTCATTTTATTTTAGTGCTGATATAATCTTATCCTGAATGAGACATATTCCACTGTCCAGTAGCAAAAAATACATTTTACAGCCCTTCAAAATTTCCGTCTGTTCAAAGGAAGCTTTAAAGAAGTTGATATCAGATTTAAAAAAAACACTGTACTATTATTTTACATGTTAAATTTGTCCATGCTGATTACAATCCAATGAATTGGATCATAAAGCTTTTTGATGTTTCAGAGCGGCTGTAAAAGTTTCTTGCTGCTACCACCAACCAGCCAGTAATACTTTGATATAATATATGTTAATAATAACTAGGCTAAACAAAGACATGGCAGTTTTAGGCTATAACTCCTCCCTTTTGGCAGGACTAATCTGGCTCAGAGCAACACAAACTCAGTTTCTCAGTCAAGAACCTTCAGATATGAAAATGACTTCCATTGTGTCTCAATTACAAAAACTGTCCAGATGAGTACCTTTCCTAAGGACCATTCCTGGATGAATGAGGGATTACATTGGTTCATATAATAAGACCACAATGACATTTGAATGAATAATAATAAACACACAGTAAAGGTTTGAGTGCAAATGAGTCTAGAGGCATTGGAGCTCATGTTAAAACAAAGCAGTGACAGAAAAGTCCCAGGGGACGTGTCACACAGGGTGCCCACTTCCTCTTGTGGCCTTGACGTGAATTCAAGTGCCTAAAAGAACACAGAGGAAGTTGGAGTCCATTAGCTCGTCGTCGTGCTCCATCAGGAGAGTTTTGTGAGTGTGAATCCTGCGACTTATATAATTATATTCTCCTTTAAAGTTGATTTCCAACATCAAAGGGACAATATAGCCTTTGAAGTAGCATGGGATTGGATCACTGTCTAACCCACTCTTTAAGATTCTGTCACAATGACATTAGGCCAGTCATGTGAATTAAAAGACTGCAGCTCAACAGCTTTTGCCTTTGCTCTCCGTCCAATTTCAATCAAAATGTCATGCTGTGCCATTTTCCCTCTGTGTGGACCTGGCAACTGTGTTACGTCCACAACGCCTGTGACTAATATGGAAGCGATTTGACTGTTACACTCAAAAGGATTATCAAAATGGGGCTATAACTTCAATATTACGTTTTTATTAGCTTTGTATGTACAATATACATAAAGTGATTTGTCACTTTGAAGACCTTGATGTTTATATTGCTTTAATCATAATGACATATGAACAGCAAAGATGGCCTACATGTCATTATAACTTATTTTTGAAAAATAAAAAAGGTTTTCAGTAGTATCTATTTTTTAACCTCTGTCTGTGCCCTGGGTTCAGTTTAAATAGACTTAGACAAACTTTATTGATCTACAAGGGAAATTATTTGGACGCAGTAGCTCACACATCACAATATAATATAATAACAAAGAGTAAAGAATATAAAAGGTAATAATACATTCTAAATAAGTAGCAAAAGAGGTAGCAAGAGACAGGTGTCAAATAAGGGATAACTAAGCCAAAATAAAATAGAAAAATAAATATAAAATCTCAGCTATATACAAGAGATCATAGAAAGACAGTGCAACAATGATATGGTGATTGACAGCACAAATGGTTATCCGTTACATAAGGATGAGGTGGTTGTACAGTTGCAGGGAGTATTATCTGTTACATAAAGGTGTGTTGTTGTACATCTGTATATGCTGTTTTGTTTACAGAACTGGTGGTTTCAGTATTATTGGAGGGGGGTCAGGAGTTGTTATAGTCCTGGTTTAGTCCTAAAATTGTCTGTTTTGCACTTGTCTAACTATTTCAGTTTGCCCTGATTTAGACATAGACAATAAGTTATTCATGTTGTATGAAACATCCTCCGTTTAGTAAACTACTGGTTAAATCTTTAAACAATAGCTTTCTGGTTCATTTGGGCACATTTCCTCCTTGGGCTGGTTTGGCCAAGATAATGATCAGTAGAAAAATCAAAAGGCGTATGCATGTTTGCTTTCTGTTGTATGTTCAAACTTGTGTAGTAACAGACGCAGTAGAATAACGCTATTGGCGCGGAGGATCACTTACTTCTGACGCTCCAAAGCCTCGGGGAGTTGGCTCGAGATTGCCTGTCTTTGATAAGGTCCTGGCTCTCATGTAAATCCTTTTTCAGTCTAGAAAAGTTTAAACCTCATAGCTTAAAACGTGAAAACATAAAATTATGCTTAGAGTATACTTCTATGTTTATACTGGTGTAGACTGTAGCGGTACGTGTCTGATTATCTGCTTTATAATCGTTTTATGGCGCATTTCTTCGCCGGTTGTTGCGAGTGCGCGCTGCTTTGTTTTTTATGCATCTTCCGGGACCAGGCCAGCGGTTCTCCACTTTGAAGTCCACAGTTAAACCTTGAGCCTGGTTTGGTTTGAGAAACAGCCTGAAGGACTCCTGCGCCTGTCCCGACTGCTCCGAACACAACCCGGGCGAGACACGCCAAGGAAAAGACCCATAGTGCCTTTTTTACGCACGGACTTATGTTTAAATTTGACATCTTTGGAGACGGATCCGTGCGCTAGAGCGTGTTTTTGGCGCAGCCTGTTGTTGGTGGACTACTTTACTTTTCTAATCAAGGAGGCTATTGGGCTACATGGATGGTAAGTTGTCGGAAAGCTGTTTCTCAGACCCCCTCTCTCGGCCGCTTTGATGTGCTGCTGCTGAGCTTTGAAGTTGAGAAATGCGGGCTATGTTTCTTGTTTGTGGGCGAGAAATACGGTGAGATAGATAAGAAGCTTATGTGTGTGCCTGTGTGAATGTGTAGACCAGATAAAAAGCGAATATTTGTCGGATCTAGCTGGGAAAAAGTGGGATGTATTCCACAGTCGAAGTCCCCCCTCCCTACTCCTCAAGATTTTGACACCCCCAGTGATCTACATAGCACTGAGCCTGCCTACTCTGAGGTCAGTGTTGAATGGGACAGGGTACATTAAACTACAGTGTCTGTTTTGTCCTGGCGCGGGACACATGTGGCAGCACTGCTCGGAGTCTGAGTCGCCTTTAGTGTAGTGTTCGCGCTGGACTAAAACCTCTGCGAGTTTTGCGCGGTTGTGGATTATATTAGTTGGACTTTTTACGGATTTCTCCTCTACTAAAGCCTTCTGCAATGGTATGTGTGACAACTATTACCAGTTTTAGTGGCTATGTGAATTATTTACAAGTTTTACAGTTCCAATACTCGCTAAACCCGTGCGTATGTTGGGGAGACGTTTCAACCTCTAATAACTCTGTGTTCTATTTCAAATAACATGTAGTTTTTTGCACATCTGATGATTTAGTGCTAATGCATTGTCTCTGGTGGAAGTTAAAACAGGTTAACACGCGTTTGGCTTCGCTAATGCCGCTCTAATGGGCTATTACAGCCTTTTGGAGTCGATTGGTCGCTTACATTACGCATAAGCGCTTGTGCTTCTCTCCCTCTGGGCTTTTAACCGCTCGCATATTACATCGTTTAAGGTCATTGTGGAGCACATCAGATACAGCGCTGAGCTGTGGGGCAGTGGGACAAGTGTGGAACAGTGCAGACGTGTAGGTGAGACAGACTGGTGCACATTTACAGTGGCGGGTGCGTCCGAAACAGATTGGGAATTAATTGGAGTTGAAGCCTGTGACATGGGCTCGTTAGGAAAACACGTGTAAGCCACAGTTGTGAGGTTTTAAAGAGAAATGCGCGTCTGTGCGTTGATTATTCTTGTAAAAATCTGTTGTGATGTGACAGATCAATGCACGCAGAGAATGTAGGCTGCAGTTGATCTCTCATTTAGATTATAAATAGATAAATGAAACGAAAAAGGCTTTCATATTTCCTTTCTCTGAACCCTGCGAGGGTTTTGAAAGGGACTGTTTACTTGATGTCTTTCTTTGAAGTTCAGCAGGATCTGGCTTTGATTAGATCAATACTTTGTGTTTCAGAGTGAAGAGGAGCTGAGAAGCTCCCCCGCTGCTTTTAGAGAGTGAGGAGGATTAGGCTGGAGCTCAGAGGAGGCACGACGGCACTCTCACTCGCCAACCGGAGCTAGAGCCATGAGCAGGGCGCTAACGGAGCACATCCACACGAGCTTCCGAGAAGATGCCCCTCGTCCTCCGGTACCGGGCGAGGAGGGAGAGGCGCCATGCTACAACCCAAGCCGCAAAATGAGAGCCCAGAGCAAGGTTAAAGACATCCCCACTCCTGGCTCCACGCCGCGGAGGAACGAGGATGGACTCGGGGAACCAGAGGGCAGTGCGTCTCCGGACTCGCCCTTAGTCCGGTGGACAAAGTCTCTGCATTTTCTTCTGGGGGATCGAGACGGTGCTCACCTTTTCAGGACCTTTTTGGAGCGGGAGAACTGCGTGGACACTCTGGACTTTTGGTTTGCCTGTAACGGCTTCAGGCAAATGGACTTAAAGGATACCAAAACGTTACGAGTTGCCAAAGTTATTTTCAAGCGGTACATTGAGAACAACAGTATAGTCGCTAAGCAGCTCAAACCGGCCACTAAGACGTTCATAAGGGATAGTATTAAGAAACAGCAGATCGACTCCTCCATGTTTGACCAGGCACAGACGGAGATCCAGTCCAACATGGAGGAGAACTCGTACCAGATGTTTCTCACCTCTGACATATACCTCGAGTACGTGCGCGCAGGCTGTGAGAACGCAGCGTACGTCAACCACAGCGGTCTGGGCAGTCTGAAACTGATGTGCGGATATCTTCCTCCCCTTATTGAGGAAGAAGAGTGGAGCTGCAGTGACCTGAAGGCAAAGACACTAGGGACTGTAGTTGGACTCTCTTCAAAAAACCTGAGGGCTACTGCAACGCTCCGGACAGCGGCTGATGTGCTGCAGAATAATTGCAGGTAAGACAAGTCAAAGGCATATTAAGTTACACTGTACTTGTCAAAACATACTAACTCAATTAAAGTGCAACTAGTTTGTAGTAATAACGTATTTATCAAAGGGAGAAGGGGCTAAAAGAGTAGGCAAACTAAGTTAGAAAAGTTTGTATCAACCTCCTATTTGTGAGTATGTCTGTTGCTGCTGCATGAATTCTCACATTGGTCCAGTGTGGTGGATTTGTGGCAGGTTATTTAACAAATGCCTAAGAGAAAGATAAAGGCAGCTGATCAAAGGGTCTCGGAGGAGCATGCCTGTATATTTGTGCCCTCCTGCCTTGCAGTTAGTCAAGGGTTTGGAGGGGTGGAGGGGCGGGCGGGCTACAAAACATCAATGGATCTGAGCCTTCCTTTTAAGTAAACGGTGTCTTGAAGGCAGCCCTCTGCTGGCTTGCTCAAGTTTCCTGTGCTTTGAAACCCTTCCTCCGGTTCAGGCATGAATACAGACACCAATCCTCACCACTGCTAACACAAAACACTACCAGTCTATTGTAAGTCTGTCTGCTCTTTATCCTATTGATTAAGCATATTGTTGTTATCCACTGTCGGAAAATCTCCTATACTCCAAGGAATGCTAATACAAAGTTAAAACAACTTGAGCGGCGGGTCTCATGCCAAGCGCAGATATTGTTCTCTTGGTCGGAGATGAAAGCCGAGCTGTTTGTGGAAAGCATTTGGGCTTTTATCTTAAGCGCTCGTCCCACACATTGTCCAACAGCTGAAATCTTTTCAAGCCAAGAACATTCGCAAAAATAGGATTTTATGCGCCGGCCGCATCAAAGGACTCGCAGAGAGTTTTAACTACTTTGTCTGCACATCTGGTCACAATTATTACAGAGAGGGAGCGAGCGCTGACAAAGTCTTTCTACTTTGCTGTTGGGAGGAAAAGTACAATTTAGAGTAAGTTTCCTTTTAGGTTAACTAAACATTTATAAAGACGGCAGATCAGTTATAACCTTTTGAACAGGAAGGAAAGGCAGTGTAATAATTCAACTTAAATGCAAGTCTACTGGGAGAGTTTATCGCAGGGCACATGTCACTGTACAATTATTGATTTGCACAAACGCAGCCATGTCAAGCAAAGCCACCACTGAGCACTGGGGATTTGGCATGTGCACATCTCCTGGTTTCTTGTTTTTCACTCAAAAGACCGAACCCCCGCCCTCCCCTCTCTCTCCCCGCTGCCCCTCACCATCTCTTTAGGTCAACCAATTTCCATTTCAAACATGTGGAACTAATTTCACCACTGCAGACCTCTTCTTCTTCTTAAAGTTTCTCCAAAAAACAAAACAACTCCAGCTGTAGATTCTACTTTTTTTTCTACTTCAGAGTTTGTTCCTGTTACTTCCTTCTTCTCGACTGGCTGCTTTTTGGAGGGAGACTAGAGGAGGGGATAGACAGGAAGGGGGGATCTGGTAGAAGAAAAGAAAAGAGATGAAGAGCGAGAGAGAGAGAGTTAGTGGGGGTGCGCAGAAGAGCCCAGCTGTGCTAAATACCTGACTCTTTGCATGGAGCTTCCAAAGGTCAGGTTTGTGCTTGGGGCCTGGGCTTTAGTCATGCTGGGTTCTCCTCTCGGCAGAAGGCATTCTCATAAAGAAAGAGGCCCTCCTTCCCCTTTTCTCTCTCTGTCTCTTACTCTCTGTCACTCTCTCTCTTTCCCTCTCTCTCTGTCTCTCTCTCTCTGTCCCTCCCTCGCTTTCTCTCTCTCTCGCTCCTCTCCAAAGCTCAAGTTCCCCCTTCACGAGTACAACAGGAATGCAACACAGCAGGAGAGAGAGAGAGCTGGTAGGGAAAGAGAGGCCCCTAGACCGGCTGATAGTAAAAGAGAGATAGGCACGGGAAAATACAACAATAAATACTACTGACAGCAGTAGAAGTAGAAAAACACAGTATAAATGAAACTGGCGTTGGTTTGTTTAGGTTTAGGTAATTATTTACATTTGGAAAAGTAGCTCAGATACCATATAATAAAAACACGTGACCCTAAAAGCAAAGCCATAACAGCACTGACATGTCATAAACTTGTTTTGCTCCCAACCATTGCTTTTACTACCCTCTGGTAACAGAATATTAAAAATTTAGGGCAGTTGTCATAGCGATTAAGAATTAAATCTAAATATTACATCTTTTGAATGGAGACAAGCCCTCCCCTCAAAGTGTCAAATACAACAGGAAGCTGAAACACAGGAATACCAAGAAACTAAACTAAGATTCAGCTGACACACAAATGGATTTCTTTAATAGAAATCAAAACAAAATGATTAGAAGGAAACGTAAACTTGTCCACAATCTAATCTGAATGAAAAACATACAACTAGAAACTTGCTCAAAGTATTGAAATATGTCCACATTAATCTTGATTGTTTTTGGTCAGGTCCAGTCGCAGAGGGGACCCTGCCAGCCCTTACTTTGTCAACTCTGGCTACATCTTCGCCCCCGCCACCAGTGCCAATGACAGCGAGATCTCCAGCGATGCCACCACGGACGACTCCATGTCCATGACCGATAGCAGTGTGTAAGTGTTATAAACTAAACTTTATGGTCTCATTAAAAGCTTTTTTCCCCCTGCGTTTTTCAAATTTGGATTCGGTCAGCGCGTTCCAGGAAACCAGTTGAAAGGTGTGAGAAAGTGTTTGGCCCGGCGGTGCAGCAGGCTCAGCTTTGGGACTGAAGTGTTGGGAAATAATGGTTGTAATGTATTTTAATTAGCCTCTGTGATTGACTCCAGGTAATTCTATTAACATGCAGTTGTTGCTTTGGCCTCAAGGGGGCAACTCTGGCAAAGTCATTACGTCTGAAGCCCTTTTGAAGTTTATTCTGATACTTTACAGACAGCAAAAATCTGGGACTGTCTTGATGTGGGTGGGGCGTCGCCATTCTCCTCAAAGTTGAAATGTATCTATCCCACCCACCCTTCTGCCATAACAGACTTGTTTTTTCATATTATCTAATCGCTTTTTCCCTTTGAAGAGCTGGAGGAGAGCGCTGGGGGAGGGAAGTGACCATTCAAGCCTCAAGACAAACTCATTGAAAAAAGTTGGCAGCAAATGAAAGCAAGCTTACTCACATGGTGCCTCAGTTTCCTGCCACTGGCCTCGCGGCATGCTGAGATCATGTGTCTACTGAGCGTTCACACAGGTTACGCTTTCTAGAACTTTAGGACCAGTAGAGAGGAACTACCCCTCACCCAAAAACTCACCTACCCCATCCTGGCTCTCCGCTGCACCCTTTAGAGCCCAAACTGGGAGAGGTGAGGCGCACAGAGCAGGGGAGTGAGAAAATAAAGTGCATGGAGTATAAAGGGCTTAACTGAATCGCTTTCAGCCTATTGTTAGGTGAGGGGAGCTTAGGGGGATAAGAGGGTGGCTGGCTGCTTTGAAAATGACTTGCACAACTGAATAGGAGATTCCCCTAAAAAAGTAAAGGGCCCCTCTTCTCCAACCTGCCCCAAACAAACATCCAGCAGTCACATGGCTCAGAGTATACAGGGAAACTTCAGATTGACAAAAAATGGAGTTTGGCTTGGGTTGTTGGGAATGATGTTTGGGAGCCAAGTTTTGGTTGTTAGCACTAAAGTTCCTGTGGGCTGTTGAGGCTACACTTTTGAAGAGTTTCCTGTGTTTCTTCCTGAACCGTGAGGGAGGATGACCTGTTGTCTCGAGGGTACCGTTGTTTTGGTGGTCCGAGTCTGTCCGAACCTCAACTGTGCAGATTGTAGTTGTGATGGTCACTCTTACATGCGGCGTGTACGGCATGCTTTGGGATAATGATAAAAATGTCCCCATTGTGAGCCAAAGTCATTGTTTTTAATGGTTTACTACAAAGCTTTCAAAAGCACTGATCTATCTTCTCGTCCTCTAACTGATATTGATACAAAACATTTCAATTGTAAGGAACAGTTTGAATATTGTGTCATTGCAGTTTAAAGACACAGCGCGCATTTGAATCTCATCCCGCAGATAAAAAACAAGAGGCAGAGGATTTGGGAAGAGGGGTAGCAGAAGGGGGCGGGGGCTCTCTTTTTGCTTATATCTTATTTATGGATTTACTTGGACACTGGGGAATGCTGCTGCACCAACTTCAAACATTACCTTATCTTACAAACCAGCCTTTTGATGTTGCCGAGATCAGAGGCGCACAGCAGAGCGCTTGCCAAACGAAGATGGCAGAGGGTGCATATGTGCATGAGTGTGAGATTTCAAAGAGGCAGCAGAAAAAGTAGCGTTTGGGCTAGGTCAGACACTTCTGAGCCTCCAAAATGGCCACGATAATTGGCCCAGCTTAAATGGCAGCTGACTGGAAAAGCTCGCAGAGACAGAAGGAAAAACGGAGAATAATGTGCCCGGAATAAACGCATAATTGTCCCGAGACTATTAAGCTTGTATTCGCTTCCACTGTTTTCATTTATTATAAAAGGGCTAACGGGGAGTGATGTTATCTTATGAGAGGGGCCCACAGTTTAACATATCTGCACATTGTCCTGCCGTGTTTTGTTATGTGGCTGGCTTCAAGGGCTTCTCTGCCTTTTCATTCACTTGTAATGGACCTAGTGGGTGGTTAGCGCTTTTGTTGCACTGGTCACTTCACAGCTAAATGGACTCCCCCTTCTCCTTTGATTGAAAGTGATCATTCATTAGCGTTGACATGTAAATTGTGTCCATGCTTAGATGTCTGGGTTAGTTTTTGTTGCCAATAACTAATCAGATTTTCAATGTTTGTTGTTTCAGAGATGGGATTCCTCCGTACAAACTGGGCACCAAGAAGCAACTCCAGCGAGAAATCCATCGCAACCTCAAGATCAATGGCCAAGTTTCTCTCCCACACTTTCCTGTAAGCATTCTCCTTTGTAACTTCGACTTCCTCTTTTTCCTTTTTTGTAATCTGCTCCAAACTTTTACCCGCTGACAGACAACTGGGTCCTGATTCCCCCGAGGAAGCTGACTTATTTTATTATTATATTATTTTCAGAGCGAATGTTGTGACAGAATACTATATTTCACTCCTGCTCGTTTTCATATAAAAGCCCGCGTAAATGAAAGGAGAGGATTTGCATACAACTTCACTTGCACTTCTGCTGTTTTGAGTCAACCCCCCTTTCCCTTCTCTCTCTCCCTCCCTCCTACTGTTTCTGTGAGCTGTAAATATAAACCACTGCAGGCATCTTTGTATTGCCTCTGGTGTGAAAGTGTGGTATGTGTGAAGCAACATTGATAAGATATGGTTTTGATGCGGTTAATTACGCTCATTAGTTAGGCCAACGTAGTGAGTTTTGATATTGTATTGATATTATATTTACATGATATTTACTTAAGTGTGTTCTGAGTATTTGATCTTGACACTGTTGTTTGACTGGGTAAGTGATTAGAAAGTAGCCATTAAGTACTGGATTATATTACCCTCTAGTTTAGTTTGCTCTTCAGTCACATTTCACAAGTTTACTGTAACTTTTCAACTTTTCAACTCCATCAGCAGAATAAGACATCTCTATGCAATATTTGTTATATTACTTTTTCTGAATTCAGAGTACCTTGGTCCTGGTAACAGTGCTTAGGTCTGGTACAGCTGCAGGTTCTTAGGCAAAAACAGACAGTGGTTTTGTCTATTCAAACACAGGTAGCATTTGTGCAGGTGTTTATCACATTGGAGGGACTAACATCACTACACACTCACTACAGGTCTCCCTTAGGGGACGCAAATCAGATCTCCATAATGTCTTAATTATTAGATCAAAAATATGGTTTAAAGTTAAGATACATCTTAAAATAGTCAAAGTTTAGGGTTAAGGTTTAACAAGTTGCAATAATGGTTTAAGTTAGGATCAGTCTCCAGAAAATGACTGTAAGTCAATGTAATGTCCCAAAAAGCATGTAAACCCAATGTGTGTGTGTTTGTGTGTGTTTGTGATGGTGTTGTCTGTTCGGCTCTGCTCTCATTCCTGTGTCTCTTCCTCTCCCACTTGCTCTGTTTAATGTCTCCCTCCTGATTTGGAGATGGCTCTGTCTCCCCTGATGCAGAGCCCCAGGCAGCGGGGCCCCGTGCAGGGCTGCCGCTCCTTTGCCAGCAGCTCCGCTCGCCTTTCTTCTTCTTCCCTTTATCATGTCTACAAAGAGATGAGAGGAACAACAAAAAAAGAGTCAAAATCAAGAAAGCCAGTGTGCCAAATAACAAAAGTGAGAGAGGGAGAAGCGGCGCATATAGTTAAAGAAAAGCCAGATAAAGTGAGCAGAGTACCTCTGAGCTGCCCCGCATGCAGTCAGAACTAAATTACTACTTCTCCTCAGATCTTCCCAGTATTTGACTCTTCTATCCTCTCCCTCCCTCCTCCTCTGTCTGCGCCACCACTGCCACTTCACAAATGCACATCTCAATCCTCTTCCTCTTTTTTTCATGCTGTTAATTTTGTCCCCCTCTCGCTTTCTCCCCCTCTCCTCACTCGCTCCTCGCTGTCGATATCTGGCTTTTATTCGGAGATTTAAAGCTGCGTGTCCCTCCCACCCCTAGTGTGCGTTTGATGTTTGACAAGGGCCCTTTGAAGTGTGCTGACTTCAGAGGCTGCAGAGCTGATGGCTTGGTTGGGCTACAGAGGGTGCAGGCAGGGGGCCTCCCCTCCGAGCGAGACCAACTGCTACCCCAGCACCACTACCCCTTTTCTCTCCCCTCGCCCACAGCCTGGCACTGCCAAGGGCACTGGGCACGATATGATCTGGGGCAGGACAGGCGGGCGAGAGGGCGCAGGTTAGCCACAGGGCAAGGGCATCTGGATTAGGCCTTTGGAGGAGATGCAGGCTTTTGGAACAAGATTAGGACTGGGACAGTGGATTAACGTAGCATACTGCATCTGTCACAAACACTAAAGAAAAACTCTGTCTCCCAAACAGCGGACGCACAGACTGCCCAAAGAGATGGCACCCGTGGAGCCCTCGGCCTTTGCCGCGCTGCTTATCACGAGGCTGGAGAAGCTGAAGCGAGAGCAGGACACTATGAGCTCGCTGGAGGAGCGGCTACAGCTGATCCAAGAGGTACTAACTCCCAAACAACTTTGTCCTTTGAATACAACTCTGTTAAGCTTCTGTTGGAAGCTAAGTTAGCTTGGGACAAGGGTCTGTAGTGCACTACAAAAGCTTTCATGGCAGCTTTCACATTTGCAAGAAAAGGCAAAAGAAATGTAAAGGCTTGGCTTGGTTACTTCTGTGTCCGCTTCCATTTCATGTGTGGGAACATTTCAACTTATGCTTCTAGACACACTTGAAGTAGCTTCAAATAGTTAGCACTTAGCAGCTCTCCAGTGGCACGTTTGCTGAATATGTGTAGTGCCAGTCTCCTTGTGAAGCACAGGCACACTCTGCATTATAGATGAAGCGCACCCAAAGCCTGTTAGCCAAGATAACTACAGCAAAAAGAAACGCACAAATCATGTTACCCAGCGTTGGCTCCAGTGCACTTCAGAGGGAGATAGTAGTTTAAGTTGAGACATAAATTCTTCAGTTTGTGCCTGTTTCTCTGTGACTGCTCTAATGTGTCCATTGACCACAATGTGGTTTGTCTTAGGAGGAAGAGAGAGAGGAGAGCGGGGACCTCTCCAACAGTACTGCCATGCACCATCCTCTGTTGCCCCCTCACTGTCAGGAGGAGGACCCTCAGGCCATCCTGGACGAGCACCTGTCTCGTGTCCTCAAGACCCCCGGCTGCCAGTCGCCCGGTGTGGTCCGCCACTCTCCCCGCTCCCACTCCCCAGATCGGACTCCCTCGTCTGGGACAGGCTCTTTCTTCAGCGCTTACCCCGGGACTCCCAAGCTCCACCCGGCAGGCCGGCAGTCCACCAAGCACATCCACCACCACTATATCCACCACCACCACGCTGCGGCCAAGACCAAGGAGCAGATAGAGGCTGAGGCAGCTCAGCGCGTGCAGTGCCTCTGCCCTCCAGGGGGCGCCAACTACTCCGACTACACCCCTGCGTAAGTGGCCAGAGTTGATATTTTCTGATAATAACTGACCTACCAAATGTCCAAAGTCTCATCAGAATCTTGTTGCATTTCAGGCGCTGCAGCACTTTGTCCAAGCGGCCGCTCAAGGCCACAGAAGACCCCCTATCCCCACCGCACCTTCCTCTTGACGTCACAGATCGCTCCCAAAACGTGTGGCAGTGGATCCTGGAGAGTGAGAGGCAGGGCAAGCACAAACCACACAGGTACAGCCTCTCCTCTGCACCATATCTATGTCGTATATCACTGTTATAGAGAGTAACCTTACTTACCTTTACTTTAACAGCACTCAAGGCCTGAAGACACTACCTGGCCGGACCCACACCTCCTGGGGTGGAGGCGGGATTGGCAGCGGGGCACACCTGCGTGGCCACCACCCGGGACACCCCTTCATCCAGGACCCCACCATGCCTCCCCTGCCCCCGCCCAACACCCTTGCCCAGCTGGAGGAGGCCTGTCGCAGGCTAGAAGAGGTCTCTAAACCCCCCAAACAAAGGTACACCAAGATTTATGCACACTTCTCAACAATTCTATATTTTTCATTGGTTTAGAATAGCAGATAAATCATTATTTTATTCATTTGATAGGCATTCAACTGGAGCCAACAGCCTTCAGAGAGAGAGAAGTCACCCCACAGCATCGCTTTCTTCTGGAGGCAGCTCACTAACCAGCCCTGGACTCCAACCAGACGAGTATGGCCCTTTTAAAACGTCCTCTAGATCCAACATGTGTACAGACTATTTCTTCATCCTGGCCCCTTCTGCACTAGCCACTCTTGTAGTTTTCCTCTCAGATTTTCCTCTCCAAAGATGTTGTGAGTCAGCATAGCAATGGCTTTGAACTCTTCGCTTTTTTAATCATTTAAGATGCTTTAATGCTGAATGCTAACTACTCACCCTTTTCCCCGCACACACACACATACACCCAGATACACATACACATACATGGCTGGAAACCACTAAGTTATACACAGTACCCCCTGGTAAATGCCGCAGCTCGGGTATTGCTGTAGTCAAACCTTTCATAAGGTCTTCTATTGGGGGCTCTCACATTAAAACTGCTGTACATGATTTTTACAGCTATTCCTCCCTTTCTGAATGCATTCTTTACATTTTAGTTCTTTAGTCTAGGTGTTTGTATGCTTTTAATATGAAGTATGTGTTAGGTATTAGTCACCTTAAAATCCTCATAAAATCATTCTAATTGTGTTTCCAGGTCAAAAGAGCTTGTGGTCACTTACTTCTTCTGCGGCGAGGAGATCCCTTATCGAAGCATGCTGAAGACTCACTGCCTCACACTTGGACACTTTAAAGAGCAACTTAGCAAGAAAGGCAACTACCGGTAAATATCCATGAACATGTTTATTTTATACAGTATGCGGGATGAATGCTGTGGCTGTATTAAACTAGTCATTGTAGAGAGGGAGAAAGAGGAGGGGGAAGTGGATTTTGCTCACATCTGGTACTGATTTTCATGGTAAGGCAGCCTTAATAAATGTGCTTTGAAGCTTGGGCCATTTTATTTAGTGCACAAAGACTGTTGCTGGGCTGTTCTGAGGCCTCCTCCACACGATTGCATCAGGTATTAAAATCTAAATCTGCAAGTACTTTGTACTCCTAATGACGGATATACATTTTGCTACAATACAGAGGATTTCAAGGACTGCATTGCTTGAACCTTTGTATTTTAGTTTGCATTAGGGATGGGACAAGATCTCTTGCCTCATGATCTTGCAAGACAAAATTATCACAAGATCGTGCACACACGAGCACACGTAACTCATAGTTTCAAAAAGCAGTGTTAGAATGAGATACAAAAATATTTATTAAAATGAATACACAATTGTGAGGCCAAAATTGAGAACAGAATCCCATTTTTTATAACAGAAATTGTGTCAAATCAAACTCTCTTTTCATACTAAGGGAAAGGCTTGATACCCAGCACCACTAGTTTTGATACTAGTTTTAGTTTTAATTAGTGGCTGGGTTTTGATAAAAAGAAAAAAGCTGTACATTTGTATAGTTATTCACACTACTCAACTACATTTCCTACTGATGCCATATGTTGTGGGACTCAAATGTTGCATGGTCTCGACACCAGAGTAGAACATCTGGTTGTTTAGAAAAGATAAAATGCCACCAAAAAAAAGCTGAAAGAGAGAGAAAGAGGAGGGAGAAGAGTGGGAGAGGGGATCCGAATATGTGGAGTTCATTAGCTTGGAGATGGCAATGGTACAAAACAGAACAGTACAACTCAGCTCTGCCAAACCATATTAGTGCCACATGTTACAAAAAGCGAATGATCACCACATGCCAGTTAAAATGCTCCTCTGTATCTTTTATGTTCTTTCTGAAATAAAATATGGGCTAGGCAATATGACAAAAAAATAAAAAATAAACACAATATTTCAATCGTGATTTTTCTCATATTAATAACAAATAAAAATGGCTTCCTAAACATAAACAATACAGACTTTTAATCATTATAATGTTATACAAAAATAGCCAGATTTCTTGTGAACTCTGCTCCAAACCACATGCTTTTACTGGCAAAGGATAGAGTCTAGAGTCTAGACTCCAGACTCAATTAGTCATTAGAAATCACCAAATTTGGACTAAAATTTGATTAGATACACAACCTCAATGAAATGATAACTTTTGAGAGTTACAAAATTACCGTAGTCAACATAGTCACACTGTCCTTTTGTGTTTCTTTATTTGCCAATTT
The DNA here is from genome assembly GCF_026225935.1 of Boleophthalmus pectinirostris. Classification (NCBI taxonomy): domain Eukaryota; kingdom Metazoa; phylum Chordata; class Actinopteri; order Gobiiformes; family Gobiidae; genus Boleophthalmus; species Boleophthalmus pectinirostris. Next base: position 17,258,359 of record NW_026571190.1, on the reverse strand, counting down.
ACAATCAGCAAAAAAAAAAAAAAGATCTGTTAAAATACTTGAATGAATCTAAATGGAGACGCTAGCAAAACGGGCCATCACATTTTCTCTCTCTCTTTCTTTCTTGTATCGAGGCGGACTAAAACAAGGCCTTTTTCCATTACAAAGCTTATCATTAAGTCACCTCCTGCTGATCTTTTGCTGGATTTAAAGTACACAGGAGTAATCATTAGGAGCTGCGGGGGGACAAGCCAGTCACCTCCAGAGTTATCTGAGCTGAGAAAGAGAGAAGGAGAGAGTGGGCCAGCGTGTGACCCCTGACCTCATAGGAGACAGTCTGAGCAGCCCAAAAGTCAAGACCGCCTCCCCTCCCAGCACAGTGAAAGCTCCTCAGGCATCACCAAGTCCAGGCTTAAGACAATACCCCAATAGTCATAATACACATTTTATATATAGCTTTAAACATGGTGTATTCATTTTTAGCTTGATTTCATTAGAAAAAGATACAGATTATAATTTTTTTTTCACCTAGCTGCCATACTCCCATTAATATAGATATTACATTGTCAAAAAGTGCAAAAAACAAGCAAACTTTCCCCTAAATAAAACTTAAAGGTAAAATATGCAACTTTTCTGGGGAGGAACATTGTGTAACATTTCAGGCAAGATAATAACATATGCACATTGTATCTTTTGTTTGCGTAAAAGTTGCGGAAGTGTGCGTTGGCTTATGTCTTGAGTCTGGGCCGCGTGTATATGTTTATGGAGGCTTGAGCAGTCCCTGTCAGACTCCCAGGCACCTGAAATGTCAGCGTGTGACAAAAAGGCCCTTCATTTGACAGGCTGCCCAATTAGAAACTATAGACAAGAGCAGTGGTGAGGGAGGGGGCGCTGCTGAGGAGACGGAGACCTTAAGACAACCTCTAATTAACCCTTCACTTTAAATAGGAGCTTGCGGGACAGACAGGGATGGGATGCAAGGGAGAGAGAGAGAAAGAGGAATGCACAGGTTGTTTTCTCTTTAAAGGTGCACTATGTAACTTTTCTGGTGTAGGGTTTGCCACCTGTTTGTCTTCACTGAAATGTTATTGCTTTGCTAGAAATGTTCCTGAGTATGACATTAAACTGCTCCTTGACTGAGGTGAAATCTGTGGAGAGGCAGCCCCACTCACAGTAAAGAATGCATTTTTCCATGGTAATTTTAGCAATATAAACACCTGTAATCGAATGTGACATGGATAAGTTTAATTCTATACTGCATGTGGAACATTCCAGGCAGAGCAATGACATCTCCACAGAGACAAGCAAGTCGCGAAAATGTTACATAGTACCCCTTTAAACACTGGGTTTGTGCAGTGTTGTGGTTGGGAGACACCCTGTGCTTTTGATGTGTGAGGGATGGCATTGAACGCCGTGACTAAGTGTTTTGAGTCAGTTCCATTTATGGCACACTAAAGTGGTGTAGGAGACAAACTATATCTGGACAGTTTTTCTAATCATGATGCATTTTTGTTTCCTCTGGGCAGGTACTACTTTAAAAAGGCGAGTGACGAGTTTGAGTGCGGAGCCGTGTTCGAGGAGGTGTGGGAGGACGGTGCGGTGCTGCCCATGTATGAGGGCAAGGTCCTGGGCAAAGTGGAGAGGATGGACTAGGGCCATCCACCAGAACTGTCCGACCGAAAGCTATGAGACGACCAAGAGACTCTAAACACTCGGAACGTTTTTATTTCTTAATATTAAGCTAAACAGAGTTAATATATCCAGCACAAGAGGAGTGTGTGAAGGAAGACGAGCCAATGAAGTATGCCGAAACCCAGAGGGACCAATACCCCTCTCTGACTTTCTCAACCAATCAGCCTTAGAAACAAGGAGGAAGGACTTGATTAAGGATGATGATTGGAGGGCACTGGGAGAAGCCCCGCCTCCTGAGAATAACCACTGAAGACTGTTGATGAGACTGTGGTCTAATGCGCCAGAGAGCGCTTACGACGGCGCACCAACCTGCTCTTAACACTCCAACTTTGTACGTGTGCATATACATACTTGCATATATGTATATATACATGTATTATATATTGATGCTTTGTCATAAGTTGAAAGTTTTTATTAAGTATTTATTGAAAACCCCTGTCCCTTCTAATTGTTTGTAAACCTGTGTTCCCCTCCCCCTCTCCAGCCAATGGGCAAGCTGCTTTGAATGTTGGGAGAATACTGTGGTGATATTTAGTTTATTTTGACTTTAGTTTTTCAAAGGACATGACACTAGCCTAGCACCTCCCATAGCCTTTTAGCCCAGCGTGACCCAAACTAACGGCCTGTACATGGCCCGTTGTCATTCTCCAGTCAGAGCCAGTCCTATATGCTGCTGATAGTTGGTCACATTAACTTTAGCACACAAGCTTGTCTCCCACTCTCTTCCTCCAGCCACACAGCCCAGTAGTTTTGTTGTGCCTTTGTTGGTAAACCAGGCATTGCACAGGGGGAATGACCACAGATAACACAGAGTGGAGACCTGCCACCATCTAATAATGCCAGTGTTTACAGCCGCACACCAAAATAACTCGTGCTAACAAGAACGTTTGGGTCACTCCGAACGACTTCTCCAGGAAGTCGGCTAGTCTGTCAAAAAGTTCAAAAAGACAAAAAGTGAAGATTCTGGCTCTGGATCCTTTGAATGTTTGACAGTAACTTGAGCAGAGCCCGTTCACAGTGTAATTATGCATCTGCAGTGATAGTACATGCACACATGAACTGTCTGTGTCCTGGACTACAGCACCTGTGCCTACATGGACCATACCATGTGCTACCCTGTTTCAGGGTTTAATATATATCCCTTGGTTTTCAGAAGGGTCTTATGTTTAAAAGATATTTTTATGCTTTTAATAATATCCTGTAATCATGTTTTTTGTTTTGTTTTTACACCACAGCCTTTTTAATTTCATGCTATCTTAAGTGTAAATTATACATTATATAAAGAGTTTCATTTAAAGATTTACATGGACCTATAATTATTGTAATTATTGAGAGATGTAGCCTTTATTAAAGTTTTATATTTTTCAAATGAAATGCCTTGTCCTATGTTGTTTGCTGTTTTCCTCATATTTCTGTGTCTCAAGTTTTTTCTATAAATCAAGATAATTTAATATGTGATGAGCAATGACCAGACTGATCTAAAAGTATACCTACAATTGCTTTATCTCAGCAAAAACACATAACTACTAATGAAAGCTATAACCAATGTATGGCACTGATATACAGTCAATGAGTTTTAGCAGATAGAGCTTTATTATCAAGGACCAAACTGGACTTGTTCTTAGTACAGTAGTGCAATTGCCCCATCAACAAGTGATAGCTGATAAAATGATCCACGCTTCTAGTATAATCTGTATTCTTTACACATGGAGGGGCTCTTTAGGTTTTGAGATTCAGTGTAGAAGCTACAAATGGAGTTACCAATAACACACAACTTTGTCTTGGATCTTAATTTCAACTTTGTGCTTAATGAAAAAAAAAAAAAAAAAAGATCTCCCCATTAGTCTAATATACAAGTCAAAACTTCCAAAAACTGACTATAGACCGTGGCACGGAGCTGTGGTACGTGTGGATCGTTCTGTTTGTATTTCATCACCGCAGTGGTCTTCTTTCCCCTGAGTTTGGTATAAAAGGCTCAGCGTGGTCCAAACTTCAAAACATGATCAATGCATTGGCTTCTCCCAAACCCTAACAGCCATCTACTCACGCCTTTAGCTGCACAATGAGCCGCTGTAATCTGCCCCAACCAGCTCCGGAGTGGGGCAGGTGTAGCTCACTATATACCCCCAACCCCACCATCACTGCTCTCCACCCCTGCACCACCTGCCCGCTCTATTTTTACTGCCTCTCAGGGCTCACACTTTGAAGAGAAACCTATCCAGGAAAATTGCTTGCATTTTTCCCCACTGAAGCGCTGATGGATGGACATTGACCGTTGCATTCCCTAAACTGAAAAGTCCTCAACTTGTTCCTCTGTCCTCTTTCTTTCTCATATATCTTTTCTTACTCTTCTTCCTTGTTCCCTTTCTCTCTATGTCTCTGTTTCCATCTTTTCTTACTTTTCTTTCTCTCTTTGTCTCTCTTTCTCTTTGTCTCTTTTTCTCTCCCTTGTTTCATTTCTCTCTCTGTCTCTTTTTCCATCTTTTCTTACTTTTCTTTCTCTCTCTTCTATCCTTTCTCTCTCTGTCCCTCTTTCTTTCTGTCTCTTTTCTAACATTCTTCATTCTCTGTCTTGTTCCCTCCCCCTCTCTGTCTCTTTTTCCATCTTTTCTTACTCTCTTTAGGTCTTCTATCCTTTCTGTTTCTCACTCTCTCTCTCTCTCTTTCTTTCTTTTCTTACTCTTCTCTCTCTTTCTATCTCTTTTCTTTCTCTTTTTTCTCTCTCTTTATGGCTCTTTTCTTCCTCTGCGTTCTCTCACGCTTTCTTTCTCTTTTCTTTCTCTTCTGTCTCTTTCTTTGTCTGTCTTTTCTAATTTCTCCATCTTCTCTCTCTCTTCATTCTTTCTCTCTTTCTCCTTTCTCCCTCCTCTCTCGTCCATCTCCTCTCCCTCTACCTCTTCATTGTTTCTACCCATTCTACTTTCTCCCCTTGTCTCCATCCCTCCCTCTCTTCGTCCTCTCTCTTTATCTCTCCCTCTCTGTCTCTCTCTCCCTCTTCTCTCTTCTCTCTCCCTCTCTTCCTCTGACTCTTTCTGAGGCATTCCTGTCCTAAAAGGTGCTTTGTTGGACAGCTTCTAAAGTTCCGGCCTTCACGGAAACTTGACTTCCATTTTATGCTTGAACCTAAATTTTAATTCGAACCACAAGACGCCCTTTACACCGTCATAGTATCAATAGGGAACATTTGAGCTCAGTCACTTTGATTTCTTTGGCACACCTTTGCTTCACATTCTGTATGTTCCTTCAATGTCATCTATAGCACACGTTTCTTTCCATTATAGTATTTTCACCAAAAGGTAGTACACAGGCCGAGAGGAGTCTATGCAAGTGTAGCTCTACAGTTGTACAAGGAAGAATATTTGCAGCATTTTGTTAAGCCTTAAACTATCTTTCAAGTGCAGATTGTCACTTAAAAGATGTTGGTTGTGGACTGGACCATAGACTGTATAAAGACTAAGGGAGCGTGACATCACCCATAGCGTTTGGCTCCAGTCATATGAAGCTCATGATGTAAGTGGTTACAGGAACGAATTTGGAGCCGAGTTTCATATTAGGAATAGGAATTTATTTATGTACAAAACACTGAAATAAAAACACCAAGATCATGTAGAGGTTAAGACCAAAATGAACATTTTAAGACCAAAATGACGAGGCTCAGAGAGGCAGTTACAGAGAACGGTGACAATTTTCAGTGTGAAGTCAATAGGAAACTGGAGTCGATGGAGCAGAAAATTCCCCCATGTACAGTTCCTATCTGGAACACAACGACTAGTGCATTAACAGTGTTAGACTTTGTGATTAGCTAAGTCAAAGTTGTGTTTTGATTTTGATTCATGTTTGATTGTCTTGGATTCAAGTGCTCAGAAAATGTCAGTTCTCACCTGCCCTCTCTCTCTACACCATTTCTCTGTACTTACTCACAATTAGATCATACATGTACACATGTATTTTGAAACAATAAAATAGGTGAACATATCACGATGGTTGTAGTAAACGTACTTTATTTGCTTGAATATTTTTCAGTTTCAAACACTTGATCCAGGATTGTGTTATAAACAACATAGTAACACATTTGTGCATTTAAGGTTGTTTTATGTTTATTCCTGTAGGTCCACTAGAAGAAGTAGGTGCGGAATGAATTAAAACCCTTGAAATCTGTTGTAATAGTAGTAGTAGTAATTTACCTCTGTCTTCCAATAGTGATCTTTCTAATATGTAATTTGTATTAGTATTTAAAGGGTCCATATTGCACAATTTTCTGATTTATGTTATTATGTTGTTTCCTCATAACAAACCGGGAGTTGTGTTTTGTTTCTTTCACACATGTTTAACACACAAACCCTGCATATTTAGACTCTCAAATGGAAAGCACTGTTCCATCTGGTGATATTATACTCCATACACCTCCACTAGGATCATTTTGATCAGTTCAACCCCTATTTGCCAATCTCTACCAAACAAAAGGTAAAAGGAGTTGTGAACTTGAAAACTACTGTTTCATGACATCACAAGGTGGAACAGAGCATTTTGAGCTTTGGAGATGTAGAAAGACTGCTCAAACATGTGTGAATGAAAAAAACACAACTCCAGGTATGTTTTGGGGGAGGTAACAATATAATAATAATGGCCTAAAGATCACAAGAGTCAAAATTTTAATAATATAAGACCTTTAATATCCTCATTCTCTTCATTCACAGTTTGTGCACATATTTGAACTATACCTTCTATCTGTGACCAAATCAAAGTAGGCCTACATTGTAAAATAGGTTAACTCTTTAATTATACTCAGTCAATCATTGCCTTCTATATGTACCTTTGTTGTCAATACTTCAAACAGCAGATCATTCCCTTTACTATGTAGTAATAGATGTTGCATGGTCTGGCCAATTGTAAACATGGATGTATATACAGTATACATTTAGTCTAAAGAGGCACTCCCCAGGCTAAGCTACTGCACTAAGCACACTGAGGTCTATTGTGCCACCAAAGCCTTTGTAGATTTTAAGCTTTTTTATAATCTCCGTCTCATAGTGCGCTTCCCCGACCCACTTAGCATTTTTAATTGCCAGGTAAAATGATTTCGTTGACAATCCGTTTAATTATTCGACTGTACAGTAAACCGTAAAAGGGCGAGCGAGGGGATAGAGTAGGGAAAGGGGGAGAGAGATAGTGCGAGAAAACAGCAGGCAGCGGAGGAAAGAAAGAGGAGTGTTGCCAGAATAGACATCAAAGCTGCGCCTTGATGTTGATGTTGAATGGGCATTAATGGTTTCTGAAGGCAAGAGATTGTACAGAAAAAAGAGAAAGGGAAAAAAAATAAATCTTCCCTTTTTCTGACAATCCCGCCAGCAATCTCATAAACGCATAAATATCGAGACCTGCTGCCACATCGAAGGACTGGGATGAAGCAGGTCACAGGGTTTTAGTGAGTGAGAGAAGCTTCGTACAATGATATTTGAAAATCTGATGTTTGACAATTGAAGTATGATGTGAGGCTGTAACTGTATGTCTCTTTGTCCCAATCCCATCACAAAAGTCAGTGATGTATCACAAGAATTGTAAACAGAATACAGGGTATCAGGCCTGGAACGAGCTGGTAGATGCACATAAGTTGTTCCCAAGACCATAAGATATCTGCGTAGTCCCTCAGTCATCCAGTTCTTGCTATCTCAAGAACATATATTATAAGCATATATGTCACCTTATACCCTCATTCATTATAAAATGACTCTATTCTGGGTTCTAGGTTCAGTTCGTAAAACTCTATTGAGTCTTTCAGATTTAAGACTTGATAAGTTAGTTGTTAAAGATGGGTCAAATGAGATACAAACTTAAAGTGTATCTTACAATTTCCATGCTATACAGGACAGCATGGTAAGTATACATATTAACACATACTTAATAAGTCATGGACAAGAATAGATTTTAATCATTTACTCATCTTTATTTTTCTGGCCGTTCAGTTAACTATCAAATAAACCATATAGATTATGATTTCAACCAGTTCAAAGAGCACACCTGGTGCCTCGGTACACCTGTGTGTGAACAGTCCAAACTAGAGGCTTAAACCACAGCGAGCGCTCCTCTGACACTCATCCAAAACCAGCACTGATCCTCTTTTCATTTGGCACAGCCCTGGGTCCTGTCTGCCCCTCTCCCCCCCCACTCCCACCTCTCTCATCTGCTCTCTTTTGGTCCTTGCAGCGCAGCAGCTCCTTGTTTTAAAACTACTTCTGATTCCATTGTCATTTACGTATCAGGTATTCATGTGTAAAATCATGTTGTATTTCTTAACTTTATTATTGACACAAGTGCTCAAATAATGTTACTAGCTGTCTTGAGAGAATTTGTGCCTTATTGTCCAAACTTTCTAGTGAGATCCAAAATGCAATGTCTTGAAAAAGCAGCAATGCCTATAGTCAGCACAAAAGCACCCACAAGAATGTGAAGTGTTGCAGAGACGCACTCTGGCCTGTGCTTTTTAGGACAAGATTGTTGTTTTATTTTAGCAGCATCTATTTGTCTGTGCGTTCCTCTGTAGCTTGGCCAGCGCCGGGCAGTGGTGACAGCCATTGTCTCTGCGCTCTAACCCCCTGTCGGGCTCACCTCCCCAGGGGAAGCAGCTGCTCTTGGGTCCAAACCACCGTCAACAAGGGGAACAATTTGGCTGCACAGGCCGTATTTACAGACTGGTGAACCACATCTGCATTTAGCATGTCCTCTCGTCAGAGCTCACCGCAGGCCGGCCCGCTCTCTGATCTCGTAGGGGAATCACAGATAGAATAATGCCCTGTGGTCCAGGTCTGGTCTTGGTCTGGACCAGGTCTGGTTTAGATCTGGTCCTCAGAGAGCTCCTCTCAGATCACTGTCAGGGCCTCAGACTGCTGCACACAGCGATAACACTGGTTTGTCGTGGCACGGAGCGGCCACATTCCTGTGTCCTGGAGGAATGCAGTCTTCGCCTGTGGCCTGTATTTGTGCGCCAGCACTGCTCCGCTTTTCTTGTACAATCATGACAATGGGGAAAGTACTTCCAAAAATACTTTGATTCAGGCGCTGTGGTTTTTCACATGAATGCTGGAACAGAATCCCCTTTGGGCCATTATGCACACACAACATGCCCAACTATGTCAATGTGTCAGTGTTAGCAGGCCCCAGCCTTGTTAACACGTTTGTCCACATTACAATGTGGACCACCACAAGGCAAACGGAGCTTTGGGTCCAGGGTCATTACATTCTGAGAGGAAAGCTGGAACCTCTAACTGGGCCTGATGGCTTATTTTGATGCCATTACCAAAAGGCTCCAAACTTCAAACAGCAAAAAATATTTATATTGATATATTTATTTTGATACATCTCACTAAAATTTTAATTACAGCTAATTTACTTACCATCAAAAAAAGTTCAGACCATAAAGTGAACATGAAAATGTACACAGAAACCACAGCCGTCCACTTTAAGCAGAGCGTATCAGTGACTTGTCCCCTGCCTCTCTGACCTGCTGCCCCAGACTGCGCTGTCCTCTGTCTCCACTCGGGGCGTGTCTCTGTTCTCACAATATTCAGAGTATTTTTATACAAGTGGGGACTTTCTGCCTTTTTATCCTGGGACAGCCGAGCGCTTCACACATACCTTCCCCAGACGCTATGGGAGCTGTGGGCAGACCTGTGGGTTTGGAGGCCTCCACAGGACCACAGGGATCACAGTTCATCTGGTTGTCGGTTCAATCCCAACAACCAGCATACTGTGAAAGATACTATAACCTAATCTCTTGTATGTGTTTGTTTGTATGATTGTCTGTGGTCAGAGGCTTATGTGTTGAATGGCTTTGAGTGTCTCACAATGATTTGAAAGAATCCAGGGAATTATTGCTCAATTCATCCAGAGGTGAAAACTTTTATGAGCTTTTTAATTATGTTCCATCATCAGTACATTAAGTGAAATTAAATGTCACTTAGGAATTAAAGTTGGATCAAATGATGATTGAGATTTAATTTGGGTAAAGTTGAATCATTCAAGACAAGAGAAACAGTGCTATGGCAGAAACCATACATGTGCATGGTGACTATTTCAGTGCAGAAGGGCCAGAATCAATGGTTTCACTGAAGTGTGATGTAGCCACTACAACAGTCTCCAGAGCCACACCCCCTATTTATCTGAAGATTGTACTGGGGCCCCCAATAACAATATTCAATTCAAAACAATATGTAATGTTTTCCTCTCAAATGTATATGTTAACAGTACAGATCATAATGCCTATGGGATTAACACTGATTTAAAATAGTAAATTAAGCAAATTCAATTTTCATTTATGCTTGTTGAGTGGACAACTTTTGGGGGCCCTCCTGCAGTCCCTCTGAGGCCCTCAGGGGCCCCCGGACTCCTGAAATCACTGCACTACAGTTGTTGTTGGAGATGTTGGTCTCATGTTGCTTTCTCTGCTTGTACAATCAAGTATAACTCATGTTAGCTGTGATGAAAACGGCATGCTGGGTAATAAAATTTGCAACAGGCAAAGGCATGTTCCAAGTGCGATTCAGAATACAAGCCCATGCCTTACCAGATGCACCATCAGAGCTGAAGAAGAAAACGGGCTGAAATGAATGAGAGAGAATATAGGAAAGGGAAAGAGAAAGACTTGGCTGACTATGTTTTGGACCATGGCACCACTGTTTACTCTCCACAGCGCCAGCACCTGTTAGAGATTGAGCTGTACACAACCAGCTGCAAGCCATTTCCACATCTCTGCTGCTCCAGCACTAATGATTACACTAATCGGCCTTCATCATGGGAAGTAGAGGTGGAAAACTGTAGCCCGATGGTATTTTGTACATAAGCTCAAAGTCAACCAGGAAGACTATTCATCTTATTTCGGAAGTTATCCTGGGCTTCGCCATCGCCGTAGGTTGTATTATTTTGCAAAGGGCGGCTGACAGCAAATCATTTCTATACAGATTGCAAAGCCATTTCAAAGCTTCCCAGAAAATTGGCACATTGATGACTTGTTGGTGCACATGAACATTGATGAACATTAAATATTTAACACAAATCAATCAAATTTATATCACTGTAATAGCCTAGATAGCAAACTTGGTGATCTGAGTGCAGAATAGACAAGATCCAAAAGTGCATGTATTCACCAAGAAAAAAATAAATTCACAAAAAAACTAACAAAACAAAACAAAACAAAAAACAGGGCCAAAAGTTAAACAGCATGGCGGCAGCAGTCTGTTACACACAGCACCTCAACATCTAACAGACTGAGCTTAGCTCCTTTTATAAAGCACCTCCCTTAACCGGGCAATCATACTTGCTAGGCAAGGTAAGTACAGGTAAGCATAACAATTATTATAAGTTAACTTCAGCAAACAGTGTACAATATCTAATCAATCCAATTCACTTACAAAAATAAAACTCTTTATGAAGTTAGCAGTGAAAAAAAAAGCCTAAAATTGACTATATCTTAAATGTCTTAAGTATGAGACCCTCTCTATGTGCTCCAGCTCACTGGGGTCTCTTTTGACCAGAGCACCAGAGAGGCCAGACACAAAAGAGGTTAGTCTCAATTCAATCAACGAATTCACGGGAAATGCACTTCCTAATACTTCTCTTTTGTTGCTGGTCACTTTAAACTGAAAGACACCATTTCAAATAATTAACAACATTTTAAAACTCTCTGTGTTGGTGCTTTGTACACAAGAAAATGTTAGTGTAATGGACTAGCTCATATTTTAGCAGCAAACCTTTTACCAAATTTTGCATTTAAATGAATGGGGTTCCATTTAACCAGAAGTGCCACCACAGTGAACATGTGGTTTAGTAGTATTTAGAGGCAAAATATTTCCTGTCTCAATATCTGTCTAAATTTCTACTGGTTGAAATCTTTAAAAAAAATAAAAAATAAAAACATTTGAAGAAAACAAAAATGGGTTGGGTGGGAGACCAACCAAATGTTTCATGGTTTGTTTCTGGATGTTTCTCATAAAGGAGGAGGTTGGCTTTTGGGGCAGATGGTTCATGTTTGGTCGAGGTAAATTCAGAGCTTTGTTTTCTCTGTTGGATTTTTTATGATCATCTTCTCCCCAGGCAGTGCAGTGTTTTCCATAAAAATCTGCACTTATGTGAATGTGTCAGTTCATAGTGCTTATTCTAGGTCTCAGATGTTTAGATCACCCTTTTAATTTTATACAAGATGACCATATGTATTCAAGCATGCACTAATTTCACTAACACCTTTGCAGAAAACATAGTCCTACCATTTCATTACATTTCCTTCAGCATTTATAATAATTACTCTGGAATGGAAGTATTAGTCACCAGAGTATTAGTAACATGCTTAACAATTAAAAGGTATATAATGTAGCAAAGGTGTCATAAAGTACATTTGGGGGTTAGTTATTGCAAAAGTCATGAGTACTTAAAAATGTTAAAATGACTTGACAGTGGATTTGAAGCAATAAGACAATCTATACTAATGAAATAAAAGCACTTTAGTTACATTGATAGATCATTTTACTTGACAAGTCAAATTCATAGTTCAAAAAATGGTAACTTATATTTTTGTTGTGATGTTGTGATCATCTGTACTGTCATTGTGCCACAGTATAAGACACTTCACTTACTATAGTACAGTATGTGTTTGGGTTACTTATTTTTATACTGGAAAAAATGCAAAGCTGTTTACTGTAGCCCTTGTTCACTATTAGACTAAAACCATGCCTAACTCCAGTTTCCTCCTCTCCCCTCTCTCCTCTTGGGTCTGTTGTTCGGAGCATTCCTCTCCTCTGCCCGTGTCAGGCTTGTAATCTGCCGCACAGAGCTCCACTCTTACTCACTCACAATCTGGGAAGTTTTATCGTCAGATCCTTGTAATTTCCAGAAACTGTGGGAAGCACAGGGCTTAATTTATTGGACCTCTGGCTCTGATTCAAACCAATGGAAGGCCTCCCGCTCACACTGTAAAAGAGAATCGATTGGTAATGCCAGGTGTGGCTGTGGGATGCATTAGGGAGAAGTCAAGTGAAATTTACTAGGACCATATTTCAGGGCAACTTTGAGGTCATGGCTGCAGTTTATTTTTTGGTAATGTGGTGTAGTTTTGGAGGAATATGACTGGGAATAGCTGAAGGTGTACAATGCTAAGTTTTCTCCATGAGACAAGCCATAGACTGTATATATCAATGGACACAGCTAACCCGCTAGCCGCAGCATTCCAGATAGGAAGCATTCATGGGGGCGCTTCCAGCTCCTTCGATTCTGTTTCCAATAGGCTCTATTCACGCTCACGCTAAAGATGTGATGACAACTTCTGGCGTTCTCTTTTCCCGGTAGTAAGTCTGAGAAAATGTAGGGGAAATGAGAAAATGTCCCAGTTTTCTTCATCTACATGTCATTGTAGCATTCTCTTATGTCCGGCTATTCAACAATTACAACCACACCTCAGTTCTGATAATTTTCCCACTGACAAACAACTCCGAGCACACTGGGTACATGGGATTAGAAGAGAGGAGGGCACCAAGTTCAAGATAATTCCAGACAGCACATACCACTCTCCATTTTTACCACTGATCACATTTACTACAGTGGGTTTTATCACAGTAGGGGGGTGAGCCCAGTGTCAGAAACTACACCAGAAGTTGTCATCGCATGTTTCCAAACATCTTCCTGGTTTGTGACAGCGTGAATAGAGTCTATTTTCTTTACATTGGAAAGTTTTTACCCCTCTCTCTGTAACTGCTGCAGTAAGCCTCATCATTTTGGTTTTAAAATGTTCCTATCAACCTATTCTACATGATTCTGGTGTTTTCATTTTGCTATTTTGTACATAAATAAATTCCTGGCTCCTATAACTGCCAGCAAATCAACTTCATTTGCGTGGAGCTGAATGCTATGGGTGATGTCACACTCCCTTAGTCCACTTATTTTAACAGTGTATGAGATAAACAGGTAGTGGACTGTCTACTAGGAAAGTTACATAGTCTACGTTTATATCCTCTTCTCAATGCATTGGATGTGTGCCTTTTAAAAAGCCCAAAGCAGTTTAGACTGCTTTATTTCTCTCCACACTGGGTGGTAGTAAGCTTCCATTATAGCCACAGTTGCCCTGGGGTAGACTGACAGAGCCAAGGCGGCCAATCTGCACCATCAGTCACCACGGATCACTCACACAGTAATAGAAGATAGGTGAACTCTTTTGCACAGTGACACTTACCTGGCCAGCTAGAATCACATGCATATCCTTACAAAGATGAGTGAGTCTGGAGCAGTACCTTGACTTTCTGATTTCAGACGGTTTGACTGACAGATGGATTAATCAGTCAGAGAAACACATGGTCCGTTCACTTCAAAAACAAACATACATGTAAAAATATATTTTTTTAAAAAAGGGCAGAAACAACATAAAGGGCTGAAAAACTACATGGATTTCTGCAGAATCAACAACTGAAGCACCAAACTATTACTTATCTCAGGTAAAATAAGTTAGGTTTTGCTCTGAATGTTACAATAATTTTGGAGAGATGTCTTCCACATTTAAGAGACACGTGCTACGGCTGTGGTTGAATCCTCTCAAGTAAGGACAGAGCATTTTTGTCCTTTTCAGTTGTTCCAGTCTCTTCTGGATTCGAACAGAATGTAGAAGGGACTGGCTGGTCAGGCAGCAATGACACTAGAACCTCACCTGGTATCCACAACAATCTTCCATTTAAGTACTAACCAGGCCCAACCACGCTTAGCTTTTGAGATATGATGAGATCAGGCTTTGTCAAGGTGTAATAACTATTCACTTTAAGAAAAATAATCCAAACTAAATTATGAAATCACAAATTAATTAAATGATCACTAGAATTGTTTATTATTTAGTGAATATTTTAAATGGTGGTCTATATATTTTACAGAACCAGGACACTGAAAAACAAACAAATTATTCATTAATGTCTGCATTTTTAATCCTCTTGTCACACTTAACTGAAAATGTCAAGGGAACACGTTTGAAGACTGATATCCATAAACATTGGGCCAGTCAATAAAAACCATAATAGGAAAGTGAATAAGTTTTGCCCTAAATACAACTGTGAATCCAGACTGTCCATACATAAACAGAGCATTCCATGAGGTTTGGGGTCGGACAGTGTAAACCACAAAAGAGATTGTCCATATGACTGTATTTGTCTGGGCGTTGGCTGATGTAAACAGACACGCAGCTTATGCAAGGCTTTTGATCTTGTGAACCATGAAATCTTCTTGGAGAAAACAGGAAAATTAGGCTTCTCTGCATGGGCCCGGGGGGGGAGGGGCACAACAAGCAAAGGCTCATGGGAAAAGATATTGAGAGTTTGAAGCTATTAAACCAACTTCCCCCTTCTGACTTAATTTGATACAGCTTAGCGTTTGTTTCATTGTTGAACCCTGAGGAACTCCAGGATGGGTGCGAGTATTGTTCTAGCATCAAAGTAGCAGCTCGTAATGGGGACCTTTGTAGTTTTATTGTCGTTACTCAAAGCCAGGTCCTTAATGTGATGCAGTATTCAGCTTAGGCACTGTGTGAATTACCAATAACTAGATGATTAGTTCATTCTCTCCATAGACGGGGTTTATAATGATTGATGTAGCCATATGTAATGACTTTAATAAACTGCACTGTGCACGAGTAAGGTTCTAAGGCTAAGGTTATGATTAAAGAAAGGTGCCACAACACTACATTAACTGTACAAAAAGACTATCAAGCAACTATAAATCTCTTTTATGGCAATGCTCCACAGTTTGAACTTTAAAACTTAGATCTGTTCAGTTCCATATTTGTGAATCCTGATAATGATGATCTTCTGGTCCACCTTTTCAAATAAGCCTCAAACACCTCCATTATCTCGGGTGAATAGGGGAAGAGCTGTTTTCCCTCTAACCTAAAGTTTTGATCCATGCTTTTTGTTATATTCCTGAGAAAGATGTTTTACATTTATTTGTAGGTGCACTTTTTCTGGAGGAAGGTCAACTATGGCTCATCTTCATGGAGGTGTCATTGCTTTGCCTGGAACGTCTCACATTATGACACTGAACATAGCTAGCTTGCATTTATTCAGTTACAACAGGTTATTACCTTGTAAAACATGCATTCGTACAGTGAATGGGATCCCCTTTCCACCGATCCAACCTGTATCTTGACCAAGATGCCTGCTTGTCTGCATGGGGATAACTAAGTTTAACGCCATACTGTGATACATTGTGAAACATTATAATTTCTTGTACTGAGGTGATGGAGAAATAGACTGGTGATTGTATTTGTGTTTTTTTTTATACTGAGCATGGGGGTTCTTTAATTTCCCACATGGAAGTTATAGTTAGAGTTGTTAGACATTATTGTTCCATTTACCAAATGTTAGGATGCAACAAAACCCGCCTAATCTGAACAATAATCAGAATCCACACTAGTAATCACTTTGAACACTGCTCGTTTTGATGTTTTCCAAAAATGAACATTCAAAAATAAAAGTCTATTTTCAACAGGATTTTCACACCTCGCTAAAACTTCTACACAGTAAGTATCCCATTGCGATCACTTTCAGCAGGACCACTTCTGTTGACACTGCATTGGGAGCTTGAGGGGATAGGGGGCGGCGTGGGGCTCGCTCGGGTGATAAAAGCAGATCGGAGGCTACTTGAGAAGAAGACAGTAAAGAAGAAATCAGTTGCTTTGCCCAAGAGGTGCACTTTTAATTTTCCCCCCTCGCGCCGCACCCTGGTAGGATGTGTGAGTTTGAGTCCCTACCTCTCCCACCCTCCCTCTCCCCCCTCCCTCCCCCCTGGAAAGCCAGTGCCCAAGAGCTATCCATTTGAACTTCAATCGTAGCCAGCCGTCTTGTGAGGACTTGAAACAGGCCTTCTTTTGGAGGCTCTCAGAAGTGCCCAGGCATGCCTTCTTTACTTGATGTGATGTGAAGCTCACTTTTGTTTGATGATCCCGTACATAGATACAAACTGCTATCCTTGGCTGCAAAAGGGGGCAGAGGGGAGGACAGATAGGAGGAAAGGATAAGGACCCATGATATAGCTCCATCACACCTGTTATGGGATGTGTAAGGAAGCCTATAGGGAATGGTCAACTCAATTATTGATATAGAAGTGGTCTGAGGAGAGAAAGTAAATAGATGCTCAAACTAGCCACATGGAGCGATAAACACATAGAGGTATAAGGTCCACTAACTTTTCTTATGAAGAGTCCACCCCCTTCTTTCCTTTCCCCACGGAGATGTTATTCCTTGGCATCGAAATGTTCCACAGATTAGCATTAAACTTATCTCCATGGAGACAAGAAGGTGGTATTGGGCTCAATAGTTGCTTTGTTGATTTAACAGTTGCTTTATTTGGAGCCCTTTTAGGAAGTATTTCTTACATAGCTCTTTTTGTGTGAATATTCAAACATAATAATTCTACTTTGCAAAAGAGGATATTTGTGATTCATTAAAGTAACAATGGCCACACTTCTTCAATGTGCGCACAGGATTACGGTCTTCAATACAACTTTAAGCTTTAAAGCTTTCAACTCTGACTTTTTTTCTAAATTTAGTCAAACCAAATGGCAACATTAACTCCTACGACTTAGAAATGTGTTTTATACTGTCCAACTTCTATCCACATGAAGCTATTTTTCTTAAGAAAAACTATTGTTCCATTGGAGCAGCAGTTTCTGAAATATATGGCTGTTTCAAAACTCTTTCTTTTCATCTGTGAGAACAATTTGCAAGTCCATATGTCTGCACTTTCACCCAGTAGATACTAATGCAATTCCAGATGTTCTGCAATTGGTTCAACACTTGATGCTGAATACCCCACATTTCACAACACACAAGTTTTTCACAGGTTTTATGTTTAGTTTTTGGTTTGTGTTGGTTGATGTTCAAGTTTGTATGATAATATATCAAAGGTTTCTCAGTCTCAGTTTCTCACTGTTTGTTTGCTTCTTGAAATGCATTCTTTTGTTGAAATCGATGACAGGATTCATGTTAAAACGGCCAAGAAGCAAAAATGTCACCACCAAAAAAGCGGATTGTGCATTACTTTTGATGGAAATCCGCCTTTTAACAAGTCCCTCTTTTAAGAGCGTTTCATTTCACACAAAGAAAAAGAAAGGGCAGAAGACAGCAGACAAAAGAACCCAACGCACAAACTTCACTACTGCCTTGAAGATGTTAAAATTAGTGTCTTAAAAAAAATCTAAGACCAAACATTAAACAGTGAAAGATGCTTGAAATGTCGACACTGCAGTGTTTTAGAAGAAAGGGCCTAAGATGAGAGATACTGCCATCAGACTTTGGTGTCACTTCAAAGCATTGACTTTAAGAAACTGGGCTAATACAAAACTGATAGGAGAGTCTTTACCTGGCTGCACTGACCTCTCTGCTGCTTCTCAGGTCTAGATCCAGAGACCCACGCAGGACGCCATGGGCCTTAGGGGGGTGGGAACGGGAGGGGGTCTGGGGTTAGGTTTGACGTGTAACCCGGAGGTCGTCTTTGGTCTCCCGCTCTGTGATGGCCTCTTTTCTTCCCTTGTTATGTTCAGAAAAAGAAAGATGGCCGCCTTTGAACTTGGCAGTCGCTATAGAAACGGCTGGAGTCGGACCACTTTAGCGGCGGGCTGTCGGAGTCTGCCTGGGCCCACCGTGATGGGGCAACATCATTAGGAGGAGGACACACGGGCGCGTTCACTGACACAGGGGCTATAAACAAGTGTGTTCTATAGCCTGCGTGTTTGTTTTCAGGGGGGAGGGGGGTCATTTTAATTGGCTCGGCCTATGAACTTACGAGCTGCGGAAAACCTACCAGCAACTGTGGCAACTGATGTGTACGGACTACTGAGAGCTGACTTTTTCATGTCACTAAAAGACTTCGCTGGCAAAATAAAACTTCCACATCTGTAGTTGCAGTTACAGGCCCAGTCAGATGCAAGACATCCACAAAATAAAGTTATCTGTGTTGTTTTTAATAAATAAAAAATGTGGAACCTTCTCTACAACTGTTTACAACTGGACTAGTACAAACTTAAAGTAAGTAACTGAGTATGGGGTTAGTCATCTGTACATGAACCTACATGAACTGAAGGAAAAAAACAAACAAAAAAACAAAACAAACAAAAAAAAAAAAACACAAACAAATACATGCAGGTTATTATGCTGGTTATTAAAGAATGAGAATTTCAATACTTTTGTAATAAAATAAGGCAGGTTTTTGTGATTCAAATGGTAATACAATATTTGAGAATGAGAATATGCTTTGAGGAGCTAAAAATAAAACATCCTATGTACTTGTTCATATGTACTGGTGATGTACTGATCAGAAACATAGCCTGTAATCATTTTGATCAGCATCGTTTGAGGTTAAAGTTATCTTACTATATGACTACTCTGAAATTAAATTCTGAAATGAAAAACTTTTATTAGTTAAATTTCAGCAGTGTTGGAGAAGCCATGGTCATATTTATGCAAAGAGGACAAATTAAATCAAATCCAATCAGACTGGTGATATTACTGGTCTTTATGACATAAGAGGTTTAGCTTAGTCTTAAGATCATAACTGGTGATCTATTAGCACCATCTCCACCATCGCTGCAGGATTGGACTCCCTTTGATTCATTGTCCGCACTTGACATCTCCAGACTCAGCTCTTCAGCAGCTACACAATCAGAAAACCTTTCTCCTCCCCTAATTTTTTTGTAAAGACTTTAATTTTCCACTCTCCGGGACTTCAAAGTGCTGATGATTCGCTGGTCCACATCCCTCCGAGCGCTCCTCCATTCTCCACTCTTTCATTTCGACGGCCCTTCAGTAAATATGTGCAATCGGCCCGCTTTTCAAACAGATCCCTTTTCCCATGTATTTATTTTAAATGAATATTATTAGCTGGCCTGGCAAGAAAAGGGTCTTATGCTAATCCACCAGAATCGCAGGCATTTCCATTTAATGCCTACTTATAGTCCATTCTTTAACGACTATTTGCCTCACAGTCTTAGCAAATGAGCTGCGCGCCCCAGACTCCTCCGCTCATCATTTCATTGGAAGGAAGCGGCCCCCCCTCGCCCCCTTTCACTTTGATCCCAGAATGTGTTTTTGAATCTGCTGGTTGTGTATTCGAACATCAATGGAGACGCTCTTGCAAGTGCTTGCTTTCATTATTTTTTACAAAGATAAAACGAAACAACAGAGGGATGGGAGGGGACAGGGGAGGGGGGCAGATGGGGAGTGTAGGTGAGGGTCCGGACGAGGCGCTCACTGTCACTATGACGATATAAGTGGATGTAGAGCTGCATTAGAGCAGTTATTGAGGTCAACAAAGTTATTGGGTCTTATGTAATGTCTGGTCTGTGCCAAATCACATGCTGTGTAATAAAACCGCCACTGTAACTCAATGTGGATGTAAAGTTTTGTGCATGATTTTTCTGTGCTGTTAGCAGTGGGTTACTTGTGACAGTATTCAATTTTATTTAAATTTCAGTCAACATTTTGAGCTGTACAATCAAACTCAGAGTTCAGTCAGACCAGCAGGTGATAAGAATGTAGTCTTGTCTCTTTTTTCTTTTAATTATTGTATTTTCTTATATTTATATTATGGAACATTCCACCACAACAAGCAGATGCAAACCCTACTCCAGAAAAAATTACATAGTGTCACCATTCTGAAACCACTGCACCAGTCAAATAAACACTGTTAGAAATGACTCACACTTCATTTAGTTTTATAGATGATTTGAACTTCTATTATTCTCTTCTTCTTGAATTCTGTTGTGATGTGATAGCATGGTGGAGGATGATGGGGTATGTTTTGTTATGTTTTGTGACAATGATGGATCCACGGCATCACCTTAAAAGCATCGGTCTCCATGTGTGCTTCAGCTCTACCAATGATGACACGAGATAGTACAGAAAAGACCGTAACTTTTCTGATGAAGGGCCGTCAAATGCTTTCTTCATGACATGTTATTGCTTTGTCTGGAATGTTTCACAGTATGGCATTAAACCTTTATCATCATGGATCAAGATCAGGTTACAGGTCAGGTCTGCAGAGAGGCAATCCTGCTGACACATCAGAATGCCTGTTTTTGTAGATATTTTGGAGGGTTACATGCTGCTATTCCGACATGCCGTTATTTAAACACTGACGTCTAATTATCAAGAGTAGTAGTAGAGTAGAGTAGTAGAGTAGTGGCAAACATAATTTTTCAAGTGTCCCACTACTTGACTAACTGGTAGCGACACTTTACCAATTTTCTAAACATTCCACTTTTCTGACATGAATAATATTAATGTGATAACCTATTATACATTGCGCTCCCGTATATCATAAGATGCTTTGGCCGGTGCAAAGTACTTGATCAGAGAACTGGGCATGGCGTGGGTTTGCTAAGCAAGCATGGAGGGATAGCATGAACTACAAATAATCGTCATTATGAAGTTGGTTACCGTGTGTGTCGGTTTTGTGTGCGACTTGATGTTAAGATTGAGAACATTGAAGAACAGCAAGAGATGCACTTGGATAGACTATCGCAACTCTCAAAAACAAAAAAAAACAAAAAAAAGATGTGTTGAAATAGCGATACTAAAAAGTGTCGACACATCTAAACAGAGGTTGGTTGTAATACTGACATGTCTAAATAGAGGCTTGCCGTAATGAAGGGATGTCTGAAACAGGCGGCGGACCCCATTTTGAATGCAGTTTGAATGCGCTCCGCAAGGTATTTGACCAAAATAAACTTTTGTCGAGTCACAAATTGAGTTTCTTCTTTTGC
This sequence comes from Boleophthalmus pectinirostris, assembly GCF_026225935.1. NCBI lineage: Eukaryota > Metazoa > Chordata > Actinopteri > Gobiiformes > Gobiidae > Boleophthalmus > Boleophthalmus pectinirostris. Next base: position 17,236,914 of record NW_026571190.1, on the reverse strand, counting down.
CATGGATTCTACCGGGACGACTGAGAGTTTATACACATACCTGTATTTTAATCAATGTAAGATAAAAGTGTTTAATGTCATATAGTCTAGAATGTTCCACAGTAGAGATTAAACTTATCTATCACAAAGGAGACAACTATGAGCTACATTACTGGTCATATCTGTGGAGAGTCACCCCTAGTCACAGAGAGAATTATTGTATTTTTGAGGAGTAGTAACACCCTTCATGAATAAATGCTATGTAGATGTGTTTGATGTCATACCGTGGAATAGGCAAAGCAATAACATCTCCATGGATACAAGTGGATGACAGACCATCCAGTAGAAAAGTCGCGCAATGCACCTTTACAGTGAATGTATAAAAAAGTTTGTTCACAGGATAGTCATAATTCGTGTATGCCTCTTGGCCCTTCCCTGCTGTCCGCCTTAAGAGGACCTTGCTTTACTGAGGTGACTGGCTGGAGCAATGGAGGCGTCCTGAGTATAATGAGTGATTGAAGTGCTTTGATTCCCCAACAGCTTTCATCTTCAGACACTGCCTCCTGCTACACTGTCCTCCAACTCTCTCATTGTCTCTCGCCTTGATGTTTGATGGTGAAGAAGACGTGGAAAAAAAGATCTTTAATACAACCCTCTATTTGATTACAAGTCCTCCCTGTGATGCTGTTTTCATAATTTGGATGCCATCACCGCACTGCACGAATCAATTTGCCGCCTTCTGCTAGCTTGTGCCTAAAAAGTTAGAGACTCAACATCTCCCTATCATTAGAGGCCTTAAGAGCAAAAGGCAGATCACTGTGAGACGAATAAAAGGAGATGGTAAGATTTGTGGCACAAAAAACATAAAAGCGTACACAACAAAGACATGCATTTGCTCTTTCTCGGCTGCACGCATAAAACCCGGGGTCTAGGGTCTAATCTCTTATTGTCGCCGACCCAAACAGATACAAAGGGTTCATAGATCAAAACAAATGACTATCAAACTATCAAACAAAGCACCACCCCGCTATGATTGCAAACGCTGTCTGCGGGAGAGCGCGAAGAGAGAGTCGGAGTCAGTCGGGTCGCGCATTGTTTCCAGTCACTTTGATGCACGACTTAAAACGCAAAAGCACAAAAATAATAGAAAGAAAAATCAAACGCCGACCATGAAAGACACAGAAAAGAACAGAAGAAGAGAAAGGCTAAGAAAACATGCTAACAGCATATACAGACACTTTGTTCATTAGCGGGCTAGCTGATAACCTTTATTGGACCAGATCTGGAATTAAACTAAGGACCCATAGGGTGCTTGGGTGTAACTGTGTTCCTGTTTGCAGGTTGTGGTGCTAAGATAAAGGACTTCTGAAGGATATTAGAGTTTAAAAGTCCCTTGGTGGTTTGCTGGAACATATTTGATGTTGGTAGCTAAATTAGCATAGCCTCCCTCAAAGGCTACAACCCTAGCGTACATTTTCAATTGAAAAACCAAGTACTTTGTCATTACGTGTGTAGACTGTGCAGATCATGTGTATGAGCTTTTACCAGATTAATATAACCCTTTTCGAAGCGTCCTGTATGATAGTCTTCATGCTTGTCTGTCAGAGTTTTAAGTAGCAGTCTTGCTTTGTTTCAAATGAAATGGCACATTTCTTCATGTTATCCCCCCATTCCCTAGCATGGCTGTCATAACAAATGTTTAAATCTTTTTTTTTTTCTGACTATGCCGATCATTATTTATCAACTTTTTTTTAAAGCTTACATTGGATTTTTGCTTACTCTACTTTATTTACTCTTAGTGTATAGGCTCTATTCACACTTGCATCACAAACCAGGAAGACGTTTGGAAACATGCAATCACAACTTCCGGCGGGCTCTGTTTGTGGTAGTAAGTCTGACAAAATTTAGGAAAAATAAAAAAATGGCCCAGTTTTCTTCATCTCCATGTCATTGTAGCTTTCTGTTATGTTCGGCTAATCAACAGTTATAACCATACCACAGTTTCCATCATTTCCCCACTGACACACAACTCCAAGTGCACTCGGTACATGCGATTAGAAGAGATGAGGGCACTAAATTCAAGATGATTCCAAAAAGCATCTACATATGCAGTCTTCATTTTACCGCTGATCACATTTACTTCAGTGGGTTTTATCACCATCGGTAGGCGAGGCCAGTGTCGGGAACTACACTGGGAGTTGTCATTGCATCTTTCCAAACGTCTTCTTTCCTGGTTGTGATGCAAGCATGAATAGAGCCTATTGTGCTCTAACTTTTTAAGAACTGTCTTTGCATTTCATACCTTGGATCATTGTTTAAGCTTGAATTCTTAAATCATAATTGGCTAATTCTTTCTCATACTATAGATAAAGGCCTATATTATTTTTGAACTGATGTGTCTTTTCTTCTCCACCTCTGTTCCTTGTGCATTAGCTGAAGTCCTATGCGATCACTGCACATGACGTACGCCAGTGACACATCAAAGAGCGCTAACACGATTAGCTGTGATGTCTCCAGTTTGTTTGCTCTACCTCCTCATTGTAATCAGCTGTATTTTTGTCTTTTTCATTTCCAACATCTTTCTTATCGGTGCAGCATGCATGGTGACACAACCTTTGCTACCTCTTTCATTCAGATCCTCACTCTAGCAAAAGCTGTCTAATTTTAGAAGCTCTCTCGTTTCCTCTTCTCATGACAGTTTTTTTTTCCAAATCCAGCCATCGATGAGCGCTCCAGGTGACAGGGGCAAACCGTGGAGCTCTAGCAGTGTGTAAGTTAAACTGCGAGGCACATTTCTCTTCACTCATCAAAACAAAGGCAACGACAGCCCCATTGTGATCTATTATTTAGCCCTGCTCACTATTTGATCACCTCCTCTGTGCTGTACTGATGATCATGCAGATTAGGATGGTTTCTTTTACGCGCTAAACACTTTTATTGTGCCGTTGGAGTCTTTGGTGTTGTGATGCATCCAGACTTTGTAACAGAAGTGGCATCGATCAAAGGGAAAGGCTGACATTGCACAGTAGATTATGGCAGTAACGTTTCTACAAGAGGTTGCTGGTTTAAATCTTGCTTAAGGTGCAGATTCTCACTAGTTCTATTTTTCATGCTCCATGGGCTATGACAACAAAAACACTCATTGTCCATAATAACCACAGGAAGGTGAAAGAATGTTAAAAGGCCCATATTACGCTATTTTCTGATCTATGGTATTATGTTTTCTCATCAAAATCATACCTGGATTTGTGTTTTGTTTGATTCACACATGTTTAATACAGAAATCCTGCATGTTTAGGCTAAGTTCTTCTCTCAAACAGAAAAAAAACTCCACCTTGTGATGTCATGTCACATACAGGAAGTGCTTGATTATGTTTTTAAACCCCATGCACCTTCATTGCAATAATTTGGATGCTTTTAGCCCTGGAATTTCCGATCTCTGACAGAACTGAACTAAAGGTAAAACATAGCTGTTAACTGAAAACTCACTCTTCATGACATTACAAGGTGAAACAGAGCATTTTGAGTTTTGGAGATATAGACAGACTGATAATGCAGGATTATTCAAACGTGTGCATGAAACAAAACACAACTCCAGGTATGCTTTTGAGAGGTAACAACATTATAACTTGGCTTAAAGCTCACAAGAATCCATTGGTTCGCATACTAGGAACATCAGCACCACACTGGAACAGCTGTAACTCTAGTGCACACAACCACAGTGTCCTTAGGCAAGACACTTCTTCACCCACTTTGCCGATGAATGTGCTGTGTGAGTTAGTTGCTGTCAGTCTGATGGGTCAGCTGTGGCTATAAGCTTAGCACCACCTAGTATGAAATGAAACATTAATGCACACAGTGAAGCTCTTGTCAAATAAATGAAAGATATAATTATTAAACAACTGATCAAATCACTATGGGACCATTTGAATATTAGGGAAGTCAAACAAAAAATATGAATGATTATCTAATTTCTTTCTTTTCTGGTCCCTTTTTTACTTAAAGGGACAGTCTGGAATCTTGGACCTCATTTCCTAGTTATCCAGAGTGTTGGAGACGTGTGGTAGCCAGGCTGGCGCCACCTAGTGCCTCCGTTCAATTTCATTTCTCTCCAGCAACTAGGTCAGGAATCAAAATACACTAGACAGTTCACAAAAACCAAGTGCAAGTTCGGGCACCAGCCAATCAGCGAAGAGCCATATATTCAGTGTTGTCAAAGATTCCAGAGATCAAGGATTTAAAGCCTGAATAAAGAGAATGTTTGGTGAATTTCATCAAGCGGAAAGATGTTACTGCCCTTCTTCCTATGGGATTTGGGAAAAGCTTAATATCCCCGTTAGAGGTGCATTACATACGTCACAACCGAATAGCAGCGATTGGTTAAATGAAAAAAAGTACCTGCAAACCGTCGAGCGAACGAATTCTAACACTGTCAGGTCAGACAGTTTCTACGAAGTGAAACCGGCTGTTGAATCAGGCTAGAAGTGTGGAGACACTTTTTAAAAATATTCCATCCAGTCCTTGTATTTGCAGAGGTTGCTGGTGCTAGGCTAGTGCATGTTTTACAGTCATAGTTAGATACATAGAAAGCTTGGCAGCCGCAGACTGATATCACCTAGCACCTATCTTACCCTCAATGTAAAATTCCGTTGCGGCTGAGAAAATTGTCCCTCAGCATGCGACAATTCATGCGATGAGATGCCAGATTTGCTTCGGGTGCTTTGTGGAGTGGGTAAGACTGTTTTTAGTGATGGGCTAACTATGGCCATTGACATGCACTAGCCTAGCACCAGTGACCTCTGCAAATACAAGGACCAGATGGATTATTTTAAAAAGTGTCTCCACACGTCTCCAACACTCTGGCTCACTAGGAAATGAGGTGCTATGTCCAAAATTCCGGACTGTCCCTTCAAAACCTAGAGGTTTATCAAGAGTCTGACCGTTTTTTTTTTTAGGTAAATGATTTCTGAGTGGACCACAAGGACCAATCAAAGCTAATTTTGTTAGCCAGGAAATAAGGCGCTGCTCCTATTAACCTTAACAACTCAACTGTAAAACTGTTCAGTCAGATGCACAGAGAGGGAGAGCGTGAGTTGTCTGTGTGTGGTGGGAGAGAGAGGAACTGAATAATGAGTGGAAGCCCTCTATGATGGAAATTAACATCTTTTTTGTCCCCTCTCCACGAGTATAGCACTAATTAACTGTCTGCATGTTCACAGGAGGCCTCTAACTCAACAACAGGACAATTGTATTCTGACCCTTCTGTTGACCTGTAGTTTAGAGAGAAGAAAGCACATGAATTCTTTTGTGCAGAAACATGAGGGCAAACTCTGGAGTGTTAATTAAAGATGCTACACATTAGATTGACACAAGGCCACAGGATAATTAGGTAAGTTTTTTACTTGGGCTTTACTTGGTTTATGAGGTATGGGTGGTTTAGAAATAGACTAACCCGCTAGCCACCGCATTCTAAATATCAAGTGAGCATGGGAGCGCTTTCGGGTCCATCGACTCTGGCTCCAATTGACTTGACACTGAAAAACTGTCACCCCCTCACTGTAGCCGTTGCTGTGAGCATCATCATTTTCATCTTAAAATGTTTGTATTAACCCGCTATACATTATCCTGTTTTTCTTATTTCACTGTTTTGTCCATAAATATATTCTTACTCCAAATATGAAACTGGCTTCAAATTCTCCCTTATAATCGCTAGCCTCATGAGCTTCATTTGAACCAAACACTATGGGTGTCGTCGCACTTCCTTCACTCACTTCACTTCTTTATACAGTCTGTGACCAAACTATTGCCTTTTCAGAAATTATATTAGGGTGACTAGAATTTCAAAATCAAAAACTGTGACACTCTCAGTTTGGGATGGTTGGTAATAATAAAATTGTGAAATTAGCGTGTAAGGCAGGGGTGTCCAAACTGTTTTCATCAAGAGCCACATATCTAAACACAAACGAAGCAGAGGGCTGATCGAGGGCCGTAGATTAGTGCTCAATACAGTGAATAATTGAAATGTGTGCATGTTTAACACGTTAGAATGAGCCATCAGTCTTTATTCATGCTAAGATCCTTAAAACCACATACTAAATATTAAATATTAGCTTTATCAAGGTAGATTTTCCAAATTTTTACTGTAAAATATATTTTTAATTGATGCAAGGTAATTTGGGCCAATTCACCTGAAGTCTTAGGGCCGCATTTGGCCCCCGGGCCATAGTTTGGACATGCTTGATGTAAGGAAAAATGTTACGCCCTCAGTCAGTATAGTCACATTGTCTTTGTGTTTTGGTCATTTTTAAGCAGCTTTTCTGTATTTTACTGAAACAAATGACAATTTATGGTCCTCTTTACTGTTGGCAGGGATCAGATTGGTCAAAAATAGGTACACCTGGGACATTTCTTGTGTAAAACTGGGACAAATCACTGGTTTGAGATAAATCTGCTGGGAAAGTAGACACAGGGCTCAAAACTGGGACAGTCCCGGGTAAATAGGGATGCCTGGTCACCCTATAATTATATATTATTTAATTATTTTAAGTAAAAAAGTGGTTCCTATAAAGATTAAAGTTCAGTTCCAGCCTCTCCCCTGATTAAAAATGCTAATATGCCCTCTATGCTTTGATGTGAGCGGAACAATGACATCACGGGGGGTGTCTGTGCGGATGGGGGCGGGGCTTAGCGTGAGACGATGTAATCCTTTTCCGTGGCCATGGAGAGGGCATCCAGCTGAGCACAGTGACAGTCCAAATCAATCATGTCGCAGGGAGCCGCCATGAGTCCGCCTGCTAACTATCCCCCCACTCACCAACTTCCAAGGCTGCACAACTCTAATTAGCTTCCCCCTCTCCGCGTGCATCAGAGGAGAGCTACTGGGGAAGATGTGAAGAGAAAGTTAGTGAGCAGAGGCATCAAGTACAAGACAATGAAAATTCACAGGAAACAATTACTTCAGACAAGTTATCACATCATGGCTAGAAATGTGCTAAAATGGTTTTCGGTACATATCTGAAAGAGCTTTAATTGTCACTATACTGAGAAGTGATGATGTTTGTTGTAGGAAGTAAACTGTAATCAGCGTTATTATCTTTAATTCAACAGCAACAAAATGGAGCTCCCAAAGAGACTAAAGGGCAAACAAAACTTGGTTCTGTTATTGAGAAGAGAAACCTTAAAGGGACCATATTACACTATTTTCTACATTATAATGTTGTTCCCTCATCAAAAACATACCTGAAGTTGTGTTTTGTTTCATTCACACATGTTTAACACATATTCTATAGAATTAGCCTGAGTACTTCTCTCAAACAGAAAACACTCTGTTACACCTTGTGATGTTTTGGGGTAATACAGGAAGTGCTCCACTGTGTTTTTAATCTCCATACACCTTCACTAGAATCATTTGGATCATTTCAGCCCTTGAATTGACAGTCTAAACAAAAGGAAAGGGTAGCTGTTAACTTCAAAACTACTGCTTCATGAGATCACAAGGTGGAACAGAGCATTTTAAGATTTAGGGAATAGAGGATTACTCAAACATGTGTGAATGAAACAAAACAAGCTCACCAGTCAATTTTGCATAATATAGGCCCTTTAAAAATGTAAATAAAACTACATCACTACCCTCACTTATGGTCATGAGCTTGATGGGTTGAATGACTGGAAAAACAAGAGCGCGTATGCAAGCGGTCAACATGTGTTTCCTCTGCAGGATGGCTGGGCGCTCCCTTAAAGATAGGGTGAGGAGCTCAGTCACACGGGAGGAGCTCGGAGTAGAGCCGGTGCTCCTTCAGGTCAAGAGGAACCAGCTGAGGTGCCTCCTGGGCGCCTTCCTCAGGAGGTGTTGCGGGGATGTTCCACTGGAAAGGCCCTGGAGAAGACCCAGGATACACGGGAGGGACTATGTCTCTCGGCTGACTGCCCTGTGACCTGACCCCGCATAAGCAGAAGAAAATGGATGGATGGACTTCATCGCTAATATCTTGTTTAATTCTTCGTTCCTTGCAGCACCTATGGCGAATTGTCACACTTTAAATATTTTGATGAAGGTATCACATCGCCACACTTCCCTGTATTTGACCTATCTTTCAATGTCACTGGGGCAACCTGGATCGTTAGATCTTGAGCTTATACAGCAGCTTCAAACAATTATTATTTATTTTTAGGAAAAAACTCTATACCCCCAGCTCTGATACACTTTATAACATAACTTTCATCTTACGTACTTTTTTTTTTTTTTTTTCACAAGCGTTCCATACAGGACTACTTCAATACATGGGAATACCCCTTTAGATCTTTGTCACTTCTGATCTGCACCGCAAGATTTCCAACTTCACAATGACAAGCTTTTGCTCCAATCATCAATGTAGTTTTCCCCACTACACACATTGTACTTTTATGTACAGATATAGTCTGTCCCAGTACAACATACACACAGGGGTATCCTCTCTAGCTTGGTGTCGCTAGAATTTGAGAATTTGACCAAAATTTTCTGGCATATTTACATTGTTTGTTCTGCTTTTATTCATTTGCAATCTGTATGTGACACTGGCATTGAGAACATCACGGTTGTCACACTACTCTAGAGAGAGAAAGAAAGAAAAGAAATAGTACGGAAGGGAGAGAAACAGAGAGAAAGAGAGAGAGGAGGGTGCAGTGATATGAAGTATACGGCTCTTTTATCAGCCTCTGAGTTGGGAGTCTTTGAGGGCCTCCTTCAGAAGCTCAGCATTTCTTCCATTGTTCTATTTCCATCTCACGCTTCACTCCTGTCACATGTAAAATCACAAAAGACCCCTCTCTTATACCCCCTCCTTCCCCGCTCCTTATCTTCCCTTTTCCTCCCTCTTTTCCCCATGTTCTAACGTCACAGAGGCACATAACCCACTTAGATGCTTCTCAAAATACTTCAGAACTTTACAGTGCTCCCGACTAGTGGAGCTCAGGTAACGAAGTCAGACCTGAAACATGAGGTGGTGAACTGTGAGGTAAGTACTGAAAAATGGAATTGGATGTAGTAAATAAATGTTGTTATTGTCTCCATAACATGAGCATTAAAGAAAGTGGGTTGATAGGCTGTCTCCAAAGCACAAATGTGTCTTTTATGTGCAATTTTATAACTTTATGTGACTGTTTTTGTTTTTTTAATTAAAGGTGCACTCTGTAACTTTTTATTTGGTGGTCTGTCACCTATGAATATGTCATTGCTCTGCCTGTAATGTTCTGCAGTATGACTTTAAACAGCTCTACTTTGCAATTATTCAATTACAGGTGATTTTATGGCTCAAAGATACCTAGAAAAACAGGGATTCTGACTGATAGCAGGGTTGCCTCTCCACAGATTTCACCTGTAACTTGGTCTGGCTCTGTCTCCATGAACATAGAAACGTTTAATACTATACTGTGAAACATTTCAGACAAAGCAAAAACATCTCCACACAGAAAATCATCTGGCAGACACTATGTACCTTTAGGAAAACATGTTTAGCTCCTTACTTTATTTTGTAAAAGTAGCTATTTGTGAAAAACTATGACTGAATGATATTGCGTGTACATTTAAAGAGTCTTCTGGATGAGAACTATAAGAAAGAAACTGACAAACAAGCACTTTTATCAAATTACATGTGCTTTTGGACAAGAACGGTGCGGAAACAACAGTCTGTTACTATCAGTTGTATCTGTGTTTTGGCTAAAAATCATAGTGGACTAACTGGACAGGGCTGACAGTTTATTTTGTAGCATGTTCTTCACTCATGGTTCAAACTACAATATGGTGAATGACCTTGCAACAAAAAACAGGTCGCATTCACAATAGAATTTCATGGTTCAGATGGAGGGCGTCTTATATCTTCTGATTTAAAACAGGTATGTCAACAAATACCTGCATGACACTAGCATGCTTGACACTAGATACTGTGAAAAAATGAATTGATGAAACATGCTGATGAACAAGACATACATTCTTGTATTTTTTTTTTTTTTTATGTGTATAGTTAGATTAGATTGTCAGTTATTGTAAAACTTTAATTGATTTGTAAAATATATAATTATTAAAAGTCCCGACTTAAAATATTCAGTACAAAACATAGTGGATGTATGGATATAAAAACATGGTATGCTATCTTTGTCTTTAAAACAGTGCAAAGTGAAGCCAGAGGGGTTGAGGTGTCAGTCAGACTCCAGCTGCTGTGCTGTGAGCTCCTCAAATAACACAGTAAACACACATTCACACAGAGCTTTAGGTATAAGGATAGTTTGTTTTATCCGTGCACTATATGGATGAAGTAAACAAGTCCTTTTTCAAAATGTTACAAACTTCCTTAGGATCTAAAATGAAGAAAAATATTCCAGTTTTGGGTGTTTGCCCATTCAGAAACCACTATATTTTTCCTTTATAAATACATTTCACACCTATTTCTCTATCACATTATTGCAACTGGACCTTTGCTCTTAGATGCACAATGTAAACTTTAATTTTATGGCATTAAACTTCTCTATCTCCATGGAGACCAGTACCGAGCTAAGTTACATGTCAGATCTGTAGAAAGACAAGCCCACCCACAGTCAGATTTTTTGTCTTTCAATAAAAAACACCTGGAAGTGAATACATGCAAATAATAAAACCAAACTATGGAACCTTCAAGGCAAAGCACTAACATAAAGGAGGTGAACAGATGGAGCCCTCTGTGCAATAACATAAAGGAGATGAACAGATGGTTCCCACTGTGCCCCTTTAAAAGTCCCATATTATGGAATTTTCTAATCTATGTTATAATGTTTCCTCATCAAAAACATACCCAGAACTGTCTTTTGTTTCATTCACACATGTTTAATACAGAAACCCTGCAAATTAAGACCGAGTTCTTCTCTCAAACACCCTGGTCCACCTTGCCAATCTCTACTGAACTAAAGGTAAAAGGTAGCTGTTAACTTGAAAACTCCCACTTCATGACATCATTTGTAGATTTTGTAGATGTAGATGGACTAATAATAATGTGTGAATGAAACAAAACACAACTCCAGTTATATTTTTAAACCAGGTAACAACATTAGAACATGACATGAAGCCCATAAGAGTAAATTTTATCTAATATAGAACCTTTAAATCAGGGATCTCCAACCAGCTGCTCGGGAGCCACCAGTAGCTCTCCACCCCCTTCCAGTTAATTATATGACTATTACCATTGTAAATGTATAATTTCGAACTTTGTGCACTAATAAATGGACAATGATTTATGTGTTGTAGGTATCTAATAGTACCCAAAGACTTGCTCACTTTCTTATAATCGTTTCAATTTCTTGTGGCCCCTAAAATTAGTAGCTCCCTGGCATTTTAGTTTAGTAAAAGTAGCTCACCGAAGGAAAAAGACTGGAGATCGCTGCTTTAAATGATATTATCCTTTGTCATCTCACTATTCCGGTACACACTCATTTGTGCTGAGTACACACAGCGGTTCCCATCAGATAAACCTGATCCCAACGTCTTGAGGTGAGACACTGCAGTCTGAGTGTGTCTCTTTCTGACATGTGATCCTTTAAACTGCTGCCTCAGGCCTGCACTGGTTTACAGCTAAAGCTCACTGCGACGTGCACACAACTCCCCTATATGCACCTTCTTCTTCTGCTCCTTATGTTACGCCTCACCTCTGTTTTATCCTTTCACCTCTTGTGCTTGTTGCTTCCCCCGTTTGGCCCTGAGCTACAGCTGACTTCAGTTTCAGTGGTACAGACAGAACAGAGGCAGATTAGCCGACCATTTCCCTAAACATTAACTACGGCAGGTGTAGTGGAAATCCCCTGGTTAGGCCTTTGTTTGGTGGTATAGATCACCTTTGATTTTTGAGACCTGTCACCCGAAAGAGCTTACAGTCAAATGCGCAGTCAGGAAATGTGACCACAGCTCTGTCTGGAAAAAAGTGGTCAAGTGATAACTAAAACTTGACGACGAAATCTGATGTGAAAGTTGTAAAAAAAAAAAAAAAAAATGATATAATGTTACTGATGGAAAAATAGGCCAAGCATTTTAAAGGTCCTATATTATGCAAAAATGTATTCATGTGAGCTTTTAAGCCATGTTACAATGTTGTTACCTCATCAAAAACATACCTGGAGTTGTGTTTTGTTTCATTCATACATGTTTGAGTACGCCTTTATTATTAGTCTGGCTGCATCTCTAAAGCTCAAAATGCTCTAGTCCACACTTTAAAAACACAGTGGAGCACTTCAGGTATTCAACTTCCATTGAGCATGTGTGAATGAAACTAAACACAACTCCAGGTAAGTTTTTGATGAGGAAACAACATTATAACATAGATTAGAAAATAGCATAACGCTTTTGAAGCTAATGGCAAGGTTTGTAGGTGCAATACTAGTATGTAGCTTTTCAGCTGGAGCGTCCGCCACCTGCTTGTCTCCATGGAGACATGCATATTAGTGCTTTGCCTGAAATGTTCCACAGTATATCATTTAATCAGCAAAAGCATCTTCATGGAGACAAGCAGGTGGCAGATTCCTTCCAGAAAAGTTACTGAGTACAACTTCAAAATTTGAAGATGTGTTGAGTAAGTTGCACAAAAGCAAAGTGAACATTTAAAAATTTCATTAAACATGCATCAGGAAGAAAACAATGAAAGGAGATTTTTTTTAGTTGTTGAATTTTGTAAAACTCAAAATTGAATAAAAATTTCAAGGAAAAAAGGTCTGGCCATGTTTATAAGAGTAGTCCTCTTACTCTGCCCCGCCTCGTGCTCAGCTCATCCTCTGCTTGAAATCAAACCTAACACAACCTTGTCCAAACAAAAACCTGCCAGTTTTATTTATGGCATTTTCCCTTCACCCTTGATCTTTACTCCGGAGATATCAGGATGCGATTTCAGACGCTCAGTACTTCACTACACATACCTCTGCAGCTATGTGTGCATGTGTGTGTGTATGCATGTGTATGTATGTGTGTGTGCGTGTGTGTGTGTGTGAAAGGTGAATAAAGCTATCATTGTTAGCCGCAGGTGTGTGCTTGTGCCAGGCAGGATCCGCAGAACAATGGCCCACTGTTGGTCGACACACCTGAGGCATGAGGAGGGAGGTGAGAGGGCCGATCACCGCCAGATTACACCACTACAGACTTCATTAAAAACTTACCAGGCGGGGGTGAGGGGGGTGAGGGGGTGAGGAGGGTGGGGAGGTGGTGGGATGGTGGGATCGGGGGGGGGGACATGATGGCAGGAGGACGAGATAAGGGCGGATGTACACGGATAGGGGAGATACAAGCGGGAGGAGGAGCACAGGGTTAAGGAAAGTGAGGTTTGGTGACAGTTGTAACGCAGGCACAATTTTATCTTAGAAGTAATACATATACTGTAATGGATGGAAAATAAGGGTTGTTTCCATTATAATTAACAAAGCAAAATTTTATGTTGGGCAAAAAGTCTAATGTTTTGTTTGTTTGTTTTGTTGTTTTTTCACTGGATGTTGTGGTGTGTGATCGTTTGACTAGAGCAAAACACTGTGCGTGACGTTACACTCCCTTAGTCCACTTTAAAAAAAATGCTTCTTTTTCAAATTATGTTTAGCAAGATAAACACCTGTAATTGAATAAATGCAAGATTGATTTGTTTAATGACAAAATATGGGACATTCCAGGCAGAGAAAAGCTTTTTCCATGGACAATGTGACTGAGTAAAGTGTCCCTTAAATATCTTTTCCTTGTTCAGTCTTTGTTTGAACTTCAGGAAGTTTATCTTATATCTTTGAAATGAAGTTAACATCCTTATCTTAACTTAATTCAATAATTAACTCTGATGTCTGACTGACTATCTGCATAAAAAATGACTAGGGGTTCATACTGAATTAAAGTGTCCAGCGCATCTTTGAGTATGTTCAACATCTGTACAGACACGACATGATCAGTTGATGTATCCTCTTAAAAGGACTGGTTTATTTTTCATTAAACAAGTGTTGATAAAGATGCCTTTATCTGTTGTGTCTGGAGATGTCTGGGGGTTAGATTAACTGTGATGGGACAGGTGCAGGTGAAAATAGGAGCTTTATGTAAAACAGAGGCCTGTGTGGTTTCACGTTCCTCCAGGTGTTCTCCTGAAACTCTATAATGAAACAGAGCTGCACTGGTTAATGTTATTAGACAGGTGCCTCTCTGACGGGTCACAGGGAGAGTGAACCTGTACCAACCTGAAACGGCCCTCAGCCAAGTCAGGTGATTTACACTATGGTAGAACTGCATGTTCAACATTTGTCCAATTATCAAAGTAGAAGCTTAAACATAATATTCCAAATCTCAATTTCATTACTTTTATGAATGTCCTTATTTGATAATATGAAAACACTTTAGTACACATTTGCCTCATAATTCACACGGTATAACTTAAAGGTGCAGTTTGTAACATTCGGTGGTAGAGGGTCTACCATGTGTTTCTTTCCATGGATGTTATTGTGTTGCCTGGAATGTTACACAGTATGGCATTATCCATACCTATCAAATCAAGCAGGTGACAGCATCATGCCCCACTGTACGCCATTGTACAAAAGAATGGACTTTAAAAACAGAAGAGCACTTCAGCTCTGGGGGGAGAGAAAGCCTTTATGAATACTTAAACATGCAAAATAATGCTAACTTTTGCATGAGGAAAAAAAACCATAACGTGTTAAAAGGAAGTTGGATTGGCTCAAGGACCATTACTTAGAGTTATCATTTCATTAGATGATTGCATCAGTGTTTGATGATGCAATTGGAATAACAACAGCACATGTAAAATGAATGAGCAGAACATGTTAAGTATCAGTTTAATTGACCATTTCATTTCTTTTTTCTAAGACTGTAACACCTACATCACCTACACCTGGATGTGTTACTTACCGTATTTTTCGGATGATTAGGCGCGGTCTTAAGACTCCAAAAACGACTGCACGCCTTATAATCCAGAGCGCCTTTTATATGAATTTACGCAAGTGTTCCAGTACGACAAAGCCGCACCACTTTACGGCTACCGTAGTCAGGAGCATCGTGGAGTGATACATACTGTGATTCCTTATATGATCATGATCAAAATGCCACCTGTCAAGAGACACACTTACAACGCCGACTTTAAACTCAAGGCTATAAGTGATACAGTAAAACACAGGAATAGAGCAGCTGCAAGAAAACACAACATTAATGAATCAATGGTACGGAAGTGGAGGAAGCAAGAAGATGACCTGCGCCAAGTAAGGAGGACCACTCAGTTTCCGAGGGAACAGAGCGAGATGGCCACAGTTGGAGGACAAAATTGAACAGTGGGTCACTGAACAGAGAGCAGCAGAGAGAAGCGTCAGTACAGTCAGTATTCGAATGAAGGCAACAGCGTTAGCATGGGAAATGGGTATCAATAACTTTCAAGGCTTGCCTTCTTGGTGCTATCGTTTTATGAAAAGTCTCTCCATCCGCACACGAACTACAGCAACTGCCAAAAGATTATGAAGAAAAGCTGGAAACTTTCCGCGCATACTGCAAAGACAAGATCATTGAAAACAAGATCCGACCAGAGCACATCACCAACATGGATGAAGTACCGCTCACCTTTGATATCCCCATGAACCGCACTGTAGAGAAAACAGAGACCAGAACGGTGTCTATACGCACCATAGGGAGCAAGAAGTCATCCTTCACTGTAGTTCTCGGTTGCCAGGCTAATGGCCAGAAACTTCCACCCATGGTCATTTTCAAGAGAAAGACTTTACCAAAAGAAAAGTTTCCAGCTGGCGTCATCATCAAAGCTAACCCGAAAGGCTGGATGGACGAGGAAAAGATGAGTGACTGGCTGCGAGAAGTTTACGTTAAGAGACCGGATGGCTTTTTCCACACATCTCCGTCCCTATTGATCTGAGACTCCATGCACGCTCATCTCACCAATGCCATCAAAAAACACGTGAAACAAACTAATTCAGTGCTTGCCATCATTCCGGGTGGATTAACTAAAGAACTTCAGCCGCTAGATATTGGTATCAACAAGTCGTTCAAAGTTAAACTGCGACCTGCGTGGGAGCAGTGGATGAGAGAAGGAGAACACACATTCACCAGGACAGGGAGACAGCGCCGAGCAACTTACGCCATGATCTGCCAATGGATCGTGGACGCCTGGGCTAAGGTATCAGTATCGACTGTGGTCCGAGCTTTCACCAAGACCCGAATCATCACTGAACTGCCAGGGAGCAGTAACTACACTGACTCGGATAATGACGAGAGGGATATGGGTGTGCTGGAGGCCGGAATCGGCCAACTGTTTAACTCGGACACTGAAGATGAAGAATTTGAGGGATTTGTGGATGAGGAATGAACTGAAAAAGTGAGTGTAATGTGTTATTTTTCGTTATAACTGAACAATTAAGAGTTATTGTGAATACGCTGACAATTTATCGGTCTCAGACAGTTTTTTGGTTTTTACGTGTTACAAAGGAACAAAGTTGAGTTATTGTAAATGCGTCAAATAAAGTTTGACTGACTTACCTAACTGTTGTGTTTCGTTTAACGCGCCTTATAGTCCGGTGCGGTTTATATGTGAAAAAAGCGGGAAAACGACAGTGCGTCTTATAACCCGGAGCGCCTAATCGTCCGTAAAATACGGTACTTGAACAAATGAAAATATTACAGTCCATGTTCTGGCAATTTAAGTGTGTACTCTGTAACATCTGTGATGGGGACCTGGCACTGTCTTCTTTATTGTGTTGTATCTGAATACAAGAGGAACAAATTTGTTTACCGCAGGGAAGTGGGTAATGTCATGTCTAGTGGCTAACAACTCAAAGGTCTTGGAGAAATAAGCAGAGTTCTCTGCACTAGCAACAATATAGATGCTGATATTTTTTCTAGTATCCCATGTGCACTGTAAACGAACAAAGAAAAGTGAAACTGCTGGAGCGCATGGACCTTTACGCTCCATCGGCGTTAGAGTTAGTTGTACCTAGATTAGCTTTGCTCTGGACAAACAGACGATCGAGCTGCACTTAGCACTAGGGTCCAGGAAGTGTCACCTTTTTCTACTGGGAAAAGTGTGGACAACAATGTACAAGCAGTCTAATGCTCCTCTTCAGCAGGCTGAAGTCTGAATATGGGTGTCTTTTTGCCTGAGCAGCCAGTTCCTTCTGCATTTTGATCAAATCCAGAGTTGACTGATTCAGCTACAGCTGCTAATTTGTAGCATGTATCTCTCAAATGCAGAAGATATCTCCTCTACAAAACTGTCAGAACATTCAAACAAAATATATAACTTCTTATACCTGAGAAAAATAATACATTGGTGCTTCAATTGTTGATTCTATAAAAATGCAGTTTGTCAGTCTTTTATGTTGTTTTTTCCCTGTTTGATTGGTTAATCCACCTGTCAATCATGCCCTCTGGAATCAGGGAGACAGAATACAGCTCCAGATCCACTAAAGTTTTGTCAATGTGTGTGGTTCTGGCTCATCCAGGGGTCAGCAACCCGCGGCTTCGGAGCCTCATGCGGCTCTTTTATCCATCTGTTGTGGCTTCCTGTGACTATGGAAAATAAATAATGAGTATTTAATTACAACATATTTTTATTTTATTTTTTAAATTTTTAATTGTATTTCTAAATTTGTAGATAATGGTAATCTTGTAACATTCAAATAAAACGTTTTTAATATTTTTGTCACTCAAAATATGTGTCAAAACTGCCGATGTGCAGCACCCAGCACCTACACCAGCAGCATGATTTATAGAGCTTTTCGACCCAAAGAAGATAAATCATGGTTAAATCCAAGAAAAAAAAAAAGTTTCTGAAGAAAACAGAACATTTAATGCTACATAGGCAGATTCATTTGCTTTCACGGCTGATGAGACTGGCTTACATGTGATAAAATGATGCTGGAACACAAGCAGGGGGTGTTTTTGGTTCACTGTGCATGTATAATTTAAGTTTGGATTTTTATTTCCTACGAGGAGAACTCAAATAAACATTGAGTAATAATGAGTTTAATGCAGCTTTGCGCACATTTGTTTACATTTTACAGAAACAGAACTTAAAACCACATGCATAGATCGTATCTATGAATGGACATATATTCTCTGTAGCATTTCATTGATTTCATAAATGCAACACACTGTAGCCTTTTATACAGAGCAAACAGGTAAAAAAAAATATATATATATATATATAATATATATATATATATATATATATATATATATATATATATATATATATATACACACACAGTGTTATCTGCATTTTAGATGTCAAAAGGGTTTTTTTCTGTGGGAAACACTCCAAATGGCTCTCAGTATTTAAGGTTGCCGACCCCTGGGCTGGTCAGTTAACATGTTTGTAAAGGACTTAAGTCAGTCATTTATGGTCAGATTATTGTTTATCATTTCATCATCTGAAATGGATCACAACAGATTCACCAACAGAAAAAGTTCCATCGTGTCCCTTCAGTCACAGCTCTACGCCTGCTGACCAAGCTCTGCCCCTCTCCTCTAGCACTGACTCCTTCCTTCTTTATCACACTTTTAATTCAGCTCTTTGAAACCATTTTAACTCTCCTCCATTAGACTCCAGCTTCATCCTAATTCCTCACAAAACATCTCCGGCTTCTTGATGTTTCATTTGCATGTGCCGAGAAAAGAGGAAAAACATCAAAGTTGAGCTCTCCAACAATCAGCTATCACTCAATTAGCGTTCAACAATTTCTCCTCTCATGTGGCCCACGTGGAGTGAGAGAAGGGCGTCGGCGGACTCTTTGAAAAATCATACTTTTCCCTTTATCGCTCCATCTCATAGCAAAACAATTTCTCCCTATTATCCTCACAGCGGGCGGTCCACTGTCCTGTAAAGGTGTACCGTAAATCTTTTATAGCAGCGCAGGAGAAGAGTCTTTTCTTCTCTCACACCTTGTACCCTGGATACATTAAACAAAATCAAAGAGGACATTTACATACCATTGGTGTTTCATGTTTGAGGAGACAGAGACAGAATCCGCGTTGGTGCCGTGTGCAGTGACTTTATGAACTTTGGAGGATGGAAGATGAGAGGAGACGGATGAAATGCTCTCGAAGTTTTGCGCGATCTTCGTTTTGTCGTCCTGTCACTGCCCGTCATCTAACTTTACAGTCAGGAATTAGTGACAAAAGCGGGTTCAGTGTGTTTGTGAATGCAGAGATGCTACAAGGTGAAATATTGTACACTTGACAAATGTACAAGATGTGGTTTAAAAGAGTGGATCTCTTTGAACATGTGCTCAGTGTTGACAACTGTAATGTAATTTTCATTTTCATTTATCTACTAAAGGACAGATCCACAGATATAAACCAGACTAATGTAACTGAATTGTCAATGTACTAACCAGTTTGTGTATTTTGCATTTCTGACTGATTTCTTATTTTTTTATTTCCAGAAATGTAATCAACCTTAGGACGATAACAGTTACAGAAACTTTTTTGGTGAAGGGTCCACTAGTGTCTCCATGGAGATGTTATTGCTTTACCTGGAATGGATGGCATAAAATTTTTCTATCTGCATGAAGACAAGCAGGTAACAAGTTACAAGTCAGATATGTAGAGAGTTTTTCAAAGTATTTTTGAGCACAACCCAAATTTAACCAGCAACCTGAAAAGTTAGGAGGTGGACTTTTAACATGTAACCCTTTCTAAATATATGTTTCAGTGCACCTCTGTTTAGATACTAACCTATGGTGACAATAATTATAATTATTAAATATAATAATTATAATTCTTGTCTCCAAGGACTAATATCTAAACAGAGGTGCACTGAAATCAGGTCACAAGATGTTTACTTCTTCATACAATAAATCAGTTACTCTGTGCAGTGTAACTAATCTGGCTGTCAGAAATTAACTTGGGTTCTTCTATACAGTAGGAGATGAATTTACCTTGCTGACATGTTTTGTCTGCTTGCTGCAGAACAGAACAGGACAGTTTTGAAGCTGGCTTGGAGCTAGCAGACAAAACATGTCAACAATATAAATGCATATCCTACTGTATTGTCTGAAAAGAAGTTAATATATAAAAGAAGCACGTAACTTATAAGCGAAAGGACTTTTGTTGCAGTTTCCATGTGACCAGGAGTTCAGATCCTCACTGCCTCGTCACAGATCACCCTCAGCTCTCTCTTCGTAGTCGTCTCTTGTGAAGCGATCATGTTCAGTCCCTGAGGCTGTGATATTTGAAAGTTTATGAGTGCGTCTCTATACCTCTGTGTTTACGTCCCTCTGGCTGTTTGTGGACAGACAGTGGACAGCTAAACAGGAGATCCCTTTAAGAGCGTCTATAGGCTTGGTGCCATGAAGTCTCTTTCAAACTCCACCTTGATAAATGAAGTGTTGAGTACTGTGTCCAGCTATAAGAATATAGATTTACATGTCATGTTTAAGAACAACATGTTTCCTTAACTTTAACACTAACCAGCACTACACCATCTACTGTAATGTTTTTGCTCTCAATAATCTTGCTCTATATTCTGATGATTGCTCTAGTTTTAATGTTTAACTGTGATGTAAGTCATTTGAGTTGTGTTTTGTTTTATTCACACATTAAGGCTACATTTATATTATGACAGTCTGAACAGAAGATGTAAAAGTGGCGTTGCATCTTCACTTTTTATTCCGCATTTAGAGAAGCGTTTTCGAGAGGAAATTTGCATGCATATGGTGATCCAAAAGTGTGTAGAATTCGATTGGGTGTGCATGCCAGGCGGCTAGGTGATGATGTATGTGACATAAACACGTACGTGAAGGGAGCAGATCTGACCAGAGTTTTGCATCTTGGGCAGTGTAGATGGAAACGCTACGGTGGAGGGTATTCAACTTTTCCACTCTGGAGGGTGGTTTCAGATTTTTGTGTTTTTAAGCCCCGAAAACAAAGTCACTGTCTACACAAAAGGCATTTCCGATAAAATATGTTGCCGTTTTTACCTGCAAGTCTGTCTACATCTCAACATGCTCTGTTCCACCTTGTGATGTCATGAATTGGTAATTTTCTAGTTAACAGCTCCTTTTACCTTAAGTTCAGTAGAGACAGGCAATTCCAGGGCTGAAATTATCCAAATGATTCTAGTGAAGGTGTATGGAGTTTTAAGACATAGTGGAGTATTACTCCACTATGTTTTAGTATTACTGTATTACCCCATGACATCACAAGGTGGAAAAGAGTGTTTTCTGTTTGAGAGAAAACAGAAAATAGACAAAATATTCAGGATTTGTGTTTTAAACATGTGTAAATGAATCAAAACACAACTCTAGGTACATTTGTGATGAGGAAACAATGTTATAACAGAAATCAGAAAATAATGTAATATAGACCCTTAATAATCAAAATGCCCAGTTAAACATTTAGCACCACTACATCATCTCAAACTCCACTCTGACACATATGAAGCCATTTCATATGTGAGCCTCTGAAGTCTTTAAAAGGCCTGAAATCCCATCGGTAGACTCCTCGTGCCCCTAAAAGGTCAGTAAACCCTAGCTCACCCATCTGTGAGGTTAACCAGCACTGTATTAGACCGTCTCGTCAGAGGTTCTGCTGCTCGTCTGTTCGCTTTGATGTTAAATATGTCGTTTGAGCACAGAAAATACTATATATAATACATAGAGTTTCACACCTCAGTCTGAGCACACTGTAGCTATGCAGGGCCCTCCTCACGCTCCTTTCCATGTGCATACAAAGTCCTGGCTAAGCTACACACCGACTTTGTCACTCAAGCAATAACAGGAGAGGGAGAAAGAATCCTTAGATCTTCCTGCAAGAAGTACACCTTTGAATCTGAATTTCCTTGCAGAAAAAAGTGCTTTGAAAATCTTATGCATAAACATTATCTGCTCTCCTCCCCTCCTCCCTCCCTCCCTTTGCCTCTCATTCTTACTCCCCTCACCTAAAGCACACAGCTTCAGAGCGACTTTGTAAGAACTTGCCTTTTTTTAGAGTCCTCAGTAACTTAAATAAGAGGCGGAGGGGGGATTGGGATATTGTTATGTCTCATCAAAGCCTGAGATCTTGAGCTACCCCCTCTCCTGTTCACTTCCTGTCTGTCAACGCCCAGTCTTCAAGATGGATGCCTCTCCCCAACTCTGATCTGTGCTATAATTTTGTATATATTCCTCCGACTTCAGCTGCTTTATTCTTTTGGGGGTTGTGAATTTTAAAAAATCTTTGTAAGGTTGCATGCCAGCTCTGGGGAGAAGTCAGTAATGTTAGCGACAGTGAGTGATCCTGCTTTACGAAAGGATGAAACGCCAAAACCAATAAAAGAGGTTGCCCTTGGTTACATGCGGTGTGGAACAATTGTATTTTTACTTTTAATATTAAGTTGTCTGGTTTTTACTCCGTGCTCAAAATGAAGAACAGCATTAGCATATAATCAACTGTGGTTAGGAGGTTGTAGGTTCAATTCCCAGGCTGCCAGTTCAAATTTAGTGGACCTCTTCCTATGTTAATGTGGTTTCTCTTCAGCTTCCACGTATTGAGATTGGGCTACGCTGTCACAATCATTTAACCTAACGTTGCACCAATGAAGATTCCTGTATTTAGTTCTTTCTTCTTCCGTGGAGACTTTTGTTCAAATAGTAAGTAAAGACATTTTGCCGATTATTGAATGCAAATTTTGAAATGTAGATACACCAAAATGAGATACTTTATTGAAAAGAAAACACCAACAGTTCAGGGGCAAAAAGCACTTTGTTGTATGAGATTAGTTAGGAACAGTTCAGAATTTTGGACATAGGGCCTCATTTCCTAGCAAGCCAGAGTGTTGGAGACGTGTGGAGACACTTTTTTAAAATATTCCATCCAGTCCTTGCATTTGCAGAGGTCGCTAGTGCTAGGCTAGCGCATGTCAATGACCATAGTTAGCGTGACACTAAAAACAGTCTTACCTACTCCACAAAACTCCTGAAGCAAATCTATTATTACGTCAATGTAAATGTCTGTGTTGATAGAATAATATTTGAAATAAAACTAACCTTGCATCGCATGAATTGTCACATGTGGAGGCACTATTTTCTCATATATCAGTCCGCCTCTGCCAAGATTTCTATCAGAAAGTACAACTCGCTGCTGCTGCTCAGACATAAATTCTTCAAATGAAAGGTTGGTTTTACTGTTAAAATGATTCTATCGACATGCACATTCACATCGACAGTTTGGCGTTATAACTGTTTTGCAGGTGCTTTGTGGAGTGGGTAAGACTGTTTTTAGTGGCAGTCTAACTATGACCATTGACATGCACTAGCCTAGCACCAGCAACCTCTGGAAATACAAAATAAAAAAGTGTCTCCACACTTCTCCAACACTCTGGCTCACTAGAAAATGAGGCCCTATGTCCACAACTGTGCATTTAATAATAGTGTAGTGTAGTTCCTGCACAGCACTGTGCTTCTCCATCTAGCCAACACAAGTCAAGTGTATTTGTATTGCCTAAAGTAATTCAAAGTGTTTTACAGAATAAGACAAACATTAAAATCACATTACAACCTTACAAAAACATAAATAATCATAATAAAATAACTTTAAAAAGTGCATATTAAGCTATGTTCTGATCTGTGTTATGTTGTTTCCTCATCAAAAGCATACTTAGTATTTATACTTTACTTATACTCAGAGTTGTATTTTGTTTCATTCACGTATTTTTAACAAACAAATCCTGCATATTTCAGCTGAGTTCTCTCAAATGGAAAACACTGTTCACTAGAATCATTTGGATAATTTAAACCCTGGAATTGTCAATCTTTACTGACTAAAAGGTAGTAGTAGTAGTTTATTTGGTCATTTTGCAGCATTACAAAACAAAACGAAACAAAACAAAACATAAACTACAACCCCATGGATCATGACAGAAAGAGTTTAGGCTGAAGTGAAAAGTACATATGCCTAACCCTATTAAACAATGACAGAATTCCAAGAAAGAAAGCAGCGTATGAACAGTTTGCATTTACAACTTCAATTACAACTTACTATGGAAGCCTTGAGTGGCAAGAGAGAGAGAAAAAAAAGAGGTAAATCATTTGGGTCAAATGTTTTTTGTTTTTGTTTTTGTTTGTTTGTTTATTTTTGTTTTGTTTTGTTGTTTTTTTTGTTGTTGTTTTCAACTGCAATTTAATTATTATTATTATTTTTTAAGTTGTTGGTGTAAAAAAAACCCAACACTTTTCACTTTTTCTCTTGCCGCTCAGATCTTCTGTCACTTACTGTATATTTTTTGGTGAAAAGGTATCTGTTAACTTGTAAGGACCGCTTCATGACATCACAAGGTGGAACATTTTGATCTTTGAAGATGTAGGCAGACTAATAAAGGATTACTCACAACACAACTCCTGGTTTGTTTTTGAGGAGGTAACAACATTCTAACATGGCTAAACGCTCACAAGAGTCAGTTTTGTGTAATATAGGACCTTTAAGAGAAGAGCGCAGAATAAAAACCTTTCAGTCATATGCACAGCTAAAGAGAACAGTTTTGAGTCTGGATTAGTTCCTCAGAAAGCTCCATTCATTCTCACCTACCACCTTGTCCTCACTGTTTTCCATAAGCCTTAACACCACGGCCGCTCTGACTTCAATGGATCATAATAAAAAGCCCGTGTTAGTGCGAAATCAAGCAGAAATTGCATGTGTAGCACCCCATGCCGCGCCTCCTCTCATTGGCTTACAGGAGTTTGATTCTCTCTCTCCCCCCTCACACCCTGACCGTATCCCCCCTGCCGCCCCTGCCTCCCCCTGCACCTGCCGCTGTGAACAGCATGGGCCCCGCGCTCGAACTCCTCCACGCCCCTCTTTCATGTCATGTCAGGCCCAGCTGGAGCGGCCTGCCAGTCCACTCAGGGAAGCCCTTTGTTGGGATGCTGGAGCTGTGATTATACTGTAATGTTCGGAGCGAAGATGGAAGATGGGATCAGAGATGTTTTTTACTTAGCATCAAATGTTCATGTTTTTGTGTTGTGTTGTTTTTGTGTTTCTGATACTGCCTCATGTTAGTATGGAAGCCAATGTGTGAAGCTATCATTTCAGTGCTTCACAACATGACTAATACAGTTTCTGGAAAGTCTGGGTGTGGTTCAAACAACTGATCAAATAAGATTAAATTAAAGGCACATGAAAAACAGATTTGCTTTTCATTTTGCAGAGTTTTTGGAAAATTAGTCTAAGTAATTGACTAATGTTCAAACAAGAATCTTCACACCAACACTGAGAGATGAATCTTATAATGTTACAATGTATTTGGATTAGACATAACATTTCCTACTGAATGACTGGTCCACAAAGCTTTAAAATGTGTTGTCACTTTTGAAGAATCACAGACAACTAGCTGTTTTTTTGGTTTATACTTTAAGCCAGAAAGCAAAAAGTTATACTTTAAAGCTTAACTGTAAGAGAACTGTAAGGAGCAGTGCCACACCAGAGGACCATTCTTTTATATACACCACAATCTTGGACACACAAACCCAAATATAGCATTATTACTAGACTATTGTGCATGTCATAGGTTGAGAGCAGCATGGTTGGCGAGTGGCTAGTGCTCTCGCCTCACAGCAAGTAGGTCCCAGCTTAGACTCCTGGGCTGCTTTGGCCTTTCTGTACAGAGTTTGTGTGTTTCTCCTCATGTCTAGGTGATCGTCCTCTAGGCACTCTGGTTTCCCCCATCGACCCAAAACATACACAGGTAAAACTTCTAGCTATACGTAGTCCTGACCAAGCCGCAGCAGCTATTCATGGGTTTTGTTATGGACACCATTTTGAGGACTTTAGACCATTCAAAAGATAAGATGTTTAGTCATGAATTGTTAATTGCTATGGAACTCATCAGTGACCGTCTGCTCTGGTTCTTTAAGTAAATGTTCTATTCATTTTTCACATAAAGTTTTCAAAAAATGTCTAAGTTTAAGAACCAGATTTTGAATAAAATACAGAGCTTTAGTTTCCACACAACTGATTAGCCCTGAGTAAGCTTTCAAAGTTTATTTATTTTTTTTTTTTTTCAGAAAGAATTTTTTTGGAACCAGAGTGTGGGCGGTCACTGTTGAGCTTCATAGTAACTTTCCTAAATTGTCCGCTCCCAGACACAGGGAAAACATGCAAACTCAATTGAGAAAGCCCATATGATGAAGGGATTGAAGCAGGGGTCTTGAGGGTAACCACTAAACACTTCCTCAACACCACATAAACTACTGGGACTGTAAATCTGAAAATCTTACTTATTGTGTCTGAATATTCATTGTGTATAATATCTTGAATGAACAGTCTATTGCTCTGATCTTAAAGTCAGTGGAGTAATATTGTTATTAAGATGTTCAGTTCAAACTTGAAAACTTGTGAGGAAAAGCACTTTGAAAGAGCTGCAGGAGCGGAGCCATGGATGCGGTTGGTGGGATTGTTGCTGAGCGCAGCACTGGTTCATACGTGTGATTAAAAATTCAAATGAACGCCTTTAGAATCGATGGAAAGCTTTGAGGTGCCGTAATGAGGCTGATATATGAAGTTTAAACATTGGAGCCGCTGGAAGTGCCACCGCAAAAAAGAGCCGCACAAATACGAGGAGGGAGGGGGAGAGGGAGATTTGGGTCTTTGATGAGAGAATTACCTCGGGCCATGGGCGACTGGTTCTGACTGATACTGGGATAAGGAGCACAAACTTTACGCTACATGAGATTTTGTGATCAATTCAGATCAATTAGAAATAGTACTGGACATACTTGAAGGAAGAATCCACCTAATACAAATCAAAAAAGGGTGCTGCCTTGACAAGCTAATGTTAAAAACGTCTTGATGCTTTCCAAAATCCAGGTAAAAAACATTCATTCATAGAATCAGATTGTATTTTAGAGTTAATTTAAAAAAGATACTTTGAGTGTAGCAAAGTAAATGAATTTGACGCAGATTTTAAGAACAAAAAAGTCAAACGTAATTATCAATCTTGATGGAGAATCGTGCAGATTTGGTCACGAGAAGAAATGACTGAACTGATTTCTTGTTTTTTAATTGGATGAATTTATTTTTGTTTGCTCATAACCAGGACTTGGACTCAAAACTAGGCAGGATCTTAATAAGTAAAGTACAAATACCTCAGTTTTTTCACACAAGTACCGTATGCTCACTTCGTAAATTACCAATGGACAAACTTTATTATGTACTGACAAATTATATGGTTAAGTTAACATATTAGAATTATGGCCAATCTA
>NW_026571190.1:17190332-17209237 GCF_026225935.1 Boleophthalmus pectinirostris | reverse complement strand
AATTTTATAAAATATCTGATGTTATTATTCTGTAGGGTTGGCATTATATATATATATATATATATATATATATATATATATATATATATATATATATATATATATATATATATATATATATATATATATATATATATATATATATATATATATATATATATATATATATATATATATATATATATATATATATATATATATATATATATATATATATATATATATATATATATATATATATATATATATATATATATATATATATATATATATATATATATATATATATATATATATATATATATATATATATATATATATATATATATATATATATATATATATATATATATATATATATATATATATATATATATATATATATATATATATATATATATATATTGACAGTATATGTAACATATACATGGGCCATATGGACATAGATACTTGCCCGTATAAAGAGAAGTGCAGGTTCAGCACTTTGCGTTTAAAACAGGACCCATGTAAATTTTCAACTGTCACTAAATGAAGCTGTCAGAGGCAATAGAAAACAGTGCTATCATCTTGTGTGTTTTCTCTCTGGGTGATGTTCTTTTTGTCAACAGATTTGTTTGTCTTGTAATTATTTTCCATGTAAAAAAAAACAAAAAACAAAACAATTTTCCATTGTGTCTCAGTCTGTTGCTGGTCGGTTAGTTTGTCTGAGAGAAAATTTAAAGGTGCACTATGTAACATTTCTGGTACAGGGCCTGCACCTGACCCCATGAATACATTTTTTATTGCTTTGCTTTACAGTATGTAATATGTGCAGCATTTTTATTGCTCCAAAATACCTTAAGAAACATGAATACTTTATGTCTGGCAGCTTGCCCTCCACAGATCTGCACCTACCTGGCCTGTAACCTGACCTGCCTGTCATGCAGATGGTTAAGTCTAATGCCATACTGTGAAACAATCCAGTCAAAACAATAGCATATCCACACCAGTCAGGTGTCAGAAAAGTAGCATAAAACAGCTTTTACAGTACAATGATCTGGTGATATCATATTAGCCTCACCCAATTAATCAAACATTATCTTACAGCCCAAAGATCCCCACTAGAATTACCTGTTGGAATTAATGAATATCGCTGAGGTGTCTTTTCCTGTCTGGTTATAGAGACAATTGGGACATAGTGATCTCACTGCTTTGCCATCCCAGCTGTCTCACCAGTTTGTCTGCATTCTTCCCAACAGTTCTGCTTTTGTTTTGTGTCTGTTGTTTTTGTCCCACAATCTCCA
The DNA here is from genome assembly GCF_026225935.1 of Boleophthalmus pectinirostris. NCBI lineage: Eukaryota > Metazoa > Chordata > Actinopteri > Gobiiformes > Gobiidae > Boleophthalmus > Boleophthalmus pectinirostris. Next base: position 17,207,954 of record NW_026571190.1, on the reverse strand, counting down.
GACTACAGGGACATCACTCTCTTACCTTGGAGACAGCCTTCACATTTAGCCTTAATATGATACACCCAGCATAATAGTATTGCTGTGCTCTACAGCATGTGCATCATGGTAATTCAGTTGCCTTGCATAAGGACACAATGACAGTGTGCTCACCAGGACTAAACTGCCAGCGTTCTGACTGTAAAACTGTCTACCACCCGAGGCACTGTCACGCCCATGGGGTTCACACATAATCAAATCTATGGCTTTCTTGATTAGTGTATTTATTTTACCTTTCGGGTTGGGATTGTTTGCTACTGAAGCCGTGGTTTTAGACTCTTTAGCTAAACTGTGAGAGTAAGCACAGAGAAAGCCATTATTAGAGCAAATAAACAGCAGGATATTAAGGAGTGGGCTTGTTGTAATCCTTTACCAGGCAACCGATAAGGCAAAGAGCTCAGGGACTGTTGTATTTCCTCCATTGGGAACATAGAAGAAGACATGTTTGTGAGTGATGTTTCATATGAACAGAATCTAAGAGTGGTATCTTTTTAATGGCATTGATCTAAAGCAGTACAGTGGATGTCATTTGACACTCTTTGGGGATGTGCTTGCGAAATGGCTGAAAGCGTAAAGCAGGATGACTTGCAAAAATAACTGTATCGTGGTAAATGAACTGTAAATGTGAAACAGGAAACCGTCTACTCATATTTTAACATGTGATTATAGATTATTGTGACTTCATCCCCCAAACTTGTCTTTTTTACAACATTTGTTGAATAAGTAGTTAAATATTTGCTTTGTTTATTGAGTTTTAATGAGGTTGAATGATAGTACTATAAGTAAAAATGAGATTAAATTAAATAAATAAATGTGAGAAACCTAGGTAATATGTTATTTTGGCAGTTTTCCCCAAGAAAAAAAGTAATAATAATAATGTAATTGATAAATTAGAAAGGGACAATGAACTCTATAGAAAGTTGTTTCCTTTTGGGAGAAAGGAAATGGTGACTCAATAAGACCAGTGACAGTCAGTGGACTTGTGGTTGTTGAGGTCATAAATAGGCAAATACTCACATTTTGTAAGAACTGTATTATGTAGGAGTTAAGTTACAGGAAAAGGCAATTTTCATCATACCAGAAAATCCTGTAAGACTTGGTAATGTATAACTAAGAAGAGAAAGAAACAACCTGTTAAATCGATTTCTTGAACAATGGCACAAAAAGTAATAAAAATGTGTTATTGACCAGAATTTGTCTTCATCTACTATATTGACTAATATAAGACCACATGTTATAATAAAAAAATAAATAAAAAATTGGTTTGTGTTAAAATGTCAATCTAGTCTAAAGAGTATAATTGTGGTGTCAAATTGGTATTGAGTATTGGACCTTTCCCTTAATATTGAAATTGAAATTTTACTTGGCAAATTCAAAGTAATATCCCTCTTGGCTCATTGATTCTGCACAAATCTGCAACATTTTTAGTCCCTTTTATATTTAATATTTTTCCCTCATAAGCAGCCATATTTGTTTTGATACAGACGGGCCATGTGTCTCCGACCCGTAATTGACTAATGCACCTGTCAGTCACTCCATCAGAATTTGGAGATTCACCACTTTCCAAACTTACATGTTTTAAAGTATTGAAGTGTGTATTCTAGATCCCAGGCAAGACACCACATAAAGAATTATTGATTGTTTGATTGATTGATTGATTGTTTGTTAATAATGTGCACTATGCACCATAGACAGCCTGTTCTTTTATTGAGAAGAAACATGCTGTGAACATGTCTGAATTAATGACTGCACAACATACAACTTGGCGCCTTCTGTAATTGGCTTTATTAGATTCATGGTCATTACATTTCCTCCAAGTCTGTCTGTCTATATGAGGCTCTGGGACTTGCATTGTATGAGTTTATATTCTCTTGGATGGACAGCCAAAAGCATGTAGTGTTTGATGCATAATATACAAGCCTTTTATCTCCATTCAAAACAACACTTGGTCCATTAGAGACTTGGATTGGAAATCTTTGTCCTGATGAAAGCTCAACAGAAAGGGCTTGATTGTTGTGGTTCTTAGGAGTGGGGCAGGGGTGACGGGGTGAGTGTCACAGATGGGGCAGTGTGACCCATGACCCTTTTGAGTCTGTGGTCATCTGTGTGACCTCATGTCACATCATAAGAAAATATCATCTGAGCCAAAAAAAAAAAAAAAACTATATCAAACTTTTCACCCCAGGTACCACCAAAGAAAAGATTTGGCTACCATCAGATCTAAATGAAGTACCTTACATAAAATGACCATCCCACGTCTAGTCTAGGGTTGATCCGAAGTAGGACAAAAAAGTGGATACAGTTGTCCCTCGCTAAATTTAGGTTCACCTGTCGCAGTCTTGCTGTGCTGCTTTGCGGATTTTTTTTGTGCAATTTTGCATGCTTTTTTTTTTTTTAACAGCGTAGAAACGCGTATTGCGTATTACGGGCGAGTAGTAATTACACACAGGTGGGTGAAGACTAAACCAGGTTTAAACCAGGACTAATTTTGGACTTAAGAGAAAGAACCCCGAGCAGGGTGTCCGCAAAGCACGATTAGGCAATTGCCGCACTTACCTTCATGTGGTGCAGAGCTCTCCGTCAGTCCTTTGTCCTACAGTCATCTCCAAGCCATCCTGACAGTGAGTTCTGGTTTAGTCCTGGTTTACTCCTGTTTTAGTCCTAGTTCAGTCCTGTTTACTCCTCCTCTTCAGTCCTGGAATCAGTCCTAGGTTAGTCCTGGGTTAGCCCTGGTTTAGTCTTGGTTCAGTCCGTGGCATATGCAGCAGATAAATTTGATATAATCTCGGGTTAACGGGCAGGTGTGGTGCTGTACCTTCTGCGCGGGTGCGGCGCTGTACCTTCTGCGCGGGTGCGGCGCTGTACCTTCTGCGCGGGTGCGGCGCTGTACCTTCTGCGCGGGTGCGGTGCTGTACCTACTGCGCAGGTGTGGTGTTGTACTGTGCAGGTGCGGGTCTCCAAAAATGCACCCGTGCAGGACTCTGCACTGTTGGGCTCCATTATGGAATAAATGAATCTTCGGTTCGTTACATAAAGAAGGACGACAGCAGGAATAACTTTTAAGAAGGATCCAAAAAGGGTTGTAACTGCCCTGTCTGAGAAAAGTGTATATAGTGTGTGGTGAGGAGTTTTACAGCCTTAAAATAGATATAATAATTGTAAAATATAAAGTTAACTACTTTGCGGATTTCACCTATCGCGGGTTATTTTCAGAACGTAACCCTGCGATAAACGAGGGACCACTGTACAAATGAATTAGGTTAAACCCATAAACTGAAGAGGTGTCCATTGTCCAAGAACCACTGGAAAGAGCCTTTATACCACCAGAGGTACATGTACCACAGCTTGAGAAACACTGGTATTAGTGGAGGGTATGCCATCGGTTTGATTCACCTGTAAAATTCCACAATATGTCTCAAACTAACAGTTCATCCCATACAGCATTTTAGGCAAGCCATTATGAAGACAACAAGAAAAGTTAGATACGTACAAGGAAAAGATACCACAATGATTTGATCAACTTAAATATTACATTAGATAGTACTTTTTTGACAATGCTAATGGAGACTGTGGTGGTCCCTCATAGTCTAAAAATAAGATCAACAAAAGTATTGTATATGATCCAATGTAAATGGTGTGTCATTGTAAGTCAGTATCTGCAAAAAAAAATTTTTTCCAAACTTGTGCCTCTGAATTAAAACTCCTGTTGTTGTCTGTAAAAGTTTGAGGTTTGTTTTAGTTAAAGAAAGTCTCCGTGTCTCTAAGTGCAGTTCACAGTAGGGCAGCTTATTAGCACTCTCCGGAGTCTTTACTGTTCACCCAAAGCCAGTTCTGAGCCTGCACTAATCCTGAACTTTGCATAACTGAAAATGTTTTACATAATTTTGTGTGCTAAATTCAAACCTGAAGGTGTTTGTTCCTGTTGAAAATATTGCCTTAAATGGTTTTATAGCAGCTGGAGGTCCTGACTTTTATTGTTTACTAAAGAACGTGATTAAATGTCACAGAGGAACTAACTTGCTAAATTGTACTGCAAAAATAGCATTATAAAACACACTTCTAAAATAGCATTAGAAATCTAAGTAAATCATTAATTATAATTGTTATATATAGTTGCAACATCCATTTATGCATTGTAGTATATTTTCTGAATCTGTATTCTAGCCCAGTGATTCTCAAATCTTTTTACATTTAATACCACTCAAGTTTGTTTGCCTTCTAAAACTAAAACATCTGAACATCTAAAAACATCTAAAACAGAACTGCATTGTGACAGTGGTTCTAACAAAACAAATAACATAGAAGGAGGCAAAAAATGGGAAAATCAACAAATCTGCTTTAACATGTTTGTGAATATATTTTTATTGTACAAGTTAGCACATGAAAACTGGATTAGTCCATTGCTACAGCTGATGTTGTAACATACAGGTTTCCATGTACTGTATGCGACCATACAGTTACAGTTGGCATCACCTTTAATTGGTCTCAACTCAACCTCCTGATTTGTGAATATTTTAGCATGCTTTGTGGGAGGTATATATGGCCTGTCAGCAGGTGGTGTAAGCTTCCGGCTTCTAATCACGTTGTGTGTGTGTTAGTAGTGATTAGACTCCTGATTGCTCAAGGCTGATGTAGTGGTGTGAGAACATGTAAATACAGCCCACATAAATCATCCATATTCAGGCTATTGCTGTTTCCAAGAAATAGTTCTAATCGTGTGTCTGGTCGTGACTGTGAACTTGTAATGGGTTATTTTTGGTTTGTTTATTGATTGCTGTAAATTGCACAGTTTGTGTTCATTGTGAAGTCATAGCATTCTAAAGAGCCTATATTTAAAAACTAGGTTAAAGGGCACTGGGCAGTAAAGACTTCTATGGTGAGATTTGCATTTTATAATGTCAAAACGTATATGTTTTACTATTACATTTTTTCTCCCTATTGGGTCTGTCCGCAGTGAACTAAAACTGATGCAAAGTTCAGTGTCTCCCTAATTTGCAGAAATTAAGTTTAAGGTAATAATTATACCTGAAAAGACGTTATTATAGATATGTTTAATGCCATACTGCTGAACATTTTGTACAAAGTAATAGCATCTCTAAACTGGCAGTACTATACCAGCTCTTTAAGAAAAGTTACTTAGTGCATATTTACAATTCTGTTCTGATCTGTTTCAACCATCTGCTGCTTTAGTAACCACTTCTCCTCTTTCTTTATGCAGACGTCATCTGACTGCGATGACCAGCCAGCCCCCTAGCCATGCAGAGAGCGCTCAGTCCAAAACCAAAGCACCGCTCACTGTGTCCCCCAAGTTCCAGCTGCCCCGGCCCCCTTCCAAAGAAACCATCACCATCCGCTTCTCAGCCCAGAAGAAGGATGAAGAGGAGCAGGATGGAGAAATCTATATGACAAACACATCTACTACCTCAGCCCCTCAGAATGACTCAAACATAGTGACAGGTTTGGAGGTGAGCGAGGAGATGTTTGAAGATGCCTCTGAGGAGTTGTCACCAGGGGGCACTGTCAGTGCTGAAACAACTGGACTTTCAACAGAGTCTAAACAAAATCCTCCCACACTATCTCGTACAGAAAAAAACACCAGTTCATCGCCTTCAAAATCTCTGAGCTTTCCCTCAAGCGACAAACCATTCTTGAGCCTGGTCAAGTCACTATCTTCTGACGTTGAGTCTAAAGATGGCACCTCCTCTTCTTCTTCTTTTTCTTCTTCTTCAACAATCAGAAACAGACACTTAAAAAACCTGGTCAAATCCTTTTCCTCTGATACTTCATCCCAAGAGCAAGCTTCTTCTTCCACTTCCCGTCTTCCAGAATCTCGTCTTAATCTTCAGCTTTTCAAACAGTTCACTCAGTCGCGATTACCCACTGCCTCTCTGTCCACTGTAGGGGACTCTAAAACAGCCCCCACATCCCCCATGACCTCCCTCGAAAACCGTAGCTTCTTCAAAGTCGCAGAAGTAGAGGCACGAATCGAGGACACCAAACGTCGCCTTTCAGAGGTTATAGCCGAACCCCTCCAACTTTTGACGAAAATTATGGACGAAAAGAGTGTTGGCATAGGTACTGGCGGTATTTATCGTCCAAAACTTATCTCTTCTAGTGCCTCTGAACTCTCAAATATTTCTTCATTCAACGGTCAACTTGAAAGTAACAACAACTACTGTATCAAAGAAGAGGAGGGTGGGGAATGGGAAGCTGATAGTCCTAATGGTGAACACAACACTTTAGCCGAATCTCCAGTTTCATCATCTCGTGATGCTAAAAGTCCTAGTAAAACTTACCTCTCTATGTCCACTCTGGCGAAACAGGAAGATGAAGAATTTTGTATTTTAACAAATGAAGATTTTGAAACTTGCACGGACAGAGAGGGTGATGGGGGGGACCAAACTGATGAGACAAAAGTGCCCCAAAGCGGTAGCACTGAACCAGGAAGTGACGATGACTCTGAATATTTTGAACCAGCACAGAAAGTTCCATATTATACTTTAATTTTTCTGACGTTGCTGGTGTATGGGTACTTCATATTGCCTTGGCCCACGTATGTGGGGGGAATGCTGCTGGGGATTGGACTGGGTTTCCTTTTGGCCATTGGAGTGGTCTGGCTCTCAGGGCCGAAGTCATCCAGTGGTTATAGATCTTTCAAGCTGCGGAAGTTGGACATTAAACAACCAGACATTTACAAAGTAAGAATCATTTTTGAGCATTTAAAATGTTTATTTACAATAACTTTGTGTATAAAACATTTTAAAAGACTTAGCAGTTATATTCCTTACACAACATGAAATAAGACACAGAGAAGTTTGTTAGCTTAAAAGGGACAGTATTTAAGATCTGCCATTTTCAATACAATCCAGTGGATTGAAACCTAAAACTATGACTACTCTCTTTGTAAACCCCAACACCTACAGCATCATTAATCAGTGCTAGTGCAGCCTCTGCAGCTCAGTGACTGAATTCTGGAGGTTCTGAGCTTGAGAATGAGAAAATCTTGTATGTTTATTTAATTCACTGTATGTAAAACACTTTGGTTTAGTTGTTACTGTTGTTAAGCATCATACAATTTGAATTAATGCTATTTATATGTAGGTCAAGGCACTGGCAACCCAGGTTGTGACTCAAAAGACACAAAGAGAAAAGTATTAGTAAGCTTTATTGAATGAGTCATCTTTGGTGCTCACACCTCAGTAGAAGACATTACGATGAAGGGCATGACCGATTAGGTGACGTTCAGGAGATGTCTTCCCCCCGGTGCCTAGACACTGGAGGTGGTAGAGGTGAAGCTGAGGAGAGTGAAGAGGACGATGAGACGCAGATAGGATACAGTTATGGGGGTTTAAATTGGGCACACTGGGCGCTGATTGGACAGGAGGAGGTGCAGCAAGCAGCGGGGAGGAGCAATGGGAGTGAGGTGATGAAGGTTGAGAAGCGGTGAGATAGACTGGAGCACAGGTAGATCTTCCAGGCTGAATTCATGCTAGCTCCATTTTAGTTTATAATGTCCCTTATGTTGAGTGCTTTGTAAGAACTGCAGGATAGGAACCGTTTGTCAATATTTTCTGCAAATATCCCTAAGCATTCTGTTGACAAAGTCTCATGCATAATTAGATACATGCTATTTATCTTAATAATACTCAAATAAAAATTTCGTAAAAATTTAGATTTAAACCAAACTTTGCACATCTTTCCTAGGGGTGGATGAATGAGATCTCAAACTATGATCCAGAGACGTACCATGCTACCCTAACCCAGTCGGTGTATGTCCGTTTAGAGGGCTCCACCATTCGCTTGTCCAAACCCAACCACAACATCTCCAGGAGAGCCGCACACAATGACCTCAAACCTGATGTCAGCTTTGTCAGCCAGAAAATCTATGACCTCACCTATAGTAAAGTAAGGCCAATACTTTGTACTCTAGCTATAAAAGTAGAAATATTTGTGTGTAACAGTTTGATTTCTGATTCTACAGATACATTTAGTGCCTGAAGGCCTGGCCAGAAAGAGAATTTGGAACAAAAAATATCCCATATGTATTGAACTTGGAAAGCAGGATGACTTTATGTCCAGGACTGAAGGGGACAAGTGGGAGTCCCGTGAGGGGTCATTCCCAAAAGACAAAACAGACGGGACAGGAAGTGCAGCCCTGTCCCAAAGCGTGACTCTGTATCTGTTTGGACGAACGGGGCGAGAAAAGGAGGACTGGTTCCAGCGCTTTTTACAGGCCTCCAAGCACAAAGTCAATCTGAAGAAGTCTGCCAGTGCCATGGTCTTTAAAAGTATGTTATTGTTGTTGTTGTTGTCGTTGTTGTCTTTGTCGTTTCTTTTTGTAGGTCTGTGAGATTAATTGCAATTGAATCAACAAATCACCAATTTGCAGTTTCAGTACTTAAATAGATATCAATAGGTAAAATGTCCTGAAATCTCCTAGTAAACACTGCATAAAACTGACTCAGCCAATAGTTAAGATCTTTGCAATAATGCTCTGAAGTGTGTATTCTTGCATTAGTTTTGCAGTTTATCTTTCAGTTATCCGTCAAATAGCTCTAGGCTTTGTTTAAAAAGTGCACTCTGAACTGAATCCTGTTTTAAAGCATACATAACGATTTTGCCCTATTTTTATATTAATCAAGCTTGACTCACTAGCCAAACAAATAATTACTGTATAGTATTATCTAGATATTTTATGATCATGAGTGTGAATCGAGCATTTACCAGTGTTACATTTTGATTCTTGATTTACTGTACAAATTCTTCATGTCTCTTTGTTAAATGTAGCTGGGGGTGGTCACAGTCGTAGTGGTAGCCGCAGCAGTCTGGATGAGGGTCTGTTGACTCAGTCCAGGCCTAAAGACGGTTCCACATCGACAGCGGGCAATGCCAAACCCTCCCCTCTGCTCGACTACAGTGTGTACATGGCCAACCTCCTGCCAGACCAAGAGGCCTTCAGCCCCTCTGTCTGCTCCTCCCTCCAGAGCCCCATGAGCAGTCCAGGGGTAGACAAGAAGGTACAATATTGTCATTTTATATCATGCACTGTATGTTTACAAAAACAAAAGAGTTTTATGTGGTCAAAATCCAGCGGTGGAAAAAATACTGAGAATTTGGACAGTTATATACTTAAGTACTGCTGACAAATCCGTATTAAATGCCATTATAAAGTATGCATAAAAAATACCTGATTAGTAGCATTTTAGATCAGTCTGTTATACATAATTTGGCCAAACTGGCAGCCAGTGAGGTGCCTTTATGTGACATTATGTGTGGAGTGGGATGGTTGGTACTGCTGAGCTGTACTCCTATGACGTACAAATAGTATTGACTCTACTCCAAAAAAAAGTAAATAATTGGTTACTTTTCTCCTTTCTTAGACTATCCAGGTCTTTCAAATTCTGTAGAAATCTACTTTAAAGTTGTGCCCCTTATTCTAGAGTTATGATGTATGCTGATTTAGGCATTGAAATTATTTAAATATCTAGTTCTAAAATTGGGATTTTACTTTTGATTATTATTTGATTTTGGTCTGTAAAAAAGATGAATCCTGGAGTTTGCCCTTTTCACAAACCCTTCCATTAGTGACACACTCAACATTTTAATTACAATCTAGTTCAAGCATCAACATAGAGATATGGTGTTGGTGTAGTTAAGCAGACAAGTACACAGTGTGCCCTCAGGATAAAGAGAACAGCCTGTACCTGTGTGCTGTGGGGGACATGTATTTATTCATACACATGTACCACTAATGTTCCTCTGTGTTTAGCTCCTAAGCTCCAGCCCCTCCCCTCCGGAGCAGACCACAGGGGACGAGGAGGACCCAGTGGCCTGGCTCAACGCTGCCCTCGGACGCCTGTTCTGGGACTTCTTAAGGGAGCCGTACTGGGCTGACCTGGTCTCAAAGAAGATCCAGATGAAACTTAGTAAAATACGAGTGAGTTAATTCTTTAAATCATTGTTTCTCAAACTGTGGTATGTGGGCAGCTCTTCTGTTCAAGTGTTTTCCTAATTTAGAGACTATTATAGCTACATTTTTGCCCTCCTTTGAGAAATAACCTGGTTTTAACTACTGTGCTAATGGCATAGTCCTATTTTATACCTGGTTTACCCAAGTCTAGACCTGGGGTAGTATAGACCTGGTTTAAATCTGGTGGTTCTCCATCTGGTGGTACTCAAGTTTTATCTTAGTTTGTATTTGTGTGAATGTTCGAGAATCATCACTTTAAATATACCAGTATCTTTTAAATATTTTCTCATATGTTGATTTTTTTACTGCTACAGATGTTATTTTGAGGATTATTTTGACCATTCAAAAATTAGAACAGCAAATTCTTGAATTGTGTATTGCTATGGCATAGGTCCTCATCGCATCACTGATAACCCATAGACACTGAGGCAGTTAAGACCACGAAATAAAAGAACTTGTTTTTCATGATTTAAATGTTAGTATAGCTGCTTTACACAAGTTTAAATTCTTTGAATTATAATCTAGATTATTCATGGAGGGGCTAATGAATTATACCATCTTGTCATTTAGTTGCCTTACTTCATGAATGAGCTCACCCTGACAGAACTGGACATGGGCTCCTCCACTCCCAGAATCCTCAGCGGCTCCAAACCCTACATTGATTACAAAGGTAAAATCCAAGACCACACAAACCCTGAGCTTCCCCCTCATGCACTGGTCAGATGTTAGCTGTGTCCACATTAGAGATAAGAAAAATAAACATGTTATCAGGCAGTTCCTTGTGTTGTAATTTCAACTATATTAGTTGGCACATAGTGGATGGTTAGCTTTTATGTAATACAGATTAACAAATAACCACAATTTAAAATGAAAATGCTTTTACAAAGGCATAATTTTTACTTGGTCAGTAACTGAAACTATATCCTCATTTTCACTAAGTAGGGCCAAAATAAGATTTGCGCTCCATCAGGCTAGAAAATTACACACTTACTCCTACTGAGATTGCAACTCGGGGGTACTCCTGGGGATAGAGACATGTCTGAGAGTTAAGGGCTAAGATGCGTAGGCTGGAGCTGAAAATTAGATAATACTGCAATTTCTATTTTGGAGATATGAAAATATTGTTTATAATGAAAACAATTTATGATTAAATTAGACTGTACATGTTACAGTCTCTTCACTTTTGGATGATACTTGAATCTATACCAAGACATTCACCGGCATGGATTAATTAGCTTTTGGCATCGTCGTCGTCCCTGAGCACTCAAAAATGCTCAGTTCGCATTTTGCCCATTTTGTTGTATTACAGATAAAACACTAGACTTTTGTCAATATCGCCCACCCCTAAGATTAACTACATGTGCGCCTGTGACCTGCTTTACCCCCCTTAGAAAGCACGAAAGCCCATAAAAACAAATGTGATGTCCCATAGCTAGCCTAGAACAGTAGATGCATTGTTGTGTGGGGGGGTCAACTAACATGAGCTGGTTTGTGAACTTAAGCACATTAGGAGGTTATCTGTGGATTAGCCTGAACTATATTAGGTTTTGTGGGTTTGCTAAGAGTTGTGCTACTTCAACTACTTATAATCTACTCTTCTTTAGACTTTTATTGTGCCGTTTTTAACTCTTTTACATTCATTTGCCCACTCATAGTTGTATTTAGAGTGATTTGTGCATGTCTATCTTTATTCTCCTGCATTTAAGACATCATTGCTCTGATCAAGCCTGTTCTTTATTTGTTCTCCAATTTAATTTTATTTATCAGTGACAGACTTAGCATTCAGCGGCATTACTTACATTACCCAGATTTCCGACCCAGAACTCAGTGGATTTGTTTCTTTTAGTAAGTTGTTTTAGATGAATATTGCAATTTAAAATATCCAAAATATAACATCATGATAGATACTGTCATAGATACTATAAATATGTCTTCCTTTAAGAACAACCTTTATTGCTATTTTAAGAAATGTTAAATGTGCTTGAGGTTGCTGTTTTACACATGAATCACACATGTGCATTATGTGTTACTGCTGTTTTCTTTCCTCACTCACTCTGTGCTTTACTTCTTCAATGAGTCACAGTCTTGTTGCTACCACTCTCACATAGCGCCATAATGAGTGCAGGGATTGATTGCACCTCCAACTGTGACGGAAGCTGCATTTCCTGACACAGTTTCTTGAAAAAATACTTCTAAAGACCACAGTGAAATGCATACAAATTTTTTGCTGATATTGGAAGGTTTGAGAGCATCTATCTGCATTTTTTCCATAGCATTGAGGGGTACTGGTAAAAAGTCATGTAAAGAGGTACATCTATGTGATTGTTCGCAGCAGGTTTTTCACAAGGGAAATGCAGGTTTTTCACAAAAATGTAGTGGCTAATAATGATTAACAGATGCGTGTTGCCAGGTGTTTTAAAGTAAATGTATCCACTGTTAACTTAAAGGGATAGTTCGGGATTTTTTACATAAATCTGTATGGCATCCCCATGAGCAGTGTCCTGCATCCACACTGACTTGCCCCCGACAGCGTCCGGTGAGCCGAGTTCCTGGCCGTTTTCGGTGCTGACGGAAGTAGTCCGGCAAGTTGGCTGGGGACTGTATAATAAAGCGTTTTTCTTCTCAGAACAATATATGTGTTCAAAAGAGTGATACATTTGCATCACAAAACCATTGTCGCCTAAAAAGTCAGACCTCATAATCGCTTGGCACTATTTTCTTTCCGTTCGTATCACTGCGCATGGCCGCAATTTTGCAACAGACATTTATACGATAGGTAAATTTCATTAATGGGCTCATTTTATTGACAGGAATATTATGGACTACAGTGTAATTGAAATGGAAAAATAGTTATTAATAGCTAAAAAGTGAAATGCAGGTAAGATTTTTGTATTATTACATTATTGTGTAGCTGTATGGCTGTATTTTCCGTAACTCTACTTTGTAAAACAATTGGACTTGTGTTTCTGTGGCTGTAACATCAGGGCATCTTGGGCTCAGGCTAACTTTACCTCACCCTGCTGTTTCCTGGTATACCCATGCAGAGTGCACTGGATCAATGAAGCTTCCCCACTGAGAGCAGTCGTCTTTAAATGCATTTTCTGTTTTTCATAATCATTATCTAGTTTCATACTGTATTTTTCTTAAATATATTTTCTTCTTACCATTAAGTGCAGGGCATATGTCAGGGCATATCTTACAGGTTAGACTTACATTCCTGTGTGCCAAACCTTGAGCATTTCTTTGTTTTTTGTTTTTTTTTCCCCAACAATTTGTCCTTTTTTAGCTACAGTACACAAAGAAACTGCCCTATTAGCTGCAGCGCTTTTAATGTAATACTTCTCCAGTTAGGAACAGATTAAGTCCCTTGCCTGTCATTTACAGTTGTTAATAAGGTTTTGAGCTGTATGCCCTTAAACCCAGTGAGGTCAATGGAAGAGAAATATTTTTTCAAAATTTCCCTAAAATCATGTACCTCCTAGTGGTATGAAGGCAAAAATGGCAAGAAAAAAATGTGGGTCTATTTGGTTCTGTTTATGCCATCTAGATAATCAGGACTTTAAATGTAGTGTTGCCACTATACAAAACTTTCAAAATAGATAATGATACTATGGCATAGGGTCAATTCCTATTTTGATACTACTGTGTTAATATAAACAAACATGTTTTGTTTGTTTTTTTCTTTTTTTAGAATTCAATTTTCAACACCAAATAATAGTTGTTTACGGTAGACCACAAGGTAACATAAGGCCACTTCCTTCCTGTGGCTCAGAGAATAGACTTGATTTTTTTTTTTTTATTAATTTTTTTTTTATTCTGTTTGTTGTTCGTATTGTTGTATTGTTTTTTTCATGTCACTTTTGATTTTAATGTCACAATTGGGCTATACAGATAAACTTGCCTTGCCTATACAAATTCTAGTTAATCTCTTGATCATGTTCACTGTTCAAGAAAGGTTAGATATGGACTGATACTCAAGTTATCTCGTCTCTCAAAGCAAAATTAAACAGTGCAGCAATCACAGTTCCAACAAGGGAATTCTGATATCAGTACTAGGACTGAATTACTACACTTTCTTATTAATGTTATTATAGTTGAAATACCAAATCCACTATTCTGTTTGAAAAATGCCCTGTGTCCCTATGTCCCTGTGTGTGCAGGCCTGTGGTTTGATCTGGATGTTGCCTATAGCGGCTCCTTCCTGATGACCCTGGAAACCAAGATGAACCTGATTCGTTTGGGGAAAGAGGAGGAGACCCTGCGCTTTGGGGAGCAGGGCAAAGACGGGTAAGGCCCCCTGCTGATAAGACCCCTCTCCAGTGTTCCCTCTAAGGTGTGAACGTGCACGATTGCGCACTGCCCAGTTCAGCGCGCACATCAAATTCTTTGCAGCACATAAAATAAAATCTAACCTGAACTTATATAAACACACGCATGGAACAGTCAATTTGATTCAGGTTGCACATGTGAATGTACACACCCATTAGGAACAAGCCAAATACAAACGGATACATTTCGACTCCATTCGCTCACTTTCTTCAGAATGACCGTAGCAGTAGTGCACATCGCTGCTCAGAGCGGCAGGTCTGCACGAGCCAAAAGGAGTGCAGGGATTTAGTGTGTTTTCTCAGACACATGAAAAATTAGGGGGAACGTTGTCCATAATGCAACTGATTGTCAGAGAACACTAATTTCAAATCCCAATTGAATCATATTTCAATCATATTTATTTATTTATGGATAAATGCATTTTATAGTTGGCCTATTTTCTCTTGTCGAATAAACCTCAATGCTTTTAAGGTGAGTAAGACAAAAATGTAAATAAAAAGCACTAATCACTGTATAAACTTTCAGGTTAAAATATTATATTTGTCTGGGTTAGGCTCCACCTTCATAGTTTGAATTTGTGGGTTGAAACAAATGTGACTAGTTTTATGGTTCAATTCATAGTCATACAGTAAAACTCCTCCATCTTGTTTGCTATCTAGTCACATGCTCCTCACGTGCGACTCTCCATTTTCTCACCTGTGCTATTTGAAAATTTCCCCAAGTTGATTGGGGACTAAAGGTGAAATGAATGTATTAAGAGTATCTCTACTGAGCCAATTTTCTCACAATGTACCTGTCCTGCACTGTACAGCCTCACCATGTAAGATTTCAGCTGATTAATACAGTAGAAGAAAAACATTTTTGTCTCTCCACAGACCTGACTTGTAACTTTTCAGCTGTCCTGCTTTTCTCCATTGAGATATTTTTGCTTTGCCTGATATATAGTCTACGTAATAGACGAGCAGGTGCCATAGAAACCTACCAGAAATCCATGTGGTGCTTTTTTTTTTTTTTTTGTCTTTTTGAAACCTATATTTGTGAAAAACATTTTTCTAAGTTTCTCTTCATATCTCGGATACAATTTTTTTCTGTTATAGAACTATAAATAAACCAACATATTATTTGGTCCGAGTCTGAACCGTCTGTGGAAACATACTTTATGTGTTGATCTTACACTGACCCCTGGTGTCCAAACAGTATATTTTACACATTAAATCTTGACATGGGATGGGCATCTGGTGTAAAATCTTTGTGTCCAATATTATTAGAAGAGTTTGTGTATCAACACTTATATTGAGATTTGAGGTTTTGTTTTTTACTGGAGCAGTGTAGTTTCAAATCATTTTTACAAAGTAACTTTGCTCATATAGTGAATTACTTAGTAAAATTTTATATTTTTTCAATGTTCATTTGCATTATGTACTTTCTGCTATATATTACATTATGTATCCATATTTGTTCTTATGATGTTACCCTGGTCACATGACTATTTACCCCTGATGAACACAGGTTAGTGTTGAAATATATTCATTTTTGACACATCTTTTTAAATACCAAAAAGACACTTTCTTAGACATTTTTCAACACAGTTTATTTTTTAGTTCATCCTCATTGGCCGTAGAACAGTCTAAGGTACTCTCCTCTTCCTCTTCTTTCCATTGCTTCTTGAGCTTCTCGACAATCTGCCCCAGCCTCTCTATCTCCTGCTCCACCTACTTCTCATCCATTACATTTGTCAGTTGGAAGTGTTAGAGCACGGGTGTCAATCATGTGGCCCGGGGGCCAGATCCGGCCCTCCAAGACCTTTAATGTGGCCCTTGGCTGATTTTCTACTAAAAATATTTGAATTATATTTTCTATTAAAGTATTTGTAATTTTCTGCACTGCTTAGCATAGTGTCTCCAGTGTCTCTGTATGTGACCCCTCCCACCAGAGCAGCACAAATGAAGATTGTCTCTTTCCAAACGCTCTTAAAGGACGATCGTTTTGACTGTTGACCGTGACACCCTCATCAGAAAAAGTCAAAAATGCGAAAAGTGGAGCCGAGTGCAGGATTTTCTAAAAATTTTTTTACTTATTTCTATTTGCATACAAGTTAAAACATTGTGTTGAAATTGTATTTTTCTTAAAGTTTCAGGTTGTTCATGATATTATAATATTTTGTAAAAGAGTTCATCAATTAAAAAAGATTTCTGTAATAGATTTGTGCTTCTCTGCACAAATATTTGAACTTATTGCTATTTTTTTGGGGTATATATGACATGTGTTTTCTGATCCGGCCCCTTTGGGATCAAAGTAGGTTGGATACGGCCCCCTGAACAAAATGAGTTTGACACCCCTGTGTTAGAGTCTTGTCATTGCTATCTTCAGCAGCTCCTGGGTGCTTTCCATGTTGGTCATACATATATTTGTCTGTTTGTTGATTTTTTGGGCTGCCTTTGGTTTCTTCGATTTGTAGAAGCAATTGTGTCTTCTTGGTCTGGTTCTTCTGGTCAGTCCCCTCTATCTGCCTCCTGAGGGACTCCTTCTCTCCCCTCTCCTTCTCGATCTTCTTCTGGAGATCGGCATTCGTTTCTTTCAGTTGCTCAGTTGATCGATATGTAATTAAGCAAAAATACAGTGAAAACATGTATATAGATAAGTTCATTGTTCAAAAAATGGTTAAGGTTAAGTGTTTGTAAGGGGTAAAGTTCATTGTCCAACATTGGCTCAGGTTACTGCATGTGTAGCAGTCAGTTCATAGAGAGTAATATACAGGGGAGACAGGCGGTCATTAGTTTGGTCAATAGTTCTTATAGTTCTTTAATTCATTTTGTCTAAGTCTGTAGTAGAAGGACCATCCTTATAAATCTGAACTAAGACCTGAGCCACTGTTGCCTTTTTGCTCATACTCAGTATTTTTAATATGTTTGTTTTGTAACATATTTGACAATGTACTCTATATGACCATTGATTAAAACCTGATTGTACAATTATTTTATTTATTTATTCACATTTTATTTATTTTTGTTGTGAAATTTTGGAAAAATCCAGATGTATTTTGTAGTATTTTTTAAAAGACCTTTTTTATTTTTATTTTTTTTATTAAAGTTGAGGAAATTGTATATATCTTTGTATATATGTTATGGATGTATATTAAAGGGGGTTAGCCATTTACAGTATTGTATAGTTCTGGAAAAGTACTCTGCCCTCTTCCCCCACCCCCTCTCTCTCCCTCT
The DNA here is from genome assembly GCF_026225935.1 of Boleophthalmus pectinirostris. Classification (NCBI taxonomy): domain Eukaryota; kingdom Metazoa; phylum Chordata; class Actinopteri; order Gobiiformes; family Gobiidae; genus Boleophthalmus; species Boleophthalmus pectinirostris. The sequence goes on along the minus strand of NW_026571190.1, from coordinate 17,190,398 downwards.
CTTCTTGTCTTGTGTGATATGTATATTTTCCTCTCTGAAGTCTGCTCTACTTTCTGTCACAGTTTC
>NW_026571190.1:17151554-17189832 GCF_026225935.1 Boleophthalmus pectinirostris | reverse complement strand
GTGTTTAAATTTGTGAACAAAACACAATTCCAAGTATGTTTTTGATGAGGAAACAACATTATAAGTGTGTGCACTGTGAGCACTAAAAAGTTTAAATATGTTTATATAAACATATTTTTGATCTGTTTTGTATGCCCATGTAAATACTTACTGTAACTGGGTATTTGAATGTTAGATGTACCTGTATTTTAACAAAATGACTTGATACATGAATTTATGACCATCTGGCAGTGGGGACTGCCGATGAAAACTAACCTTTTGTCTAATTCTAATTATTGTAATGTTTCTTAATGTACACTGTCCCACTGAAAACTAACGAACTAACTAACTAAATAACTAAATAGATAAATAAATAAATAAAACATTGATCAGAAAATATCCCACAGCACCACAGTCTAGTGTACCTCTATTGTTGTCTAGTGTTCCGTATACTGTCAGCAGTCATATCCTGTCATTTATCCAGGCTACATGTTGGACCTGCTGCGGACCCAGGGCCGGAATGGAGCCGTGGCATTATTGGACAGTTTGATGATCCACTATCCCACTCTGTACACCCAAGTGACCGGGCGCAAACCCAGCATCGAACCGTCACGCTTCAGTGGTCTGTCTTATATATATATATATTTTTTTTTTTCATGCTTTAAAGGCATGTTGTACTGTGCACTTTTGACAGTAACAACAAAAATTGACTTTAAAAGTACTATGAAGCTTCTCTAGTAGAGGGCCCATCACCTGCTTGTCTCCATGTCCCACAAGATGTCATTGAAACTGTCTATCGAAGTCAAGACAAGCAGGTGACAGCACCAGTCCTATCTGTAGAGAGGTGATCTTTCTCTCAGTATGTATGTGGGAAAAAATGTATTTGTTATCGTTTAATGCCATACTGTGGAACATGCCAAGCAAATCTCTCATGTGGTGGCACCCCCAATCTGAAAAATTACATGTTACACCATGCACTTCTCTCAGTAACAACAAACTGGCTTTAAATCAGTGACGTTATCAGTAAATATTTAACTGTACATTTTATGATGATTTACATAAAGCTGCTGTGGCCCATCACCTCTTGTGTTATAACATTAATATAACATGGCCAGATGGTTATGATGGAACAAACATATGCAAACTACTTATGTCACATTGGCTTTACAACGCCTTTTTCCCACAACTGTTGAAATATTTTTGGACTTGAATGCTGTCCTTTGTCCTGCTTTAAAATTGTCTGTTGTGTTCTGAGCCAAGTGCAGAATCACTAATATAGATTTCACATTGATTAAGGTCTATGTTTCAATTTTAGACACATTTACACAGTTCATCAAGAAAAAAGTGGTTTTGGTGTTTAGTAGCCCTGTAAATTTCTAATGGGATTCAGTAGTTTTTGGAAATTGCTACCATTCAAAGTGAGATTTGGAAATAGTTGTTAGTTTTGCAGCTCTGATTTCTACTAAATGATATAAGGAGCAATTTGAAAGGCTTGCCATATTTTAGTAAATCAAAGTTACCCTAAAAGGATGCAATAAAGCTTACATTTTCAATTACACTCTATAATTTGGCAAGCATGAATTTCTTACAGTTGATCCAATCCCATTAGTAATGTGTTTTTGTACTATGTTTTTTTGTTACATCTACACAGGTCTGATTCAGATTTGAATTCAGATTTGCCCTTGCATCCACATTTTGAAGATTTGAAGATTGAAATTACCCAGTGCACCCTGTTGTGCATAATGTTGATATTTTACAGCTGATGTCATCAACATTAGACTTTATTAGAGTTTAACGTGAGCACAAGTTGATCAGAAAGAGCCGATTTTTATTGGAACTGTAATAACATTTTTGTTGAAAATAAAACACCTAAACAGGACCATGGATGTTTTTATTGATCACAGGCTCCTGAAAATGTTTTGTTTAAATCCATGTTCTGTTTTGAGTTTTCTTAAAACTTTTTTGACAGTGTTTTCTAATGTGTGCATTGTATCAGTATGGTAACCTGTAATCAACTGAAGTCAATAGATATAGCATCTGGTATGACCCAGTAATAATAATAGTACAAATGAACATTACATATCATTAACGTTACGTATGATTTTCACATTGCTTGTTTCATATTGTTGCAGGTGTACCAGCTTCAGACAGAGTTGCAGAAAGCTCAAACTGAGAATGAATACCAGAAGAGGTGCTCTTTAAGGCCGAGAAACTAGACCCAGTGAGAAATCATGACTTTAATTAATATTGTTGTTATTATTACTATTATTCTTAACGTTGTAATGTCTGTGTAAGGCCCGTAATGACATCTTGGCCCAGGACTTGGCTGAAGCCATTGGGAGTCAGGCAGAATTGGTCGAGCAGCTCAAGAGCTACAGAGAGGAGAACGAGCAGCTGCACAGAGACAAGCAAGTGGTAGGCAATAGAGATATATGACTTTAACAATGAATGATGATAGGCCCCATTCACACCTGTAGCCTGGCAATGTTCACGGTCTGAGTGAGGGTCACTGAGTGTTCTGCCATTTTGGACCTGGCGATTTTATGGGAACTATGTGTGAATGTGGCTATAAATTAAAGATAATGGAAGCAATTTGTTCTCCTACTAAAATACCTTTAACTGTGTCATATTCAGGAGTCAGGACACAGACTTTGCCTGATTACTCTCAGTATATTCTCAATTTAATCATAGGATCTAGCAAGCTTATTCTATAAAGATAAATAGTTTTATCAACGCAAATGCCAGGTCAGAAAGGCTTAATTCACAGTGCTGTTTTATTGAAGCTTTACAGCTTTATAAGCCATATAAGGTTTTATTTGTAGTCTTTAAGGAATCTACATTTTGTGAGTTTTTGTTTTTGACACTGAACTTTGAAATGCTTGTCTTTACTTATAGATTTCACTGAGAGATTATTGCTGATATCTTGTGTATGTTAGAGGTAAGATCTTAAGACCGAGCCCAAGCCCGACCCGACCCGACCCGGTCTAAAATGTCAATCATTACTTCGGGTCGGGTCGGGCTCGGGCTTCAAATAAATATATGTTTATAAAATGTATGCTAAAACGATGTGTGGATACTAAACTAAGGAATACTTGTTATAAAATAAATAATATGGATAAAACAGAGAAGTAATGTAATGTAATTGCTATTTAACTACTAATTACAGGATCCGCAGAGCCAGAGCTCTGCGCACGTGAACGCCCCCTCTTAATTTAATAATCTTCCCCTCCGCAAGTCTGCATCTATTTTGACCTGGTATCCCCAATATGGAGGAGCAAGAAGTTAAACTAAAGGCAGGAGAACTGAAAAGACAAACACGCACCGGTAAGAGTGAGGTGTGGAAAAGCTTCAAATTGATTGTTGAAAATGCTACAGAAACTTGCGTTGGCTTCGCTGAATGTCGTCAATGTGGCGCTTTGCTTTCATACGAGAGCAAAAAGACTGGCACCTCGACGCTGAGCACTGCTCCTCCTCCCCGAGTCCTCACAAATAAAATATGACATTTCGGGTTTGCTTCGGGCTCGGGCCTGCAAATCAAGTTAATTGGTCGGGCTCGGGCCGGGTCGGGTCGGGCTGGATTTTTTAGGCCCGATCTCACCTCTAAGCCGAACCCCTCCAACTTCTGACGAAAATTATGGACGAAAAGAGTGTTGGCATAGGTACTGCCGGTATTTATCGTCCAAAACTTATCTCTTCTAGTGCCTCTGAACTCTCAAATATTTCTTCATTCAACGGTCAACTTGAAAGTAACAACAACTACTGTATCAAAGAAGAGGAGGGTGGGGAATGGGAAGCTGATAGTCCTAATGGTGAACACAACACTTTAGCCGAATCTCCAGTTTCATCATGTCGTGATGCTAAAAGTCCTAGTAAAACTTACCTCTCTATGTCCACTCTGGCGAAACAGGAAGATGAAGAATTTTGTATTTTAACAAATGAAGATTTTGAAACTTGCACGGACAGAGAGGGTGATGGGGGGGACCAAACTGATGAGACAAAAGTGCCCCAAAGCGGTAGCACTGAACCAGGAAGTGACGATGACTCTGAATATTTTGAACCAGCACAGAAAGTTCCATATTATACTTTAATTTTTCTGACGTTGCTGGTGTATGGGTACTTCATATTGCCTTGGCCCACGTATGTGGGGGGAATGCTGCTGGGGATTGGACTGGGTTTCCTTTTGGCCATTGGAGTGGTCTGGCTCTCAGGGCCGAAGTCATCCAGTGGTTATAGATCTTTCAAGCTGCGGAAGTTGGACATTAAACAACCAGACATTTACAAAGTAAGAATCATTTTTGAGCATTTAAAATGTTTATTTACAATAACTTTGTGTATAAAACATTTTAAAAGACTTAGCAGTTATATTCCTTACACAACATGAAATAAGACACAGAGAAGTTTGTTAGCTTAAAAGGGACAGTATTTAAGATCTGCCATTTTCAATACAATCCAGTGGATTGAAACCTAAAACTATGACTACTCTCTTTGTAAACCCCAACACCTACAGCATCATTAATCAGTGCTAGTGCAGCCTCTGCAGCTCAGTGACTGAATTCTGGAGGTTCTGAGCTTGAGAATGAGAAAATCTTGTATGTTTATTTAATTCACTGTATGTAAAACACTTTGGTTTAGTTGTTACTGTTGTTAAGCATCATACAATTTGAATTAATGCTATTTATATGTAGGTCAAGGCACTGGCAACCCAGGTTGTGACTCAAAAGACACAAAGAGAAAAGTATTAGTAAGCTTTATTGAATGAGTCATCTTTGGTGCTCACACCTCAGTAGAAGACATTACGATGAAGGGCATGACCGATTAGGTGACGTTCAGGAGATGTCTTCCCCCCGGTGCCTAGACACTGGAGGTGGTAGAGGTGAAGCTGAGGAGAGTGAAGAGGACGATGAGACGCAGATAGGATACAGTTATGGGGGTTTAAATTGGGCACACTGGGCGCTGATTGGACAGGAGGAGGTGCAGCAAGCAGCGGGGAGGAGCAATGGGAGTGAGGTGATGAAGGTTGAGAAGCGGTGAGATAGACTGGAGCACAGGTAGATCTTCCAGGCTGAATTCATGCTAGCTCCATTTTAGTTTATAATGTCCCTTATGTTGAGTGCTTTGTAAGAACTGCAGGATAGGAACCGTTTGTCAATATTTTCTGCAAATATCCCTAAGCATTCTGTTGACAAAGTCTCATGCATAATTAGATACATGCTATTTATCTTAATAATACTCAAATAAAAATTTCGTAAAAATTTAGATTTAAACCAAACTTTGCACATCTTTCCTAGGGGTGGATGAATGAGATCTCAAACTATGATCCAGAGACGTACCATGCTACCCTAACCCAGTCGGTGTATGTCCGTTTAGAGGGCTCCACCATTCGCTTGTCCAAACCCAACCACAACATCTCCAGGAGAGCCGCACACAATGACCTCAAACCTGATGTCAGCTTTGTCAGCCAGAAAATCTATGACCTCACCTATAGTAAAGTAAGGCCAATACTTTGTACTCTAGCTATAAAAGTAGAAATATTTGTGTGTAACAGTTTGATTTCTGATTCTACAGATACATTTAGTGCCTGAAGGCCTGGCCAGAAAGAGAATTTGGAACAAAAAATATCCCATATGTATTGAACTTGGAAAGCAGGATGACTTTATGTCCAGGACTGAAGGGGACAAGTGGGAGTCCCGTGAGGGGTCATTCCCAAAAGACAAAACAGACGGGACAGGAAGTGCAGCCCTGTCCCAAAGCGTGACTCTGTATCTGTTTGGACGAACGGGGCGAGAAAAGGAGGACTGGTTCCAGCGCTTTTTACAGGCCTCCAAGCACAAAGTCAATCTGAAGAAGTCTGCCAGTGCCATGGTCTTTAAAAGTATGTTATTGTTGTTGTTGTTGTCGTTGTTGTCTTTGTCGTTTCTTTTTGTAGGTCTGTGAGATTAATTGCAATTGAATCAACAAATCACCAATTTGCAGTTTCAGTACTTAAATAGATATCAATAGGTAAAATGTCCTGAAATCTCCTAGTAAACACTGCATAAAACTGACTCAGCCAATAGTTAAGATCTTTGCAATAATGCTCTGAAGTGTGTATTCTTGCATTAGTTTTGCAGTTTATCTTTCAGTTATCCGTCAAATAGCTCTAGGCTTTGTTTAAAAAGTGCACTCTGAACTGAATCCTGTTTTAAAGCATACATAACGATTTTGCCCTATTTTTATATTAATCAAGCTTGACTCACTAGCCAAACAAATAATTACTGTATAGTATTATCTAGATATTTTATGATCATGAGTGTGAATCGAGCATTTACCAGTGTTACATTTTGATTCTTGATTTACTGTACAAATTCTTCATGTCTCTTTGTTAAATGTAGCTGGGGGTGGTCACAGTCGTAGTGGTAGCCGCAGCAGTCTGGATGAGGGTCTGTTGACTCAGTCCAGGCCTAAAGACGGTTCCACATCGACAGCGGGCAATGCCAAACCCTCCCCTCTGCTCGACTACAGTGTGTACATGGCCAACCTCCTGCCAGACCAAGAGGCCTTCAGCCCCTCTGTCTGCTCCTCCCTCCAGAGCCCCATGAGCAGTCCAGGGGTAGACAAGAAGGTACAATATTGTCATTTTATATCATGCACTGTATGTTTACAAAAACAAAAGAGTTTTATGTGGTCAAAATCCAGCGGTGGAAAAAATACTGAGAGAATTTGGACAGTTATATACTTAAGTACTGCTGACAAATCCGTATTAAATGCCATTATAAAGTATGCATAAAAAATACCTGATTAGTAGCATTTTAGATCAGTCTGTTATACATAATTTGGCCAAACTGGCAGCCAGTGAGGTGCCTTTATGTGACATTATGTGTGGAGTGGGATGGTTGGTACTGCTGAGCTGTACTCCTATGACGTACAAATAGTATTGACTCTACTCCAAAAAAAAAGTAAATAATTGGTTACTTTTCTCCTTTCTTAGACTATCCAGGTCTTTCAAATTCTGTAGAAATCTACTTTAAAGTTGTGCCCCTTATTCTAGAGTTATGATGTATGCTGATTTAGGCATTGAAATTATTTAAATATCTAGTTCTAAAATTGGGATTTTACTTTTGATTATTATTTGATTTTGGTCTGTAAAAAAGATGAATCCTGGAGTTTGCCCTTTTCACAAACCCTTCCATTAGTGACACACTCAACATTTTAATTACAATCTAGTTCAAGCATCAACATAGAGATATGGTGTTGGTGTAGTTAAGCAGACAAGTACACAGTGTGCCCTCAGGATAAAGAGAACAGCCTGTACCTGTGTGCTGTGGGGGACATGTATTTATTCATACACATGTACCACTAATGTTCCTCTGTGTTTAGCTCCTAAGCTCCAGCCCCTCCCCTCCGGAGCAGACCACAGGGGACGAGGAGGACCCAGTGGCCTGGCTCAACGCTGCCCTCGGACGCCTGTTCTGGGACTTCTTAAGGGAGCCGTACTGGGCTGACCTGGTCTCAAAGAAGATCCAGATGAAACTTAGTAAAATACGAGTGAGTTAATTCTTTAAATCATTGTTTCTCAAACTGTGGTATGTGGGCAGCTCTTCTGTTCAAGTGTTTTCCTAATTTAGAGACTATTATAGCTACATTTTTGCCCTCCTTTGAGAAATAACCTGGTTTTAACTACTGTGCTAATGGCATAGTCCTATTTTATACCTGGTTTACCCAAGTCTAGACCTGGGGTAGTATAGACCTGGTTTAAATCTGGTGGTTCTCCATCTGGTGGTACTCAAGTTTTATCTTAGTTTGTATTTGTGTGAATGTTCGAGAATCATCACTTTAAATATACCAGTATCTTTTAAATATTTTCTCATATGTTGATTTTTTTACTGCTACAGATGTTATTTTGAGGATTATTTTGACCATTCAAAAATTAGAACAGCAAATTCTTGAATTGTGTATTGCTATGGCATAGGTCCTCATCGCATCACTGATAACCCATAGACACTGAGGCAGTTAAGACCACGAAATAAAAGAACTTGTTTTTCATGATTTAAATGTTAGTATAGCTGCTTTACACAAGTTTAAATTCTTTGAATTATAATCTAGATTATTCATGGAGGGGCTAATGAATTATACCATCTTGTCATTTAGTTGCCTTACTTCATGAATGAGCTCACCCTGACAGAACTGGACATGGGCTCCTCCACTCCCAGAATCCTCAGCGGCTCCAAACCCTACATTGATTACAAAGGTAAAATCCAAGACCACACAAACCCTGAGCTTCCCCCTCATGCACTGGTCAGATGTTAGCTGTGTCCACATTAGAGATAAGAAAAATAAACATGTTATCAGGCAGTTCCTTGTGTTGTAATTTCAACTATATTAGTTGGCACATAGTGGATGGTTAGCTTTTATGTAATACAGATTAACAAATAACCACAATTTAAAATGAAAATGCTTTTACAAAGGCATAATTTTTACTTGGTCAGTAACTGAAACTATATCCTCATTTTCACTAAGTAGGGCCAAAATAAGATTTGCGCTCCATCAGGCTAGAAAATTACACACTTACTCCTACTGAGATTGCAACTCGGGGGTACTCCTGGGGATAGAGACATGTCTGAGAGTTAAGGGCTAAGATGCGTAGGCTGGAGCTGAAAATTAGATAATACTGCAATTTCTATTTTGGAGATATGAAAATATTGTTTATAATGAAAACAATTTATGATTAAATTAGACTGTACATGTTACAGTCTCTTCACTTTTGGATGATACTTGAATCTATACCAAGACATTCACCGGCATGGATTAATTAGCTTTTGGCATCGTCGTCCCTGAGCACTCAAAAATGCTCAGTTCGCATTTTGCCCATTTTGTTGTATTACAGATAAAACACTAGACTTTTGTCAATATCGCCCACCCCTAAGATTAACTACATGTGCGCCTGTGACCTGCTTTACCCCCCTTAGAAAGCACGAAAGCCCATAAAAACAAATGTGATGTCCCATAGCTAGCCTAGAACAGTAGATGCATTGTTGTGTGGGGGGGTCAACTAACATGAGCTGGTTTGTGAACTTAAGCACATTAGGAGGTTATCTGTGGATTAGCCTGAACTATATTAGGTTTTGTGGGTTTGCTAAGAGTTGTGCTACTTCAACTACTTATAATCTACTCTTCTTTAGACTTTTATTGTGCCGTTTTTAACTCTTTTACATTCATTTGCCCACTCATAGTTGTATTTAGAGTGATTTGTGCATGTCTATCTTTATTCTCCTGCATTTAAGACATCATTGCTCTGATCAAGCCTGTTCTTTATTTGTTCTCCAATTTAATTTTATTTATCAGTGACAGACTTAGCATTCAGCGGCATTACTTACATTACCCAGATTTCCGACCCAGAACTCAGTGGATTTGTTTCTTTTAGTAAGTTGTTTTAGATGAATATTGCAATTTAAAATATCCAAAATATAACATCATGATAGATACTGTCATAGATACTATAAATATGTCTTCCTTTAAGAACAACCTTTATTGCTATTTTAAGAAATGTTAAATGTGCTTGAGGTTGCTGTTTTACACATGAATCACACATGTGCATTATGTGTTACTGCTGTTTTCTTTCCTCACTCACTCTGTGCTTTACTTCTTCAATGAGTCACAGTCTTGTTGCTACCACTCTCACATAGCGCCATAATGAGTGCAGGGATTGATTGCACCTCCAACTGTGACGGAAGCTGCATTTCCTGACACAGTTTCTTGAAAAAATACTTCTAAAGACCACAGTGAAATGCATACAAATTTTTTGCTGATATTGGAAGGTTTGAGAGCATCTATCTGCATTTTTTCCATAGCATTGAGGGGTACTGGTAAAAAGTCATGTAAAGAGGTACATCTATGTGATTGTTCGCAGCAGGTTTTTCACAAGGGAAATGCAGGTTTTTCACAAAAATGTAGTGGCTAATAATGATTAACAGATGCGTGTTGCCAGGTGTTTTAAAGTAAATGTATCCACTGTTAACTTAAAGGGATAGTTCGGGATTTTTTACATAAATCTGTATGGCATCCCCATGAGCAGTGTCCTGCATCCACACTGACTTGCCCCCGACAGCGTCCGGTGAGCCGAGTTCCTGGCCGTTTTCGGTGCTGACGGAAGTAGTCCGGCAAGTTGGCTGGGGACTGTATAATAAAGCGTTTTTCTTCTCAGAACAATATGTGTTCAAAAGAGTGATACATTTGCATCACAAAACCATTGTCGCCTAAAAAGTCAGACCTCATAATCGCTTGGCACTATTTTCTTTCCGTTCGTATCACTGCGCATGGCCGCAATTTTGCAACAGACATTTATACGATAGGTAAATTTCATTAATGGGCTCATTTTATTGACAGGAATATTATGGACTACAGTGTAATTGAAATGGAAAAATAGTTATTAATAGCTAAAAAGTGAAATGCAGGTAAGATTTTTGTATTATTACATTATTGTGTAGCTGTATGGCTGTATTTTCCGTAACTCTACTTTGTAAAACAATTGGACTTGTGTTTCTGTGGCTGTAACATCAGGGCATCTTGGGCTCAGGCTAACTTTACCTCACCCTGCTGTTTCCTGGTATACCCATGCAGAGTGCACTGGATCAATGAAGCTTCCCCACTGAGAGCAGTCGTCTTTAAATGCATTTTCTGTTTTTCATAATCATTATCTAGTTTCATACTGTATTTTTCTTAAATATATTTTCTTCTTACCATTAAGTGCAGGGCATATGTCAGGGCATATCTTACAGGTTAGACTTACATTCCTGTGTGCCAAACCTTGAGCATTTCTTTGTTTTTTGTTTTTTTTTCCCCAACAATTTGTCCTTTTTTAGCTACAGTACACAAAGAAACTGCCCTATTAGCTGCAGCGCTTTTAATGTAATACTTCTCCAGTTAGGAACAGATTAAGTCCCTTGCCTGTCATTTACAGTTGTTAATAAGGTTTTGAGCTGTATGCCCTTAAACCCAGTGAGGTCAATGGAAGAGAAATATTTTTCAAAATTTCCCTAAAATCATGTACCTCCTAGTGGTATGAAGGCAAAAATGGCAAGAAAAAAATGTGGGTCTATTTGGTTCTGTTTATGCCATCTAGATAATCAGGACTTTAAATGTAGTGTTGCCACTATACAAAACTTTCAAAATAGATAATGATACTATGGCATAGGGTCAATTCCTATTTTGATACTACTGTGTTAATATAAACAAACATGTTTTGTTTGTTTTTTTCTTTTTTTTAGAATTCAATTTTCAACACCAAATAATAGTTGTTTACGGTAGACCACAAGGTAACATAAGGCCACTTCCTTCCTGTGGCTCAGAGAATAGACTTGATTTTTTTTTTTTTATTAATTTTTTTTTAATTCTGTTTGTTGTTCGTATTGTTGTATTGTTTTTTTCATGTCACTTTTGATTTTAATGTCACAATTGGGCTATACAGATAAACTTGCCTTGCCTATACAAATTCTAGTTAATCTCTTGATCATGTTCACTGTTCAAGAAAGGTTAGATATGGACTGATACTCAAGTTATCTCGTCTCAAAGCAAAATTAAACAGTGCAGCAATCACAGTTCCAACAAGGGAATTCTGATATCAGTACTAGGACTGAATTACTACACTTTCTTATTAATGTTATTATAGTTGAAATACCAAATCCACTATTCTGTTTGAAAAATGCCCTGTGTCCCTATGTCCCTGTGTGTGCAGGCCTGTGGTTTGATCTGGATGTTGCCTATAGCGGCTCCTTCCTGATGACCCTGGAAACCAAGATGAACCTGATTCGTTTGGGGAAAGAGGAGGAGACCCTGCGCTTTGGGGAGCAGGGCAAAGACGGGTAAGGCCCCCTGCTGATAAGACCCCTCTCCAGTGTTCCCTCTAAGGTGTGAACGTGCACGATTGCGCACTGCCCAGTTCAGCGCGCACATCAAATTCTTTGCAGCACATAAAATAAAATCTAACCTGAACTTATATAAACACACGCATGGAACAGTCAATTTGATTCAGGTTGCACATGTGAATGTACACACCCATTAGGAACAAGCCAAATACAAACGGATACATTTCGACTCCATTCGCTCACTTTCTTCAGAATGACCGTAGCAGTAGTGCACATCGCTGCTCAGAGCGGCAGGTCTGCACGAGCCAAAAGGAGTGCAGGGATTTAGTGTGTTTTTCTCAGACACATGAAAAATTAGGGGGAACGTTGTCCATAATGCAACTGATTGTCAGAGAACACTAATTTCAAATCCCAATTGAATCATATTTCAATCATATTTATTTATTTATGGATAAATGCATTTTATAGTTGGCCTATTTTCTCTTGTCGAATAAACCTCAATGCTTTTAAGGTGAGTAAGACAAAAATGTAAATAAAAAGCACTAATCACTGTATAAACTTTCAGGTTAAAATATTATATTTGTCTGGGTTAGGCTCCACCTTCATAGTTTGAATTTGTGGGTTGAAACAAATGTGACTAGTTTTATGGTTCAATTCATAGTCATACAGTAAAACTCCTCCATCTTGTTTGCTATCTAGTCACATGCTCCTCACGTGCGACTCTCCATTTTCTCACCTGTGCTATTTGAAAATTTCCCCAAGTTGATTGGGGACTAAAGGTGAAATGAATGTATTAAGAGTATCTCTACTGAGCCAATTTTCTCACAATGTACCTGTCCTGCACTGTACAGCCTCACCATGTAAGATTTCAGCTGATTAATACAGTAGAAGAAAAACATTTTTGTCTCTCCACAGACCTGACTTGTAACTTTTCAGCTGTCCTGCTTTTCTCCATTGAGATATTTTTGCTTTGCCTGATATATAGTCTACGTAATAGACGAGCAGGTGCCATAGAAACCTACCAGAAATCCATGTGGTGCTTTTTTTTTTTTTTTTTGTCTTTTTGAAACCTATATTTGTGAAAAACATTTTTCTAAGTTTCTCTTCATATCTCGGATACAATTTTTTTCTGTTATAGAACTATAAATAAACCAACATATTATTTGGTCCGAGTCTGAACCGTCTGTGGAAACATACTTTATGTGTTGATCTTACACTGACCCCTGGTGTCCAAACAGTATATTTTACACATTAAATCTTGACATGGGATGGGCATCTGGTGTAAAATCTTTGTGTCCAATATTATTAGAAGAGTTTGTGTATCAACACTTATATTGAGATTTGAGGTTTTGTTTTTTACTGGAGCAGTGTAGTTTCAAATCATTTTTACAAAGTAACTTTGCTCATATAGTGAATTACTTAGTAAAATTTTATATTTTTTCAATGTTCATTTGCATTATGTACTTTCTGCTATATATTACATTATGTATCCATATTTGTTCTTATGATGTTACCCTGGTCACATGACTATTTACCCCTGATGAACACAGGTTAGTGTTGAAATATATTCATTTTTGACACATCTTTTTAAATACCAAAAAGACACTTTCTTAGACATTTTTCAACACAGTTTATTTTTTTAGTTCATCCTCATTGGCCGTAGAACAGTCTAAGGTACTCTCCTCTTCCTCTTCTTTCCATTGCTTCTTGAGCTTCTCGACAATCTGCCCCAGCCTCTCTATCTCCTGCTCCACCTACTTCTCATCCATTACATTTGTCAGTTGGAAGTGTTAGAGCACGGGTGTCAATCATGTGGCCCGGGGGCCAGATCCGGCCCTCCAAGACCTTTAATGTGGCCCTTGGCTGATTTTCTACTAAAATATTTGAATTATATTTTCTATTAAAGTATTTGTAATTTTCTGCACTGCTTAGCATAGTGTCTCCAGTGTCTCTGTATGTGACCCCTCCCACCAGAGCAGCACAAATGAAGATTGTCTCTTTCCAAACGCTCTTAAAGGACGATCGTTTTGACTGTTGACCGTGACACCCTCATCAGAAAAAGTCAAAAATGCGAAAAGTGGAGCCGAGTGCAGGATTTTCTAAAATTTTTTTTTACTTATTTCTATTTGCATACAAGTTAAAACATTGTGTTGAAATTGTATTTTTCTTAAAGTTTCAGGTTGTTCATGATATTATAATATTTTGTAAAAGAGTTCATCAATTAAAAAAGATTTCTGTAATAGATTTGTGCTTCTCTGCACAAATATTTGAACTTATTGCTATTTTTTTGGGGTATATATGACATGTGTTTTTCTGATCCGGCCCCTTTGGGATCAAAGTAGGTTGGATACGGCCCCCTGAACAAAATGAGTTTGACACCCCTGTGTTAGAGTCTTGTCATTGCTATCTTCAGCAGCTCCTGGGTGCTTTCCATGTTGGTCATACATATATTTGTCTGTTTGTTGATTTTTTGGGCTGCCTTTGGTTTCTTCGATTTGTAGAAGCAATTGTGTCTTCTTGGTCTGGTTCTTCTGGTCAGTCCCCTCTATCTGCCTCCTGAGGGACTCCTTCTCTCCCCTCTCCTTCTCGATCTTCTTCTGGAGATCGGCATTCGTTTCTTTCAGTTGCTCAGTTGATCGATATGTAATTAAGCAAAAATACAGTGAAAACATGTATATAGATAAGTTCATTGTTCAAAAAATGGTTAAGGTTAAGTGTTTGTAAGGGGTAAAGTTCATTGTCCAACATTGGCTCAGGTTACTGCATGTGTAGCAGTCAGTTCATAGAGAGTAATATACAGGGGAGACAGGCGGTCATTAGTTTGGTCAATAGTTCTTATAGTTCTTTAATTCATTTTGTCTAAGTCTGTAGTAGAAGGACCATCCTTATAAATCTGAACTAAGACCTGAGCCACTGTTGCCTTTTTGCTCATACTCAGTATTTTTAATATGTTTGTTTTGTAACATATTTGACAATGTACTCTATATGACCATTGATTAAAACCTGATTGTACAATTATTTTATTTATTTATTCACATTTTATTTATTTTTGTTGTGAAATTTTGGAAAAATCCAGATGTATTTTGTAGTATTTTTTAAAAGACCTTTTTTATTTTTATTTTTTTTATTAAAGTTGAGGAAATTGTATATATCTTTGTATATATGTTATGGATGTATATTAAAGGGGGTTAGCCATTTACAGTATTGTATAGTTCTGGAAAAGTACTCTGCCCTCTTCCCCCACCCCCTCTCTCTCCCTCTCTTCTTGTCTTGTGTGATATGTATATTTTCCTCTCTGAAGTCTGCTCTACTTTCTGTCACAGTTTCTGTCATTTACTTGTTTTTCTTTTGTCTTTTGTACTTTTTGCCTCTGGATTTTTCTTATCGTGGATCTTTGGGTCTTTTTCTGGTGAGTGCCTCTCTTCTTATAAAGTGCACCTTTTCTCTACTAACAATCATCATCAACCTTCCTGTAGCATCTTTAACAAGCATTATTTTCTTATTTTCTTGTCTTGTGTCAAAGTCAATGCAGTATAAAGACATTTTAGCTATATATTCTTTATCTGCCCCTTGCCAATTTTGAAAATGGCTAACTCTGATACAATATAGAAATTACTGTATAACTGCACTTTCAACAGAGGAACAAATACAGGCGTGAGCATGTAATGAAATTATTTATTTTAGACAAGGACTAGATGTTCTAAATGTTACTGTATGGGGAAAAACATGCATGATTTATCTCTGAAAATCATCTCATCATCTCCTACATTATTTATAGGATTTTATTTTTTTCATCACCATCCTTTTGGTCACATCTCTCAAATTTTGAAGTATTTTGACTGTTTGTGTTCATTCTGATTTGGGTGTTTGTGTGTTTAGATTCAGGCCTAGGACGTACTGCTTGGCTGATAGCGACGAGGAATCATCGAGTGCTGGTTCATCAGATGAAGAAGACGCCTCTGAACTGTCAAATGACTCCACTGGAGCTGAGGGGTGAGAGAGAGACAGAAATTAAATGACTTCCTGATAACTACACCTGAAGCCATAGTAAAGCAGGAAGAAAAACCATGTCATGAACAAATGGTTAATTTGAGATGTAAAACCTACTTAATTTAGGTGGTAGAGCATTTATTCAAACTGTAAATAGTGTAGTTAATAGAAAGTGTTATCGACTTGCTTAACTTTCTTACACTGATTATACAATAACTTAAACTTTAAAAAAAATATTTTTCTTTGTGAATTACAGCTTGGTTGGAGGCCATAGACCGAGTAAAATTATGCGATTCGTAGACAAGATTGCTAAGTCCAAATACTTCCAGAAAGCAACAGAGACTGAGTTTATTAAAAAGAAGATGGAGGAGGTTTCTAACACACCCCTCCTGCTCACCGTGGAACTGCAGGAAGTTAGGGGAAGACTCGCGGTCAATATCCCCCCTCCTCCTACTGACAGGATATGGTGAGCTCTTGAGTGTGCAATATTATGTCTGTTCTTAGCTCCCTCTGCTGGTACTTTTCTTTCTTTGCGCTGTGTAAAACAAATTCTATTCTGCTCCTGTACAGGTATGGATTCAGAACACCACCTCACCTTGAAGTGAAAGCTCGGCCCAAACTGGGCGAGCGAGTAGTAACTCTAGCTCATGTAACAGACTGGATAGAGAAAAAACTAGACCAGGAATTTCAAGTATGAAGAGGCACTTAATATTTACTTACACGTTTTAGTAGTAATATTTGAAACTCACCATTTGTTAATTTTTCTCTAGAAAATCTTTGTAATGCCAAATATGGATGATGTGTGGTTGACGATCATGCACTCTGCCATGGACCAGCGCACTGCAGGAGCTGGCCCAGTGGAAGACTCCGAGACTTCAGACCCCGGCAGTGAGAGTTAGCAGTGAAGTTTGTTTACAGTATTTCTATAGGTTATGAAGACTCACAATGTGAACTGGAACCAAAGTAGATTGGGCCACATGCTACTTTTGTCAAACAACTACATTCCTTTAGTGGGTGTTTTCTCACAAAGCCACTAGAAGAGCATATTCAATTTTTAATACTGGAAGTAACACTAAATAGAGGGGTATAATGGTCTAAAGTCATTTTTAGAAAGACTTGGATTGGGTTATATTTCTTCATCATGAATGTTTTGAGGTAGTAGGTGCAATTTTTGAACTTATTAACATTGCAGCATTCACCAGATAACCTTACAGCCAACATGTGACTAGTTTATGCCAAGGTACATTATGATAAATAAAGCACAAACATCTTAATATGTTTCAGTTGAAAATAACTATTATTTACTTCTATTTAATTCTACTGGTAAAGATATAATACTTGACTATAAAATTCTGCAGCTTTTTCAGCTGAGCAGGTGTTAACTGAACAGTATTCGTTTGTGCTGTGATCACACCTAGAGGCCTGAACCTCTTTATTTTGCCAATAACCCCTTAATAAGCCACTGATGCCCATAAAACAAGTGTCATTTAAACCTCTATGACACTTTCACTCTAAAAAGTGCAATGAGTAAAAACAGGACTAGCTTTTAGGATGATAAAAGCATGTAAGTGTAGAGTATCTTTATAATAATATGCTATGTTTATGCTCGGTTAGGAGTACAGTACTTCTTAATACAGCTGCTGAATGTATGTGATTTATGGTACAAAGAAACCTTGTTTGGACTGGGGTATGCAATCGGTTTGCACAACTAAAAAAAACTTTTATTATACTGTATTTAATGCAGGTGTGTTAAAGTAACACGTGGTATTTTTTTTTTTTTTGCTCTAAAATCAGTTCTTTTCTCTTTTTTTAAGATTTGTATGGTGAAAAACTATTACTTGCTACGATGTAATTTAAAAGGCACTTGAATTTATATGAAGTGTAGGTACAAGTTCTGTTGTTTTAGTTTCCAATAATGTAAAGTCTGATTTATACACATTAAGTCACTGTTCATTGTTTTTCCCGGTACATATCCAGTGTTTTTTTTGGGTTTTTTTTTTGTTAATGCAAATGATTAATTCACACAGCCACCTTTTTGTTTACAATAATATATGTTCCCTTTTACCTTCTTGAACTGTTCTGTGTTTAATTTATGTTCAATAATTACATAAGATCACAGATGTTTGTGTTTTTGTCCTCTTCTTGTAATAAACGATGAAATCATTTAAGGATATATGAAGATGATGTACTGATTTTATATTTGTGAATTATTTTTAAAAATATATGTCATTTTATGGCCACATTGATGATTATTATATGTGCAGTTGCCTTATTTATAATTCAATAAATATAGGTAAATGAAGGGTTTTGGTTTGGGTTTTTTTGTTTTGTTTTTGTGTGTGTCTGTGTGTGTTTTTTTTTTGTTTGTTTTTTTTTTTGCTTTTCTTACCAGAAGACTATATATTAAAGCGTATAAAAGAGCCATCTCTCTCTGAGGTTGACCGAATTGACCCCTCCCACACCGGAAGTATAAAGGTTGCTTAGCAACGCGATTGTTGGTAACTCCGCGGTGAGGAGCTTTCTTGAATCTTCTTAATTATTTCCATTTATGATTACGTATGATTAACGTAATGTACAATTATCATCGAATGTTATATTTTAAGGTCTTTTCTATCATTGTTATTATGTTGTCTTGGGCAAATTTTTCAAGCTAATACGCGTAATTGTTTGTTAACAAGCGGTTATGTATATCACTTATCTATATATCACTGTAAACGTCTGATCTTTTATTTTGTGTTGGTTTGTGATAGGAAGGTTTCTTATTTTCATTTTACTAAAACATTTTCAGGTGAAATGGAGAGCCCTGATGAACCAGAGGAGTTTGAGGGAAGTCATGAGGAGGGAATTGACTCGCACTCACTGGATGAATCTCCAGAGGACTGGGTCACTCAGGGTGTCCATCCAACTGAACGGGGATCTGCGGAACAACTGTCAGAACCTGTGCACCTAACAGAGCGAGAGCACAGATGGCACGAGGAATCTGCAGCCCAAAACTATGGTCATTTAACTACATTCTAATTTGTAACATATAATATGGTGTAGCAAGTGTGTGTTCCATGTCTAAAGATCTTGCGTTTTATATTGTTTTTGTTTTGTTTTTTCAGCTCAAGAGAATGACATGCACGTGCCTGTGTCTCCTGACCCGTCTGACACCCTGGAAACAATGCAGGAACAAAGGCCCTCAGTGAATAATTATGCTGGTGATGAGGAGGAGGCAGAAGAATTTGTTGTTCTTGGCTCAGATCACGTATGAACCTTGAATCTATCATGTGGTAACTAATGAAACACCATCACACACCATATTCCTTTGTAATTATGCCCCATTTCTCCTCAGGAACTGGTGAAAAGGCAACAAGCAAGCTCTCAGTATTGAGCTCAACAAGGAGCTGGAGAGAATAAACCTTTGCACTAAAAGAGAAGGTCTTTATCTTTAATCTTTTTTTCTGTACAATACTTTTTATTATTTAAGATCAAATCTAAACACATTTGTCCAGTAGGTGGTGCCACTGACTCAAGAATTTCTATACATATTCACTGAGAAATAATCACAGTATTCTGTCAATGACAGCTTGAGTTGGATAAAGCCAATGAATCTGAGATTGCCGACGGGTTAATGGAGATTCACAGAGTTAATGAGAATCTGGTCAGGCTACAGTACAAGTTGGAGGATCTTCACCAGACCAAGGCCCAGGCTGAAAACAAACACCACCAGACACTCAAGCAGCTGGAGTCCAACAAGAGCCAGTTCTCTAGCATTGCAAACCAGCACAAGCAAATGAATGCCAGAGGTGAGGCTGTGTGAATTATGGTCTTTTAAAACTTGTAAAAAAAAAAAGTAGTGATGTGTGGATGATGTGGTAAAAAAATTATATCATGATTTTCTTGGAACTACATTACAATTTAGATTCTATCACAATTCAAACTGCCTTTTATTTTCACTCACCCAGAGCATTACAGAGGCTTATAAAAGGTAGAACTGAGTGCGTGGAAAAAACGAGTCTGTGTTTGAGGACAGAGCTGAATTAAATGAGAAATAGTGACTCACAATATGACAACATAGCCATATTAGTAGAAGCATGAGAGATCTCAGTTAACTTTTCACTATATTCTTCATCACAATATAGCCCAACCCTAATAATATTAATATGGTTATTTTTTATTTGTTGTAGTGTCCCAGCTCCAGTCAGAGATGGACAGTCTGATGCGTCATCTTACTTTCACTCAAGAAGACAGTAATGAACTTCACTCTAACATAAAAGCACGGAAGAAATGCTACACATAAAGCAAGAAGCCAAAAAGTTACACGCTGAGGAACAGAAACTAAAGCAGGTACACAACCTGGGGATTTCAAAGTAACAACAACCAAACCAAGTGCCAAAACCAGCCAGTTTTACTCACAGTGTATTTTTTTCCTGTAGGATTTATATGTGGAACGTCTAACCAAAGACTTGGAGAGACTGACGGAGCAGGCAGCTTTGTACAGCGCTCAGACCAGTGCCCAGGCAGATGAGACGCAGGCCGCTAAAGAGGCCCTTTCAGAGGTGACTGTGGTTTCAACTTTTTTTTTTTTTTTCTTTCTTTTTCATCTTGTCTATTTTTCCTAGTTCAAAATTGTACTACCTAGTTTGACATGGGCAACAGATGAGGCAATATCGTAAATGTGACAAACATAATGCCACAAAAAAGTTACATAGTGCACCTTGCACTATTCAGTTGAGGGTCTATCATCTGCTTGTTTCTATGGATATATGGATATGTCACTGCTCTGCCTGGAATGTTCCACAATATGACATTAAACACCTACCTTACAATTATTGAATTACAGGTGGTTTTATAGCACAAAAATACTGTGAAACAAAAGCAATAACATATCCATTGCAAAAAGCATTCGGCAGGCCCTCCACCAGAAAAGTTACACATTACACCTTTAACAAAGGGCCAAACTGATTTCAATTCCAAAATAAATATGATTAGTAATAATAGCAATAATAATAATAATTAGAGTAATAAAAAAAAAAAAGAACTTCTTTTGGGTGGAAGTTTTGGTGTTGATGACATAGATGAGAACTATTTTAGTGCTTTAGAACTCGCTGCTACTTTCTGCGATGTTGTGCTTTTCTTCTCACCTTTTTTCACAGACTGACTAACTCATATGAAATTATGACAAATATTTACCACTGGTACTGTCCCACCAAATGAAGCAATAATTACAAAAACGTGTGAAATTATTTTGTGCGCAGGCTGAGACAGAAATGACTTCGTTGTTAATGGCTCATAAGCAGCTGTTGCAGCAGTGGAACAGCAGTCTGATCGGGATGAGAAGAAGAGGGGAGGCATACACAGCAATGCAGGAGGCCGAGCGGTACATATATTACTCTATAACTCAATAACGTTAAAGCTATGTGGATAATTATTACATTTATCCAACATGTTTTCTTTACCCCTGCAGCAAGCTTGAGCACCAGTTGCTTTCATTGGACAATGAGATTAAAAGCTTTAAGAAAACCATTACAGCGGCGCAGGAGCAAAATGAGATTCTTACAATGCAGCTGAACAGGGCGCAGATAGACAATGCTACCAACAAATTCACTCATAAATCAGAAACAAGCTCAGCAAGAGGCTATGCAGACTCACTACAGCACCATCCTGCGAACACTGCGAGAGACAGAGCGCACCCTGGCGCAGTTAACCAAGGTTTGTGTATATTTTCTAAGATGAAAGAATGTAAGGGAGGGAAATATGAGACAAAAAGTAGAAATAGTAGTGCATTTCAACCTGGACAGACTCAGACAGACACAAACAGAATGTATTAGTCAGAGGCAGAAGACATGGTGATGAAGGGCATGGCCGATTAGAAGACGTTTAGACGATGTCTTTCCCCCTGGGGCCTGGACACTGGAGGTGGTACAGGTGAGATTGAGGAGAGTGAGGGGGAACATGAGAGGATGAGGACAGAGAAGGGGACGATGAGACGATGAGAAGGCAAGTGCAGCAGCAATTGGGGTTTAAATTAGGCAGACTGGGCACTAATTGGATGAGGAGGAGGTGCGGCGAGCAGTGGGGAGTGAGATGATGAAGGCTGAGGAGCAGGTAAACTCTGGAGAAGCAGTGAGGTAGACTGGATCAAAGTTAGGTCTTCCAGGCTGAATTTGCACTAGCTCCATATTTCACAATATATAAGCATCAGAATAAAATTGGAACATATTAACTTAATGATTAACTACTTAAAAATACAAACGAATAAATAAGGACAGTTTGGTAGCACTAAATGTTCATAGTAATTCTCCAAATAATCCAAAACTATTGAACCAGATCTGCTAAAGTCTTGCAACTCTTGCTTTGACTTGCTTGCTTTGATTTCTTTATAAACATCTTACTATAACACATCTGATTTTATGCTATTTAAATATGAATTGCCGAAATAATGTTTTTGTGTGCAGAACTAGTTATTAATATGCCTGAATCATATTGCAGTTTTATTCTTTTTATTTCTTTAGGAAATCAGTAATCTTGAAGCTGAAGTGAAAGACCAGAGGAGGCAGATGGAGAAAGAGAGTGCTCTGCGTCTGGAGTTAGAGGACAAGATAGAGAGTGCCCTGCAGCAGAAGCTCACTCACAACAAGGCCACCAAGTACTCCCAGAAGCTCTTCAAGAAGCTGTCTGAACACAAGAAGGAAAAGGTAAAAACTAATCAATGATCTTCAACTTTATACAAGACGGGTTTCAGATGATATCACAACATTCTATAGGCCAATATTATTTCAAACAGAAGAGCAGACCGATAAAATGATCATTGTTCAAATGCAGATTTTTGTAGCAATATAGCATGGCCTTGGGTCTAGTCAGTAGTAGAAATGATCAGGTTCTGTATTTGGGAATTTACCTTTCTGATATTTCATGGCAAACTAAAGTGTACAGTGTATCAATGGGAAAATCTGTCTCTTGCCCTGATCTGGAAGCCTGACATGGAGGCCTGATTAGAATTTGATAATGTAAAGGTTAATATCTCTGTAATTAAGTCTAAACATGAGCAAAAGTGGAACATTTTTTTCATAATAGCTTCAGAAAGTTGCGTTTGTGGATCCTAAGTTTGGATATTTCATTCAAAAACTGTGAATCTGCTATAGAGTTATATAGGCTTCTGCCAATTAGGACATTGGGGATTTGTTTTTGTTTTTTGTTTTTTAATATATATATATATATATATATTAAAACTATATTTGTTTCATCCCTTTAGATTACACAGTTGTGGCAGCTGGAGGATGAAATTGTAGCCGCTGATTTGGAAAACAGTGAAATCGGCCAAAATCTGGACAACTTGGAGTTCACCCAGAAGACACTGGATGAAGAATTGGCAAAGATGGACAAATTACTCTCTGACAAAACAAGCAAGATATCTTCATCTCTGTTTTTAATTGGGCAGAAGCAAAATATTATAACAAAAATCAAGAAAAAGATAGCTCAGATTGCAGCTGCTACCGGGGTAAGCAAACACATTTTTATTTTTGTTGATAATCATTTCTTTAATATTTTTTATGATTTTTACACCCAGACTGAGGATCTTAGCCCAATGCAAATCAAAGCAGATGCAATGAAGGTGCAGATAGAGGAACTGGAGGCAAATAAAAATCGTGAGCACCAACTTTGGATCCAGAAACAACACACTCTGGTGGGACTGACTCAGGAACTGGAGAAAACCAGCAAGAACATCCTTCAACTAGAGACTGAGTACACATGCCTACAGCAGGAGAAGATACGCATAGAAAGTAAGTGTACTCTACACTGTACAAGCACCAAGACCACTCACAATATCTGTGGCTGAGATAGAAATATAGGAGGCCACTGTTTCTCTAGTTAATCCACACTCTTATGTTAGTCATTGCTTAGAACTAGTGTAGCAACAGTATAGTCCAATTTTAGATTTGTGTCCTAGTTACCTAGAATAGTCTAAAAGTCGGTGGTACTCAGAAGGCCAAATTAATATTTTCTTTGGTAGTACTTATTTGTTGTGTTAATTTTGGAGCCATTTAAAATCCAAGTATCAGAATAGACAGTTCTAGAGTTTAATAACTAGAAAGTTGTCACAGAAAAGTGTAAAACAGAGCATCTTCTGGATGTTTCTTGATCTACAGTGAAAGATATTAACTAATGTTCAAATACCATTAAAAAAAATACAAATTATTTGTAACGCTTTATCGTAACTACACCTATTAATTATTAATAATGATTCATTAAGTATTTAATTTATAATTCCTAATGCCTTAGTTAAGTTGTTACTAAGCCTGAATCATAAATAATTTATTATTAATTGAGCCTTCTTCTTCATGCTTAATTAAGGCCAATTAATTAAAATGTAACCAAATTGGCAAAGAAAGAATCTAAAAAGGCAAACTTTTACATACCATCCATCCATTTTGTTCCGATTATTCGGGGCCGGAAGGAGCAGTCTAAGCAGGGACTCCCAGACTTTCCTTTCCACACACACTTCCTCCAGCTCTTCCTGGGGGACCCCAAGGCGTTCCCAGGCCAGCCGAGAGACATAGTCCCTCCAGCGTGTCCTGGGTCTTCCCCGGGGCCTCCTCCCAGTGGGATATGCCCATAACACCTCCCGTGGGAGGCGCCCAGGAGGCATCCGGAACAGATGCCCGAGCCACCTCAGCTGGCTCTTCTCGACGTGGAGGAGCAGCGGCTCTACTCCGAGCTCCTCCCGTGTGACTGAGCTCCTCACCCTATCTCTAAGGGAGCGCCCAGCCACCCTGCGGTGGAAACTCATTTCGGTCGCTTGTATCCGCGATCTCGTCCTTTCAGTCATTACCCAGAGCTCATGACCATAGGTGAGGGTGGGAACGTAGACTGACCGGTAAATCGAGAGCTTCGCCTTTTGGCTCAGCTCCCTGTTCACCACAACGGTCTGATACAGCGACCGCATCACTGCAGATGCTGCATCGATCCGCCTGTCGATCTCATGCTCCATCCTCCCCTCACTCGTGAACAAGAGGAGGAGCTGATCTTCATCCCAGCCGCTTCACACTCAGCTGCAAACCGCCCCAGTGCACATTGCAGGTCCTGGCTTGATGAAGCCAACAGGACAACATCATCTGAGAACAGCAGAGATGAGATCCCGTGGTCCCCAAACCGGACCCCCTCCGGCCCCTGACTGCGCCTAGAAATTCTGTCCATAAAAACAATGAACAGAACCGGGAACAGGTGCAACTTACTGCCGGCAATGCCAACACAGCTCCTGCTCCGATCATACAGGGACCGGACAGCAAAGGGCCCCGGACCCCATTCTCCCGGAGCACCCCCCACAGGACACCACGAGGGACACGGTCGAATTACTTCTCCAGATCCACAAAGCACATGTGGACTGGTTGGACAAACTCCCATAAACTCTCGACCCTTTTACATACCATTTCTAGATATTTACATGATATGGTACATGTACATGTACATGTACATGTAGTGTTATTTCACCATCATAAAAACTGGTTGTTTCTTATGCTGATATATTGTAAAGGTATTATGTAAGTTTGCTTACCTCTCCCTTCGCATTGTTGGTTTTCTAAGTAGCTAGCATTGGTTTAAGTTAAATCCACTTATATCTTGCTGTTGCTCGCTGTCTTCCCACAGATTTGATTGAAGGAGAATGCAGAGATGGACAGAACATGCAAAAGAACACTCAGGTGCTGAGAAGAGATTTAAACCGACTGAGCACTCTCCTGAGTAAGAACATACAGCTGAGCCAAACACTGAAGCAGGACAATGCACTAATGCAGACAGACTTCGCCAAAAAACTACAGGCATGAGGCTACTGTGTTCATAGTTTAATTTGAAATACTTGTCATTGCATAAATTGAGATATGAATAATTCAATGTGGTTTAATGCTTTCAGGAGGAGGAGCTAAAGTCCAGCCAGATGAGAATGAAATGGGAAAAAACAACAGAAGAAAAAGAAAGACTTTCCAAATGTCTTGTTGAAGCAGAGTTCGTATTTTCTCAATATGACCTTGGTTTCTCACACATGTGTAATAGCACTGCTCTTATGGATGTTGCTGGTATTGTTGTTGGTGACAGGCGGCAGATCATGTTGTGGGAGAAGAAGATCCAGATTGTTAAAGAGACGTACGCTGCAGTGCAAGGGGTGGGAGAACAGGCCGACATTCAGAGGATGAAGGCAGAGATACATCGCATGGAGGTAACATTACATTTTATATGATACCTTGATGCTAATGTCATCAACATTTCCTGGGTGTGTAATGCTAACTGTAAGCATGCTCTGTCCAAGGCTGTGTTCAACTTTAATCTGAGTATTTACATTCACACAGTCTGTCCAGAAAACACTGACTTAGTTGGAACTACAAAAATTAAATTATTTTTACTGTTAAACAAGTCACAGGTAAACACGATATATGACATAATGTGTGATAGAACTTTATTTGTCTAATAGTGGAAAAATTTGACAAATTCAGGCAACAACAAAACAATAAAAATAACACAGACATCTCAGAAAAATACTTAAACAATA
Organism: Boleophthalmus pectinirostris; assembly: GCF_026225935.1. Lineage (NCBI taxonomy): Eukaryota > Metazoa > Chordata > Actinopteri > Gobiiformes > Gobiidae > Boleophthalmus > Boleophthalmus pectinirostris. Next base: position 17,163,498 of record NW_026571190.1, on the reverse strand, counting down.
CACACTGGTCAGGTAATAATTTTTTTTTTTGTTGTAAAAATAATGATCATCTTTTTGTTTAATCTTTTTATTTTATTTTTTCCCTAACGTCACCATGTGTAAAATCCAAAAGTTCTAGTCTTCTGTGTGTCCCAGGTGCGTTTGACTCAGCTGATGAGGGACCGGGAGCGACTGCTGAGAGAGAGCGAGGCGGTAGTGGCTCGACGTGAGACCATCGTGTTACGTCGAGAATCTCTCCTCCGCAGTTCTCCATACAAACAGAGCACCAAGGGACAACTGCAGAGGCTCAACCAGAGCCTTCAGCGCAAAATCAACACCACACATAAAGTATATCCTATATGCTCTTTGTGGGCTTTTACCTATATATCTATATTTGAGCTAAAAGAAATTGTATTTTATTGTCTAAAGCAAATGACGGAGTGTGAGCAAGTGATCGGAGAGCTGCAGGAGAGCCAGCTGAGTGTGGGCAGCCGTCTCTCACAGCAGAAGCAGCAGATCATAGACCTCTGCGGAAACAGCTTTGCCCTAGAGCAGGACTTAGCCAATCTCCAGGACACTAAAAAGAGGGTAAGCACTATGGGATGTAATACAGTGTATAGCCTACATATAAATATGATGCATCCTTAACTTAACTATCTGCACTGCATCTGATTGTAAAACATTTTATTGATCCTTCGCAAATAATGTAATTTTTTCAGTTAGTTGTGACATCTGAAATATTGTTTGCTGCTTGCTGTCAAGTATCACTTCTACAACTGTCAAAAACTAAAACAGAAATGAAAGATCTATGTATTTCTCATTTTCAAAACGGTTGACCTTAACTTCAGTCCTCTGCTTGTTTCAATGTCTTCAGGTGTTAATATTCATGTTTATTTATGTATTGTTATTTATTCTCTCTAAAATCTATTTAAAACAATTCGTGTGATTGATTCTCTGATTGTGTGCAGAAATTGTCCCATCTGGTGGTCCTCCAGAACAGGTCCAAGAAGCTGCAGAGCGTGAAGGACAACAGCTACAAACCTGTGTCGAACATTGAGTCCATTGGAGCTGCCCTCCACAATCAGACAGAGAGAGTGAGCACAATCAGCACCATCCTGCAGCGAGTGTGTGAGGACTTCCCCCAACACCAGGGGGCGCTGCGCCAGCTGACTCTGGCACTGTCTGTTCATGCACAGTAGAAAGTCCCTGTTCTACAGGTATCCTGACTGTGAGTATGTGACAAAATGACCAGTGGACAATATGAATTACGCTTTGCTACAACAACTGTGTAGTCTTTTCTTTGAATAAGCTACAAATTCCACACACCTATTTTCTAGGTATAATACTCCCATTGGATGACTTAAGTTGTTAAAATTGTAGCATGTATTGTTTTTAATGACTCACAGACCAATGACCTTGACTGAAGAATATTGTAATTCAAACTAAGACTTTTATTAACATAATTATTTGTTATAATTGTTTTGTTTGTATTTACCTCAAGCTTCTGCAAACTTGTCATCACTCTGCCTTTTGTCTGTGCTGTACTATTCCTACTTTGCAACAAATTATGATTAAATGTATATTAAAAATAATTTTAAAAAACAGGCGTAACTCATTTAATTATAATTCTGAATATGCATAATAAATAATATAATAAATGTTCTTTTTAAGTAACTTTTAAATCAAGGTAATACATTGTTACAGTGACACACCAAGGCTAATCAAATTGCTCCATTTATTTCTAATGTGACGTCAGAAGGTGTTGGTGTGGTTGGTTTAAAAAGTTGTAGAACCAGCTTCAGTGTGGCCTCCTGCAACTCTACATAAGAAATATTCTCATTGTCATTTCCAAAAAACTCCCTGACATCTGCACTTCTATTATAAACAACAAAAGCGAACAGATTAACTTATGACAACATGGCTTGCATAGAATCTTCTCCTCCCAAGTTGAATCAAATCCTAAATACATTTTTTAAATTCCAATGTAATGTTTTGACTGTGTTGATGTTTTAGTACTAGTCAAGTAATTACTTGCTTAGCTTTATCAGATTATATATATATATATGTGTGTGTGTGTGTGTGTGTGTGTGCGTGCGTGCGTGTGTATATATGTATATGTATATATTTATTTATTTATTTATTATTATTGTTTTTTTTTTTATAAAGACTACTATTTTTTGTAGTACCCTGCAAGCCTAAGCTGTTTTTCATGCAGTTTGTGTCAGATACACAGTCAGATCATAAGGATAATTTATAGATCATTCATAATTTCGAAAGGTCTTCTAAGTGTCACACCTCACTCCCTTTAGATGACAAATCACGGTACGGGGCATGTCTCTAGGCAACTATAGCTCATGTATGTATACGCAAATCACAACCACATTTATAAAACCTTATAAGAGAACGTGCTATCTATTTATAACTATTGTAGTTTAGTAAGGGGAAAGAACCTGCCGGTGTGGATTCCCATTTGTATTCGTTTTCAACATATCATGATAAGGATGCGGATGTGAGCTGTCAGCCTGATTGCAGGATGCTTGGTAGACCTGAGTCATCATTCAAAAGTAACCCCTGTACAGATATGGATTTAGAACTGAATTAAAGTATTTTCAAAATTATATTTTTTTTTGCATGTTAGTTCTACTACAGTCCCACTACTATAAGCTCACAATTTTAGAATGTAATCTTTATTCTGTGTCTATGTCCTATGTGTGAACACTTAATGACATTTGTCTTGTCTTGTTTTATTAATTAGGCTTGTAACAATAACAAATTTTGAAGTACAATAGATTGTTAAAGAAAATATAGACAGTAAACAATAATACTGAAACAAATTTATGCCACTGACTCAATATCCCTAAAGCTGAATTATCCAACTAAAATATTTGAAATGTATAATACAGTTAAAAACATGACCTGCAATAAATAGCAGAATGAAACACTATAAGGAAAATCTCAGTATCTGCCCTGACAGTTAAACTGAGAAAACTGGCTTTAAAATTTGGTGTTGTCCCTTTTGAGTATGTCAGAGGTATACTAATGATAGTATGTTTATGTTACCATATGATGAGTTCATATTTATCAATCACAACCATCATCACTGATTTTACCTTTGTTAATATAAAATATTAAGCATTTTGGAATAAGAAATTGTGAAAGTTTCAAGTTTAATTTGTCTCATTTCAGAATTAGTCCTTAAAACATGTAGCAGTATCTGAGCTGTGTGAAACTGTAGTAAAAGAACAGAAAAGTGCAGTATTTATGTTTGAATTCATCAGTTACAAAATTACAACATTGGTTGCTATACTTTTCCTTTGAATCATTGAAGAAACTGTAGTTCGGGCAAATTTTACATCAAGATTTCTCAAAGTTGAGTCGTAAAACATTGTCACCAAATAATACAGGTGTTAAGATGGAGGTTTTTGGTCTTAACTCAGTTTTGAGTATGAAACTGAGTTTAGTAGTTATTTTGTGTCTGTAATGAGTCATAAAAGTGATTTATTCAACCCTCTACAGCTCTAGGGATATTGATCCCCAAAATATAAAAATATTGTACATCTATCACATACTGTACATACAACAATATGTTTATAGTTATTGTGACAGGCCTATTATTAATATATTTGTTTACAGTTAACTTTTTATTACTAGAATTCATTTACAGGTGGACTACGGGCATGTAATTCTGCCACCTACTTGTCCACAAGGAGATGTCATTGCTTTCCTGTAATGTTCTGCAGTATGGAATTAAACTTATCTAGTATCTCCATGGAGACCAGCAGGCAACCTTGCCAAGCTAAGTTACAGGTCAGACCTGCAGAGATGTGTCCCCCAAGTAAGAATGCCTGTTTTTCATTTTTGAACAATAAAAGCATGAATTGGCTAGCTCGCTGCTGGCAAAGCACAAATATATATGTGGAAACAAGCCACCACCAAAAGTTATTGAGTTCACCTTTTATTACATAATATTTTATAAACTCAATCTCATGTTTACTTTCTAGTGTCTACGCACATCCCCTGGACACCTCTGCACTGTTATGTCATTTACAGTAGGGCCTATTTTCATCAGTTTGCATAGAGCCGTTACAGTACAACAAACACAAAGCCATGCTCACAGTTGGGTTTCCATGCTTCCAGGGAACACTACACTGACTTACATTCATTTCCTATAGGCCTTAACCATGGTCACTATTTGCCTAACCTTAACCGTCACCTATTTTCACTCTTATCTGAACTTTAAATCATGTTGTTGATCTAATAATAAAAGATTCATATCATAGGAATTTTTGTCCCCATAAAAAGTACCAGGAAGCAATGTATTTAAATAAACTGATCACTCACTCCACTAAGACATCATTGACCAATTAACAGGCAAAATGACTAAAGGCCTACAGCACTAATGCCCACAATGTGATATATACCTATCACACACACACACGCACACACACACACACACACACACATAATAATTTAACCACTGAGTATGAGCAACTCCTTCCCCTTAGTTGTAACAGCCCACATGTTCTTATTTCCTGCTACTCACTGAGAACTTCGCACTTTTTGCCTGTTCGCATCACTGGTCTGGTAGGTATGGTATATGGATTATCTAGACAAAGTTTATTTTTTTTAATCTTTGTTAATGAATACACCTCACCTCCTACTACTACTAGACTGCACTGTGCAAACAACTTGTATTATTGATTGACTCCCGGCAGCAGGTTTATGGTGTAATTTGATATTAAGCAATCAGTGAAGACAAACAGATGTTCCAGTGTGGACCAAGTTATGAATGGGCCAGCTGTTATTTGATCAATGTAATGTATTTTAGCGTGTATGCTTACCTTTCATATACAGTCCGTCTCTTATTGTCTTACTTCTTGTTTAACAGGTTTCCCAGCACGCCCACACATAAACACAGCATGGCAAACACCCACAGAAGGCGTGGAAACAACTGAACAACTTTTTTATTGTGCATGTCTTTCAATTCTTCCCACTTCTAGAGATGAGAAGGTGAGAGAGAGGTCTACTGTGTGTACTGGTTTAACACGGACCAAACATGGCGGGGGAGTGCACCCCAGAAGGACGGGATTTGAAAGACATGACAGAGGAAGAGCTATGGGAACTTATCAATGACAACAGGCACAAGATTTCTTTGGACGTGCGCCCCTGTCGTGTGATCCCTTATTTGAGGCAGGCGAGGGTGCTGACCGAAATGGATGAAGATGAGATTCTGTCATGCCAAAAACTCTCCAATCGCTCCATGAGAACAAGTAAGATATAAGAATTATCCAGTGGTGGCTGGTGGTCTTTCAAAGCTCATATTATGTTACATGTTTACTTTATGATTGATTATTATAAGGCAACACAGGGCCCATTCTGTTGCCTCCATTTACATCATAGACCTGACCTTAACTGTGGGATTAACAGTTGTATCATTAAAGGGTCCATGCACACTATTTTCTGATCTGTTATAATGTTATTTCCTCATCAAAAACATACCTGGAGGTGTGTTTTGTTTCATTCACACATGCTTAACACACAAATCCTGCATATTTAGGCTGAATTCTCTCAAACTGAAAACACATGTGGAACACATTATGGAACACTGGGATGTGGTAATACAGGAAGTGCTCCACTGTGTTTTAAACGTCATATGCTTCACTAGAATCACTTTGATCATTTGAGATGTGGAATAGCCAATCTCTACTGAATATCAAAATGTAAAAAATAGCTGTTATCTTGAAAACTATCACTTCATGACATCACAAGGTGGAACAGAACATTTTGAACTTTGGAGATGTAAATTACTCGAACATGTGTGAAGGAAACAAATCACAACTCGAGGTATGGCTTTGATGAGATAACAACATTCTAACTCGTCTTAAAGCTCATAAGAGTCAGTTTTGTGTAATGTAGGAACTTTAAGAATTTCTGCACCAGGGACTGAAGGCTTATCTGTGTTAAACTAGATCTAAACAGTATGCAATAGTATAAGTCTAAATTAGGTCTAAACTGGCACTAAATCTGAAATTAAACCAGGTCTCACAGGACTGCCGGTGGAAATTTAAATTAAAGCAAACCACAGCTTTTCACTTTATAAACAATTTCTCTCTGTCACTCTGTACCAGGCTGTGTGGTATTTTAATAAGCAATGCAATTACAATGGTAATGTGTAATTATGTTTACGTCAGCACCATTAATAATTAGATATCATCATATTTTTAGACTCTGTCTAAAAGTTTGGACACACACTTTTTCATTTATGTTTCTTCTTTATTTCCATGATCATTTACATGGTAGATTCTCACTGAAGGCACCAAAACCATGAATGAATACATGTGGAATGTAAAAAACAAAAAAATAAACTCAGAATAAGTCAACTTACTTAACTAAACAAAGGGTGGCTATCTTAAAAAATGTAAGACAGCCACCCTTTGCTTTGAACCTTGGTTTGTACTTAGCACTTTTGTTAAAACCATTTCAGGAGACTTTATCATAAAGCTCATTGACAGAAGGTCAAAGGTTTGCAGCACTGTCAAAAAAGCAAAAGGTGGAAACTTATTTGAATATGAGTATTTGAATATAAAATATATATTTAGTTATTTAAATTTTTTCTTCCCTTCATAATTTCATATATCTTGAGTCATATATTTTATATTTTCCATATGTATATAAAATGTAGAAATCAGTAAACAAAAACAACAAAAACATTGAATGAGAGGGTGTGTCCACACTTGGCACAGACTGGTAGTGTATGTGTGGTTTTATGATGGTTTTGATTAACATTGTTTAGGATGGACAGAAATTGTGTTTTGGCGTCCCTGCATGTCTACAGTACACACATTGAAAACTTGATAATAAAGAATCTTGAACCTTGGTTATACATAAACCAATTCACTGAACAACTTGTTTTTTCAGCCATGGGGGAGAAAGTACATAAAACTGCAGTGGAAGCAAACTTCTTGTGGTCGTAGCCAGGGAAAAAAGTGAGAACTTATGGTTTGGTCAAGTCTACCCCAGTTTGTTTACGCCCACATCCGAAGAGGAAATGTCTTTCATGCGAGACCACAGTTCACATGACAAAAGCACTGTCTCTTTCCAACTTGCTTATGAGGTTCACTAATGTGTTAAGGACTAAAATGGTGGAGCATGATTTTTCAGTTAATTAACCCTACATTATTAGTCTGTCTACATCTCCAATGCCCAAAATGCTCAGTTCCACATGTAACTTACTGGTAGATTTAAACAGTACCTTTTACCTTTTGTTGAGATTGGCAAATCTAGGGCTGGAATTATCCAAATGATTCTTGTGAACGTGTATGGAGTATAAAAACACTGAGGAGTACTTCCTGTATTACCACATGACATCACAAGTGTTTTTTTGTATTTTTATTTTATTTTTTTTTATTTTTTTTGAGAGAGAGAAGAAAACAGCCTAAATATGCAAGGTTTGCATTTGCCCTTTTGGGGGTGTTTAAATTTGTGAACAAAACACAATTCCAAGTATGTTTTTGATGAGGAAACAACATTATAAGTGTGTGCACTGTGAGCACTAAAAGTTTAAATATGTTTATATAAACATATTTTTGATCTGTTTTGTATGCCCATGTAAATACTTACTGTAACTGGGTATTTGAATGTTAGATGTACCTGTATTTTAACAAAATGACTTGATACATGAATTTATGACCATCTGGCAGTGGGGACTGCCGATGAAAACTAACCTTTTGTCTAATTCTAATTATTGTAATGTTTCTTAATGTACACTGTCCCACTGAAAACTAACGAACTAACTAACTAAATAGATAAATAAATAAATAAAACATTGATCAGAAAAGTCTAGTGTACCTCTATTGTTGTCTAGTGTTCCGTATACTGTCAGTAGTCATATCCTGTCATTTATCCAGGCTACATGTTGGACCTGCTGCGGACCCAGGGCCGGAATGGAGCCGTGGCATTATTGGACAGTTTGATGATCCACTATCCCACTCTGTACACCCAAGTGACCGGGCGCAAACCCAGCATCGAACCGTCACGCTTCAGTGGTCTGTCTTATATATATATATATATTTTTTTTTTCATGCTTTAAAGGCATGTTGTACTGTGCACTTTTGACAGTAACAACAAAAATTGACTTTAAAAGTACTATGAAGCTTCTCTAGTAGAGGGCCCATCACCTGCTTGTCTCCATGTCCCACAAGATGTCATTGAAACTGTCTATCGAAGTCAAGACAAGCAGGTGACAGCACCAGTCCTATCTGTAGAGAGGTGATCTTTCTCTCAGTATGTATGTGGGAAAAAATGTATTTGTTATCGTTTAATGCCATACTGTGGAACATGCCAAGCAAATCTCTCATGTGGTGGCACCCCCAATCTGAAAAATTACATGTTACACCATGCACTTCTCTCAGTAACAACAAACTGGCTTTAAATCAGTGACGTTATCAGTAAATATTTAACTGTACATTTTATGATGATTTACATAAAGCTGCTGTGGCCCCATCACCTCTTGTGTTATAACATTAATATAACATGGCCAGATGGTTATGATGGAACAAACATATGCAAACTACTTATGTCACATTGGCTTTACAACGCCTTTTTCCCACAACTGTTGAAATATTTTTGGACTTGAATGCTGTCCTTTGTCCTGCTTTAAAATTGTCTGTTGTGTTCTGAGCCAAGTGCAGAATCACTAATATAGATTTCACATTGATTAAGGTCTATGTTTCAATTTTAGACACATTTACACAGTTCATCAAGAAAAAAGTGGTTTTGGTGTTTAGTAGCCCTGTAAATTTCTAATGGGATTCAGTAGTTTTTGGAAATTGCTACCATTCAAAGTGAGATTTGGAAATAGTTGTTAGTTTTGCAGCTCTGATTTCTACTAAATGATATAAGGAGCAATTTGAAAGGCTTGCCATATTTTAGTAAATCAAAGTTACCCTAAAAGGATGCAATAAAGCTTACATTTTCAATTACACTCTATAATTTGGCAAGCATGAATTTCTTACAGTTGATCCAATCCCATTAGTAATGTGTTTTTGTACTATGTTTTTTTGTTACATCTACACAGGTCTGATTCAGATTTGAATTCAGATTTGCCCTTGCATCCACATTTTGAAGATTTGAAGATTGAAATTACCCAGTGCACCCTGTTGTGCATAATGTTGATATTTTACAGCTGATGTCATCAACATTAGACTTTATTAGAGTTTAACGTGAGCACAAGTTGATCAGAAAGAGCCGATTTTATTGGAACTGTAATAACATTTTTGTTGAAAATAAAACACCTAAACAGGACCATGGATGTTTTTATTGATCACAGGCTCCTGAAAATGTTTTGTTTAAATCCATGTTCTGTTTTGAGTTTTCTTAAAACTTTTTTGACAGTGTTTTCTAATGTGTGCATTGTATCAGTATGGTAACCTGTAATCAACTGAAGTCAATAGATATAGCATCTGGTATGACCCAGTAATAATAATAGTACAAATGAACATTACATATCATTAACGTTACGTATGATTTTCACATTGCTTGTTTCATATTGTTGCAGGTGTACCAGCTTCAGACAGAGTTGCAGAAAGCTCAAACTGAGAATGAATACCAGAAGAGGTGCTCTTTAAGGCCGAGAAACTAGACCCAGTGAGAAATCATGACTTTAATTAATATTGTTGTTATTATTACTATTATTCTTAACGTTGTAATGTCTGTGTAAGGCCCGTAATGACATCTTGGCCCAGGACTTGGCTGAAGCCATTGGGAGTCAGGCAGAATTGGTCGAGCAGCTCAAGAGCTACAGAGAGGAGAACGAGCAGCTGCACAGAGACAAGCAAGTGGTAGGCAATAGAGATATATGACTTTAACAATGAATGATGATAGGCCCCATTCACACCTGTAGCCTGGCAATGTTCACGGTCTGAGTGAGGGTCACTGAGTGTTCTGCCATTTTGGACCTGGCGATTTTATGGGAACTATGTGTGAATGTGGCTATAAATTAAAGATAATGGAAGCAATTTGTTCTCCTACTAAAATACCTTCTAACTGTGTCATATTCAGGAGTCAGGACACAGACTTTGCCTGATTACTCTCAGTATATTCTCAATTTAATCATAGGATCTAGCAAGCTTATTCTATAAAGATAAATAGTTTTATCAACGCAAATGCCAGGTCAGAAAGGCTTAATTCACAGTGCTGTTTTATTGAAGCTTTACAGCTTTATAAGCCATATAAGGTTTTATTTGTAGTCTTTAAGGAATCTACATTTTGTGAGTTTTTGTTTTTGACACTGAACTTTGAAATGCTTGTCTTTACTTATAGATTTCACTGAGATTATTGCTGATATCTTGTGTATGTTAGAGGTAAGATCTTAAGACCGAGCCCAAGCCCGACCCGACCCGACCCGGTCTAAAATGTCAATCATTACTTCGGGTCGGGTCGGGCTCGGGCTTCAAATAAATATATGTTTATAAAATGTATGCTAAAACGATGTGTGGATACTAAACTAAGGAATACTTGTTATAAAATAAATAATATGGATAAAACAGAGAAGTAATGTAATGTAATTGCTATTTAACTACTAATTACAGGATCCGCAGAGCCAGAGCTCTGCGCACGTGAACGCCCCCTCTTAATTTAATAATCTTCCCCTCCGCAAGTCTGCATCTATTTTGACCTGGTATCCCCAATATGGAGGAGCAAGAAGTTAAACTAAAGGCAGGAGAACTGAAAAGACAAACACGCACCGGTAAGAGTGAGGTGTGGAAAAGCTTCAAATTGATTGTTGAAAATGCTACAGAAACTTGCGTTGGCTTCGCTGAATGTCGTCAATGTGGCGCTTTGCTTTCATACGAGAGCAAAAAGACTGGCACCTCGACGCTGAGCACTGCTCCTCCTCCCGAGTCCTCACAAATAAAATATGACATTTCGGGTTTGCTTCGGGCTCGGGCCTGCAAATCAAGTTAATTGGTCGGGCTCGGGCCGGGTCGGGTTTTAATACCCGCGGGCCGGGTCGGGTCGGGCTGGATTTTTTAGGCCCGATCTCACCTCTAAGCCGAACCCCTCCAACTTCTGACGAAAATTATGGACGAAAAGAGTGTTGGCATAGGTACTGGCGGTATTTATCGTCCAAAACTTATCTCTTCTAGTGCCTCTGAACTCTCAAATATTTCTTCATTCAACGGTCAACTTGAAAGTAACAACAACTACTGTATCAAAGAAGAGGAGGGTGGGGAATGGGAAGCTGATAGTCCTAATGGTGAACACAACACTTTAGCCGAATCTCCAGTTTCATCATCTCGTGATGCTAAAAGTCCTAGTAAAACTTACCTCTCTATGTCCACTCTGGCGAAACAGGAAGATGAAGAATTTTGTATTTTAACAAATGAAGATTTTGAAACTTGCACGGACAGAGAGGGTGATGGGGGGGACCAAACTGATGAGACAAAAGTGCCCCAAAGCGGTAGCACTGAACCAGGAAGTGACGATGACTCTGAATATTTTGAACCAGCACAGAAAGTTCCATATTATACTTTAATTTTTCTGACGTTGCTGGTGTATGGGTACTTCATATTGCCTTGGCCCACGTATGTGGGGGGAATGCTGCTGGGGATTGGACTGGGTTTCCTTTTGGCCATTGGAGTGGTCTGGCTCTCAGGGCCGAAGTCATCCAGTGGTTATAGATCTTTCAAGCTGCGGAAGTTGGACATTAAACAACCAGACATTTACAAAGTAAGAATCATTTTTGAGCATTTAAAATGTTTTTTTTACAATAACTTTGTGTATAAAACATTTTAAAAGACTTAGCAGTTATATTCCTTATACAACATGAAATAAGACACACAGAGAAGTTTGTTAGCTTAAAAGGGACAGTATTTAAGATCTGCCATTTTCAATACAATCCAGTGGATTGAAACCTAAAACTATGACTACTCTCTTTGTAAACCCCAACACCTACAGCATCATT